>NC_084648.1:14570000-14916250 GCF_019802595.1 Syngnathoides biaculeatus | reverse complement strand
CTTGAGGTAGGACCTTCATTAGTTCCGTGCCTATGCGTGGAACTCAAAACACTTGGATTTTAAAATCATCGTTCAGCACATGAGATCCTGCCCCAAGTGGAGGAGTTCAAGTATCTTGGGGTCTTGTTCACGAGGGAAGGAAGAATAGAGCGGGAGATCGACAGATGGATTGGTGCAGCATCTCCAGTGATGTGGACTTTCTATCGGTCTGTTGTGGTGAAGAGGGAGCTAAGTCGAAAGGGGAACCTCTCAATTTACCAGTCGATCTACGTTCCTACACTCACTGATGGGCATGAGCTGTGGGTCGTGACCGAAAGAACAAGATCCCGGATACAAGTGGCCAAAATGAGTTTCCTCCAAAGAGCGTCCGGGCTCTCCCTTGGAGATAGGGTGAGAAGCTCGGTCTTCTGGGAGGAACTCAGTGTCGAGCCGCTGCTCCTCCGCATTGAGAGGAGCCAGATGAGGTGGCTGGGGCATCTGATTCGGATGCCTTCCGGATGGGATCCCTGGTGAGATGTTCCGGGCATGTCCCATTGGAAAGAGACCCCGGGGAGGACTCAGGACACGCCGGAGAGACTATGTCTCTTGGGTGGCCTGGGAACACCTTGGGATCCCTCCGGAGGAGCTGGAAGAAGTGGCCGGGGAAAGGGAAGTCTGGGTATCCCTGCTGAAGCTACTTCCCCCATGACCCGACCCGGAGAAGTGGTACAAATCGGATGGATGGATCTTTCAGCAGTGAAATGAATGGAAATGCCATTATCAGTTCCAGCCACCCTCCAAAATACATAGATACAGTCATGGCTTAAAACAGTGGCACCCCAATTCATTTCATTTTTTAAGCCATGATTGACACATTCGAGTTGTAGACTGGCTCGTGAACTCACAGCCGTGGTAAACTCCTGTATCAACAAATTGAGACGTTCCGTCAGCTCCAAAATCAGTCTCAAGACGTCGGCTTCGGACATGGTCAGGTTGGTACGAGCCGCGCAGTGCATGATGCGCGCCACATTTCCCACCGCATCAGTCAACTGCGGGGCGAGAACCAGGAAGGATTTTTGAAAAATGCAAATGATATGTGTACACATACTTATCAATAAATTATGACGTACCCCACAAGGATTCCCGTCAATTCTGACGCTGCAAACATCTTCAGCTGTCTCGTTGTCAGCGTTGTGATCCAAGAAGCTGCAGTACGGAACATATTAACGTTATCATACATACAAAAAGACACTGAAGAGTCTTGTTGCTAATGGTCCTACATTATATCATACATAGAATGGACATAACATAACCAGAATCGAAGGTTTTGACATTTAATGAAGTGTGACTTGGACATACAACAAGTGTTGGAAGGCGAGCATGAGGTGGTCGCTCATCAGGTATTCGTCGTTGTTGGAAAACCTCCGAAGTATGGGTAGGACGACGCGTCGGTACCAGCCCTCCATCGTGTCCAATCCTGCCGCTTCCAGTGCGACGGGTGCCGGATTGGGCCTGTAGTGACTGGCCATCTCCGCCAGAGTCCAGTTGAGCAGGAACTGCATCAGCGTGCTGCTTCTTATTTCTGACCCATTTCTCTGGGGTATGAAATATGAAATATTGGTTGAAGAAAGTTGTATGCATCGAAGATGTACCTTGGTAGTCAATGAATGTTTGTAACCTGTTTGGTGAAGGTGACAAATTCATGAACGAAGCTCCCGATTGGTCTGAAAGCCACCGCGAGGCCTTGAATCACCTGCATTGAAGTCAGTTATTACATGATGGCAATTCAGCATTATTTTGGTCATTTCAGGATCCAGGAAGGAATGTAATTTAAAATTTGGGTTTCACAACTGAAAAGGTTTACGAAACCCCGATCTTACAGCGAGGATGTACGTATCACGAAGTGCTCAGTTCCCTAACCTCTCTGAGAGTGTTGTGAGGAGATGGAGGTAAATACAGGCTGTGGGTCGGTCGGAGGTATCCAGACTCGTTCCAGCTGTGGTTCCCTCCAGAATCGGGGGAGTGTTCTAGTGGGTCATCTGCCATCAAACTGTGGAAGACCAGGGAAAGGGAGTCGTTGGTCAACCCCCCCACTTCGGGCCTCATAAGGAGCTCGGCCTTCTGCGCCGGAGACAGCAGGTGAAGAACTTCCAGCTGCATCGAGAAGAGATGAGAAGGGAATAGAGGTCGGATAGGCAATATGTGGACCACATCGTACATGAATCTAGCCCGCCAAGCATTTACATTGCTACTGTATGAGCCTGGTTACCTCAGTTATATTTATACATTTTTGTATTCATTATTTTCATTAAATTGTAATGTTTTATTTTTTGTAATCCAATCTATATTTAGTGATTTTAATTATTTTTTTAATATGTAAAAAAAAAAAAGAATTTGTATGAGTAAAATTTCTTCTTATTTAGATAAAACATTTTACAGATGGAGGTCACATTTAATAAATTCTTTTTGATATTTGATGAACTCATCAGAAATAGTACAATTCAATCAAGTAGATTTTATTATTACAATAAACTATTCTTACATATACATTTTATAATATATTTTTAAAAACTGTATCTTCGAATGGATTGGGCCATCTGGCGATTAAAAAAAAAATAATAAATGTGTTCCTCCAGCCCATCCTTGGCTTAAAGATGTTTTTCCTTCTGTCAAGCAGCTTTTAAAAAAAAATGTTTTGAATTTTTATTAAATTGCAGAATGGGACTCACGCTGCTGAAAACTATGTTCAGCGCTGGTAAGTCGTATATTCTAGCCATGACGCTGAAGGAGCCGAAATTCTTCAACAGCCATTCTTCACTGCTCTCATTTGGATTCACGCAACCTGAACAGAGACAACAACAACAAAAATATAAAGTATATAATTTACATTTCACACAGATTCACTGAACGTTGTCATCCTTTCCAAATATGTTGTTGTATGCTGTCGCATTACACCAAGAGGATGTTTTGGTTCTTTTGGTGCGATTCCAATGTATTTTATGGTGAGATATTAAAAAAAAAATGATACACACATACATATATATATATATATATATATATATATTTTTTTTTTTTTATTGGCCTTTATGCAAATATTTGGGTCTCTAGAGTGCCTGTCCACCCATCAAGTGTGAAAGTAAATTTAGAAAAATCTTGTGTTCCGTCAACATTTCATAAAATGTGTTTTAAGTGAGACATTTTTTTAATGTTGCTGAATTGTGATGTCACACTTTGCCAAATTTGCATAATAAGTCCCTCATATTCCCTGTTTGAAAATTCGCCATTGCGTAGAAATTGCTGAAGTCTGAGCGCGAGGCTACATGGTAGCACAACCATGTCAAAGTCAGTTGGTAAGCAAAGCTGCACTGATGTGTGCAGATTAGCATTAGCAAAATTAGCTGGTGCAGTCTTTGCACAAGCGCTATTTTTTTATTTTTTTTTTTTTATTATTTGGATGAAAAAGGGTTAACAGTTTTTCTGGAAGGAGTCTTAGAGAGGTTTTCACTAACATGCCGAATTTGTTGCTCGTCTTTTTCAAAAAACAGCCATCCCGTTAAAACAAAGTCACTCCAAATGGTGTCATATTTTCCCAAATCCATTGCGGTGGTCACGCATAAATCCAATCAAAATCATAAAACCCATCAGCATTACCATCGACTCCGTGTCTTGACAGGTAGGGATACATGAAGAATGAGTAGATCCATTTTTGCCTGGCAGGAATCATCTCAGAGAAATGTTGGCTGAGCTCCTTCACCCTGAGAGAAGTGAGCAGAGAGAGCATTCAGAAAACTGCCAACACGGAGACGGGGTCGGGTCTTGGGACAGACGGCGGCTGTACATTGTTTGGTAGGTGGAGCAGCTGAAGTTCTTGGTGCTGAGGCAGGCCAGGACGTGTCTGTTGATTGACTTCAACAGCGGTTTCATCTTGACCTCCATCCACATCTCTACCAGGGCTTCATTGTGGAGAGGCTCCGCGTCTGGGTCCAAAAAGAACGCCCCCTGCAGGCTGATGTGCCTCCCCCTGGCGCTGGACCTCTGTAACATGAAGGGGACATGAGGTTAGTGCAAGACAAACGTACTGACAGAAGTCATCTCCTCTTACTACTTTTCAGTAGAGCAGTAAATTTAGTTCTTTTCAGAGGATAAAGAATATATGACCGTGTTTACAGTGTTGTTATATGCTCTATGTTGATGTGTAGGAGCTACGTTTGTGTTCAGATCTCCGTTACCTACCGCCGCATCAATGCTAATTGTTAGCTCGTGAGCTTGGTTTCTTTCAGTCTGTGTTGGTCTATTGTCACTGAGTCATGCAGAACTTTTTCATGTCCCGTTTCTTTTAGCGTTTTCTTTCTAAACTAATGTAAACTTTTTTGACGACAACACCCTCTTACCAGAGACAGATAAAACAGACTCTTTCAGAACAATTTATGATAGACTCTGGTGCGAACAATAATTATGCAAACCGGATTAAACGCCATCTTCTTGTATAAGAATAAATTGGACGTTGGACACTGAAAAGACTGAAGTCCCAAAACATACTTTCAAGCAGCCGCCCCAAAATACTTTTTATCATTTCATCCCGAGTGCCTGCTTCTGGAGTTACGGGGGTGGGGGGGGGGGGGGGTGATCAATTGGTTAGTAGTCACTATCTGCAGCCGGAGCAACAATTGCCATGAACACCGTTTGCATTCGGCCATCACTGAGCAACAAAGTCCAGTCCACCTGGGAAAATCGCTCACCTGAGAAAACTGACGAAACAAATCTGCCCCTCCCCTTCTCCTTTGAAATATATATTTTTTCCCCCCGTTTACAAACAAGAGCTTCAACTCGTTGTATACCATATTTTCTGGACAATGAGTCTTTTTCTTTTTCATAGTTTGAGCCGGGGTGCGGCTTATTCTCCAGAGCGACTTATATGTGAAATTATTAACAAGTTATTACATCCATCCATCCATTTTCTGAGTCGATTATCGGTTATTTCACACTGACAACCGTAAGAGGGCGTTCTAGGCCCGTGTATCTGATGACTGATGGAGAGCACAGCTTCCGGGCGAATCCGCCATGCAACTTTCCGGGAAGTCATAGGATGGTTCGACAAAGTATGGGCTTCCGTGACAACCAAAACCACCGTGTCGGGATTCAGAAAGGCTGGAATAGGCTAGTTGTGGCTGCAACCGACGATGAGTCGGACGTAAGCGACGTAGAAGAGGAAGCGGCGAGTCGTCTACCTCCGGAGTTGGCGGAGTTGTTAAGACGTGACACCGAGGATGAAGATTTCATTGGATTTTAGTTACCGGGTATTTGGAGTGGCATGGATGGTTTTGGTAAACTTCTTAGTATGTTATTTATGCTATAGTTATCGGAATAACTCTTAATATGTTATGTTAACATACTAGGCACGTTACGTAAGCATACCGTTCAGCCTGTTGTTGCCTCTATTCTATTTTTATTTTAAATTGTTCGTCATTTAAATTTTAAATGAAATGTCTGTTCTTGGTGGTGGATTTTTTTCAAATAAATCCCCCCCCCCCAAAAAAAAAAATGGGACTTATACTACACTGCGACTTATGTTTTTTTTTTTTTTCTTCGCTTTTTATGCATTTTATGGCCGGTGCGTCTTGTAGTCCGGAAAATACTGTAGATAAGACCCGATTGAATCGCATGATGAAGAGTAGATATCCATATCCACTCCTCCTTTTGGATTTGTCTTCCAGGAGGCCTCGATGGTGCAGTTATTTTCAGAAATTTTAATTTAAGAACGGCAACCACTTGGTCGTAATAAATGAGGGAGGCGAATGGAAAATCACATTCAGCACACTTCATACTTGGTCATGCCTTCAGGAGCTTGGAACGCACCTGTGGTATTTCAAGCACTCTATTGTTGAAGAAGTATGTCTATGTATTTTTTTTTTTTTTTCATGCAGCAGGTGAAGTCAATTTTTTTTTTTTTTTGAGTTTTTCTCAGTTTTTGGCCGGTTTAAAGCCAGCAACTATTGTAACGGACCCCGGCCCTGCTTTCCTTATCTTGTTTTTTTTTTTCCTGGCTATAACCGGATTGATGGATTTTCGAGCGTTATATAAATCAGAAACGTAAACTCGTCAGGTGGCAATTTGTATGACAAAGGTCCTCGACTCACGATCATGTAATACCATTGTGGATTGCAATCGCGGGGCCGAGCCTACCATGAAGGTATAAACGTCCATTGCAGCTTCCAGCATCCCTTTCAGATTCCTCATGTGATCCCGGCCAGTATTTGATGCTGGCGAGCCCACGCACTGGAAAAAGCACGACGATGCATCTCGTTCCTTGCGAGAGGGAGGGAGAAAAGAATCTACAAGCAGGTACTCGCGTTGTATTGCATGGAGGTATTTTGAGCCCATCAATTGAGTGAAAGGGAATTTAACAATTCCTTTTGATCATTCATGTTGCGTTTGTGCAATAATCTTTTCTTTACTCACCAGACTGGTCGAGTTGCAGGTTGCCTCTCTGCATGAGTCATGCAAAAACCAACATTCAGTTTCCTAACAGAAAGTGTGAGGTTTGGCGATAAAAGAAACTGCTTCCCTTTTTAGGGATCTTACCCTTGTTCGCTAGATGGCCCTACGGGAGAGGAAAAGGGACACTTTCAATGAGTGATTTTGACTTCTGAATGAAGAATTTAAAATTCAAGCTTATTGGAATGAAGGGCTGCAATCAACAGGAAATCAAAACATCTACAACATACAATAACATAGAAATATAAGGTCGCCGATAGAAGGATAAGAAAATGTATTATGAGACATTTCATTCAGCAGTTTGAAGAGGAAACGTTGAGCGCCGTTTGTTTACATGTTCTCATTGTATAATGTTCCTTTTGTCTAGTAATGGAGGTCAAAGAGAAAAACCAACAATGCATAGTTCCTTTTTTTTTTCCAGTACCTCCTCACCAAACCAGTCTCATGAAAAACATTTTTCCAAAGTAATTGTAGAATATATTGTCTAGGATGTTTTCTGCACTTCGCACAATGCGTCACAAATTTATTAGACTATACATTTGTGTCGGGGGGGGGGTCATCAAGCATCAAAAAGTGCCTTCATACAGACTTTTTCCATTTTCGATGAGCGTTTTGTGTTTCACCATTTTGAGCCGGAAGGAAGAATTTCAAATTGTATTAACTTTTCTGTCCCAGCCAGAAATTCAGGAATCCACAAATAACGAGAACGGTGCGGTCTTACGAAGGCAACGAGCGCAGGACGGAGACATGGAGGACTCAAGTGGAGGGAGGAGCTCAGAATCTCCAAAAACAGTAAACTAAACTGAGTCCAATAATCAAAGTAAGAACAAAAACCTTAAATAAACCTAAAACTGGGGGCGGGGGGGAGACAACACAGGAGCTAGCATGACTTGACATCGACAACCAATGGACTGACAGAAGTTGAGCTAATCCAGGAAGTTAAATTGAGCAAATCCAGGAAGTTAAATACACAGATTGATGAGACAACGAGGAACACCTGGAGAAGGCTGGAGGGAGCTGATTGGTCAGCACAAAGGAGGCGGGTCAACGCTAACAGGTGGACACAGCTAACAAAATGAGCAAACATGAAACAAAAGCAACACAAAACAAAACATAGACCATGACAAAATCCGCCGCGAAATCAACCGATAATAAAAACCATCCGTTTTCTTAGCCGCTTATCCTCACGAGGGTCGCGGGGAGTGCCGGAGCCTATCCCAGCTGTCAACGGGCAGGAGGCGGGCTAGAGCCAATCGCAGGGCACATAGAGACAAACAAAATCACACCTAGGGGCAATTTAGAGTGTCCAATTATTGTTGCATGTTTTTGGGATGTGGGAGGAAACCGGAGTGCCCGGAGGAAACCCACGCAGGCAAGTCCGGGATTGAACCCGGGACCTCAGAACTATGTGGCCAACGCTTCCCAGCTAACCACCGTGCCACCATAATAAAATGCTTTACTGTTTTTTTTCAAAATTCATGGAACGCAGCAAAACGTTTTATCCACCCACTGGTGAATCAGTTTTGGTACTCGTTTCTCCCCAACACTGTTTATAAATCATCAATGGGTTCTTGTACTTGATTCTGATTATTACTGGAAACCAATTAAGGGAGGGCAAAAACTGGTGATATGGAATTTCGGGCTGGTTGTTATTAAAAATGTAGCTGCGCCATTTTGGAAGAAGGTCTTGAGAGACAGGGAAAAGCAAACGATCACAGTGACGCCGATCCTCTCTCACCAAAGCAACCCCACAAGAGGTACAGCGGCAGGAAAACGGAGCCCGATCTCATGACGCCGCAGGTCTCATCAGGATGACGGCGGTTTTGTGGCGCGAGTGGCTGGGGAGGGAAGCAGAGACATCGTGTGAAATACTCAACGCCATCGGCGACAAAACGCGAGGCCGATCGACGACAAGGTCAACGACGTAGCCGCGATGAAATTCGAGGATGATAACGGGACAATTTTACGCTTCATAGGAATCATGCCCAGATGTGCCCTAAGGAACGTGAAATTGTGGTTTTTTTTTTTGTTTTTTTTTTGAGGGAGTACAAAATGCTGCAACGCGAGGAGCTGATAGACATCAGGGAGCGGCCATCAGTTAGCTGTCAGTGTCGCGTGTGACCTTCACCGTTGCGGTACAAAATGTCTGACATATTGTCTGTCTGCAACGCTAAGAAGAATGCTGAAATTCAACACTCTTACCCTCCGAACGACAAACACAAAGCGCTTTATTTTTAAGAAAAGAAGACAACAATAGGCGCAGGGACAACGCCCCGTTGTCGAGGCTTCTCCAGCATCGAAATGTGTTTAGCTGTTTTCTGGGGCAAAATGCGAGCGTACTGATTTTCAAACAAAATTACAGTAATTGTTTTTAGTATTTCAATGAGAAATCAATTAAATTTCCCCACCGAAATCAACGGAAAGGCCGTGAATCCATTACAGCACCACCAAAAAACAAACCGAAAAGTTTTTAACAACAAAAACGGTGGTCAGAAATATTGGTCTTTATAATAACGGTGTAATACCATTAATAAATGTCATGTAAAATAATGAATCGTGGATCGTGACTTAATCTTCTTCTTCTTCTTCTTTTCCTTTCGGCTTGTCCCGTTAGGGGTCGCCACAGCGTGTCATCTTTTGCCATCTTAGCCTATCTCCTGCATCTTCCTCTCTAACCCCAACTGCCCTCATGTCTTCCCTCACCACATCCATAAACCTTCTCTTTGGTCTTCCTCTCTCTCGCCCTTTTGCCTGGGAGCTCCATCCTCAGCATCCTTCTACCAATATACTCACTCTCTCTCTCGCCTCTGAACATGTCCAAACCATCGAAGTCTGCTCTCTCGAATCTTGTCTCCAAAACATCCAGCTTTGGCTGTCCCTCTAATGAGTTCATTTCTAATCCTATCTGACCGAGAACCTCAAAATCTTCATTTCTGCCACCTCCAGTTCTGCTTCCTGTCGTCTCTTCAGCGCCACCGTCTCTAATCCGTACATCATGGCCTCGGCCTCACCACTGTTTTGTGAACTTTGCCCTTCATCCTAGCAGACACTCTTCTGTCACATAACACACCAGACACCTTTCGCCAGCTGTTCCAACCTGCTTGGACCCGTTTCTTCACTTCCTGACCACACTCACCATTGCTCTGTATTGTTGACCCCAAGTACAGTATTTGAAGTCGTCCACCCTCGCTATCTCTCTCCCTGTAGCCTCCTCTTCCCCCTCCACTTTTCTCATTCACGCACATATATTCTGTTTTACTTCGGCTAATCTTCATTCCTCTCCTTTCCAGTGCATGTCTCCATCTTTCCAATTGTTCCTCTGCATGCTCCCTGCTTTCACTGCATATGACAACATCATCTGCGAACATCATGGTCCAAGGGGATTCCAGTCTAACCTCATCTGTCAGCCTATCCATTACCACTGCAAACAGGAAGGGGCTCAGAGCTGATCCCTGATGCAGTCCCACCTCCACCTTAAATTCCTCTGTCACACCTAAGGCGCACCTCACCATTGTTCTGCTGCCATCATACATGTCCTGTACTATTTTAACATACTTCTCTGCCCACCAGACTTACGCATGCAGTACCACAGTTCCTCTCTTGGTACTCTGTCATAGGCTTTCTCTAGATCCACAAAGACACAATGTAGCTCCTTCTGACCTTCTCTGTACTTTTCCACGAGCATCCTCAAGGTGAATAATGCATCTGTGGTACTCTTTCTAGCCATGAAGCCATACTGGTGCTCGCAGATACTCACTTCTGTCCTGAGTCTCGCCTCCACTACTCTTTCCCATAACTTCATTGTGTGGCTCATCAACTTTATTCCTCTATAGTTCCCACAGCTCTGAACATCCCCTTTGTTCTTAAAAAGGGGAACTAGTACACTTTTCCTCCATTCTTCAGGCATCTTTTCGCCCGCTAGTATTCTGTTGAATAAGTTGGTCAAAAACTCCACAGCCATCTCTCCAAATTGCTTCCATACCTCTACCGGTATGTCATCAGGACCAACTGCCTTTCCAGTTTTCATCCTTTGTAGTGCCTTTCTGACTTCCCCCTTAGTAATCATTTCCACTTCCTGGTCCTTCACTCTTGCCTCTTCAACTCTTCCTTCTCTCTCATTTTCTTCATTCATCAACTTCTCAAAGTATTCTTTCCATCTATTTAGTACACTACCGGCACCAGTCAACACATTTCCATCTCTATCCTTAATCACCCTGACCTGCTGCACATCCTTCCCATCTCTATCCCTCTGTCTGGCCAACCTGTAGAGATCCTTTTCTCCTTCTTTCGTGTCCAACCTGGTGTACATGTCTTCATATGCCTCTTGTTTAGCCTTTGCCACCTCTACCTTTGCCCTACGTCGCATCTCGATGTACTCCTTTCGCCTCTCCTCTGTCCTCTCAGTATCCCACTTCTTCTTCGCTAATCTCTTTCCTTGTATGACTCCCTGTATTTTGGGGTTCCACCACCAAGTCTCCTTCTTCCCTTTCCTACCAGATGACACACCAAGTACTCTCCTGCCTGTCTCTCTGATCACCTTGGCTGTCGTCGTCCAGTCTTCCGGAGCTTCGGTTGTCCATAGAGAGCCTGTCTCACCTCTTTCCGGAAGGCTGCACAACATTCTTCCTTTTTCAGCTTCCACCACATGGTTCTCTGCTCTACCTTTGTCTTCTTAATCTTCCTACCCACCACCAGAATCATCCTACAAACTACCATCCTATGCTGTCGAGCTACACTCTCCCCTACCACTACTTTACAGTCAGTAACCTCCTTCAGATTACATCGTCTGCACAAAATATAATCTACCTGCGTGCTTCTACCTCCGCTCTTGTAGGTCACTATATGTTCCTCCCTCTTCTGGAAATAAGTGTTCACTACAGCCATCTCCATCCTTTTTGCAAAGTCCACCACCATCTGCCCTTCAAAGTTCCTTTCCTGGATCCCGTACTTACCCATCACTTCTTCATCGCCCCTGTTTCCTTTACCATTATGTCCATTAATCTGCACCAATCACAACTCTCTCGCTGTCTGGGATGCTCAGAACTACTTCATCTAGTTCCTTCCAGAATTTCTCTTTCAACTCTAGGTCACATCCTACCTGTGGTGTATAGCCGCTAACCACATTATACACACACCCTCAATTTCAAATTTTAGTCTCATCACTCGATCTGATACTCTTTTCACCTCCAAGACATTCTTAGCCAGCTTCCTTTAAAATAACCCCTACTCCATTTCTCTTCCCATCTACTCCGTGGTAGAATAATTTAAACCCTGCTCCCAAACTTCTAGCCTTACTACCTTTCCACCTGCTCTCTTGGATGCACAGAATATCAACCTTTCTCCTAATCATCATGTCAACCAACTCCTGTGCTTTTCCTGTCATAGTCCCAACATTCAAAGTCCCTACACTCAGTTGTAGGCTCTGTGCATTCCTCTTTTTCTTCTGACGCTGGATCCGGTTTCCTCCTCTTCTTTGTCTTCGACCCACAGTAGCTGAATTTCCACCGACGCCCTGCAGGTTAGCAGTGCCAGGGGCGGGCGTTGTTAACCCGGGCCACGACCGATCCGGTATGGGATTCTTTAGATGAACGCTCATATTTGTTTGGCACAGTTTTTACGCCGGATGCCCTTCCTGACGCAACCCTCTGCATTTATCCGGGCTTGGGACCGGCCTACAGATTGCACTGGTTTGTGCCCCCATAGGGCTGCATTATGGATCGTGACTTAATGTTCCAATTAAATTAATTCCGCTGCGCCTTCTAGTATACCCACCTTGACCACCAGGAGGCAGTATAACAATCATACAGACAAACAAAAAAGGAAGTGGATCTTGTTTATTTTGAGATTTTGCATATGATTTTTTGTGCGCATGGTGATAACATTTCTTTGCATTTATTTGTAGAAAAAAGGGCCCACAGTTATTATTATTAGTGACTCAGTAAGCTGCAAGGATGTTAATATTTTTTACAGGTGATAAAGAATATCTGCTGTGAGTATTGCGATATTGTCTGTTAACACGTGTTGCGGCAGCAGTAGTGGTCCAATACCCGTCGGCTCCAAAACATCGACGGTGATGCTAATTGTTAGCATGCCAAAGGACTACGGTATTCCATTACTTTTTAGCATTATGACTGTGAAACCATATAGATATTTTGTCCTCGCATATAAACTTATTGATATATAAGATTTAAATACACAACGTGCAATTGTCTTTGTTTTATGGTTAGCTTGAGAGTCAACTTCAAACTTGGAGTGGCAATGCACAGCTTGAAGTCGTGAGTAACTCCTAAGTCAGGTCGCTCTTATCTCAAGTCACTGCTGTGTCGTTTGATTTGTGACATGCTACCGTACAAAAGTGTATTGCTGCCACACCCCCCAAAAAAAAAAAGGTCGCTATCACATTATAACGTGATATGTTTCACGTTATAACGTGGATGTTTCATGTTATATTATGATATGTTTCGTGTTATAATGTGATTAATTACACGGTGTATCATTTCATGTTATAACGTGAAAAGTTTCACATTACAATATAATTCATTTCTTGTTATAGTGTGAAACTTTCATGTTATAACATGATATGGTCTACGTTATAACGTGATTCGTTTCATGTTATAACATAGATTTGTTTCACGTTATAACGTAGTAAATAATAAATAAATACATTTCACCCCTCTTCACCCCGTCCCCCAAAAGGCAATTACTTCCGGTTCTACTACATGTTCTACTATATTACTACATGTTCTTACTCCACGCGTAAGAGGCAATCTTCGGGTACACCATGACTCCGTAAAAACTCACCAAATCCATGTTTTGTGCCACACTCAATGAGAGTCCAATTCTAGCTTGGTCTTCCTGTATGAAGGATGTGAGTGACCACAAGTTGACGCCAAATTTTCAGGTCGTCACGTAGAACTTGATTAGGTTTCACCGTGATATGTTTCATGTGATAAATTACATGTTATAACATGGTTCATTTCACATTACAACCTGAAACATTTCACCTTATATTGTGAAATGAATTATGTTACAACATGATTCCTATTATAACATGTAATTAACCACATTATAACGTGAAACATAACGTATTGTAACATGAAACATCTACATTAAAACGTGAAACATCACATTATAACGTGATAGTGATTTTTTTTTTTTTTTGGTGTGGCAGCAATACACTTGCGTACTACGGAACACGTGAAACATATCACGTTATTAAGTGATAGCGACCTTTTTATTATTATTATTATTATTTTGGTGTGGCAGCATTACGCTTCCGTACGACAGAACACTTGAAACATATCACGTTATAACGTGATTGTGACCTTTTTCTTTTGTTGTTGTTGCAGCAATACACTTCCGTACTATGGAACACGTGAAACATATCACGTTATAACGTGATAGCGACTTTTTTTGGGTTGTGTCAGCAATACGCTTCCGTAATTCCACCCTGGGGCTCAACATTTTTTTAACTCATAGAGTGTGGCATGGGACCGTGATGGGAGACAGCGCCCCTGCGCCCCAAAAGCTGAATTAAACCCGGGTAACACACGACGGGCGTCCCGCCACGAGACCGACGTCACGTCCTTCTGTCCGTGAGCGCGGCCGATCGACAGGTTGAACAAAAAAATCGAAAAATGGAGGAAGAGAATGGATAGTTGAGTGAAGCCATTTTTACAATCCGCACGAAATCACTGAAACAGCGTTTTGAAGAAGAAAGTACCAGAAGAATAATGACACGATTACCAATCCAAAGTCCAAAACAGAAGGTAAAAAATAACCATAAAAGTGGGACAGACAGCTCCCATTTTTATTTGTTCACTTGTGCTGTTCGAGTTCCCACAATTTTCCTCTTTGCCAATCATTCTTTGTTTTTCCGCTCTTGTCGCAAATTCCTATCAGGCGTCTTCTTTTATGATCTTTGACATGGGCGAACAATGAATGAGCTCAAGTGCCTCATCACACGCTAACCCAAATCACCCATTTCACGATTGCGCCACCTTTTGTGTGGGTGTGTGTGGGGGCGTGACAGTGAGTCAACAACCTCAAGTGTCCCGTGTGTTTGTCCAGGCTTATTCAAGCATTATTAAGTAAATAAATTTTTTTTTGGGGGGGGTTGTTTACGGGATTTCCAAACCCAGACCAGAAATTCACCGAAGTACTTTGAACACATTTGAAGGAGACACACATTCGTGTCCCCCTTTCGAATATCCTCTTAAATTAATATGTAACTTCAAAACTGGTCACTCGGAAATCTATAAACATATACTGACATTTCATATTTACAGTTAATGGAAACTAAATGACAGATATTCATTTACTACCACAAACAAGAATCAAGCACCTTTAACCAAACTATCGTGGCATCAATCATTACATAAAAACAAATAAATTATGAAACAGAAATTGGGTTAAGTGTTGTGTAGACCGTTTTAAAAATAATGAGCATTAAATTCCCAAAAGTGCAATTTTAGGGAAAATAATCTGAAATAATGTTATGTCATGGATATTTAATTTATACAGTATACAGATAGTGAGCAGACAATATATAATGAATGTAGGAATAATAACTTAGTAATAATTTGAATATTATCAAACTGAATTTTTTTAGTAATTAATAAAAACAAAGTAACAACCATGAAAAAATGGGAAAAAAATACAGTGCCTTATCCATATGTTAATATTATATAATAACATGAAATATAACATTTTTAACATATTTGAATGAAATATTTGATAATGAATACTAAGTAGTGATTTGTCATTCCTAACAAACAAAAAAAAAATATAAAATAAAAATACAGCCCTGGTTAAATAAAATAATAAATTGCAGTCAAAGGAAATTTGCACAAACTGGACTGGTGTCAAAATCAAGGCCCGGGGGACCAGATCTGTCCTGCCACATCATTTCGTGTGGCCCGCGAAACCAAATCACGTGCTTTGTTATGTGATTCTTGCTCAACATTTTAAATCATCCATCGATCCATTTTCTTTTCTGCTTATCCTGATGAGGGTGGCAGGGAACACTGGAGCCCATCCCTGCTGTCAACGGGCAGGAGGCGGGGTACACCCTAAACTGCTTGCCAGCCAATCACAGGGCACATGGAGACAGACAAACAGCCGCACTCACAATCACACCTAGGGACAATTTAGAGTGTCCAATGAATGTTGCATGTTTTTGGGATGTGCGTGGAAGCCGGAGTGCCCGGAGAAAACCCACACAGGCACGGGGAGAACATACAAACGCCACACAGGCGGGGCCGGGATCGAACCCGGCTCATCAGAACTGTGAGGCCAACGCTTTACCAGCTGATCCACTGTGCCGCCTTTAAATCATCATATGTAATAAATAAAATCATCAATATGTTGCGAGCATTTTTCCCCATCACCAAACATCTTTTAACAGTACGTTAAAAAAAATCATTGAGCAGACTTTTGTCCTTAAGTTCTTTCTTCAAAACTAGTTTATCAATTTCAAGTTTATATGTGTGGATTAAATGCCAACAATGTGGCAAAAAATGAACTCGCCTGGCCTAATCTACTACTAAAGCATACATTTTAACCCATAAAATGATTATATTTCTTAAATTACTTTATCATATAAAGTATTTAAATTATACATGTATTTCTACTATGCACTTTATTATCAGGAAAAGCTTAAAAAACACTTTAAAAGGCCTATTTTGTTTAGGCTTGGAACAGATTATTTTGCTTTCCATTAACTGTAATGGGAAATATCGATTCGGTTTTCGAACAAATCACTTCTCGAACCGCCTTCTGGAATGGATTGTGGTCGAGAACCGAGGTTGTACTCTATATGGTTTCACAGTCATGATGACCACAATGGCAACAATGTGGCGTGTGGCAAAAATGAGCTAGCCTAGGCTACTCTACTACTAAAGCATACATTTTAAGCAATAAAATAAATATATTTCTTAAATTATTTAGTTATATAAAGTATTTAAACTATACATGTATTTATACTATGCACTTTATTATCTGGAAAAGCTTAAAAAAAAGCATTAAAAGGTCTTTTATTTTAGGCTTGGAACACATTACTTTGTTTTCCATAAATTGTAATGGGAAATATCGATTCGGTTTTCGAACAAATCACTTCTCGAACCGCCTTCTGGAACGGATTGTGGTCGAGAACCGAGATTGTACTGTATATGGTTTCACAGTCATAACAATACGCAGAATACCACTTTTGTTGCCACGGATACACACCATAACAAAAGAAGTAACCATCACTTTTATTATTCATTTTCTGTAAATATTACATATATTGGATACATGTTTTTTTTTTGTCTTTTGTTCTCTAACCTTCTAAAGATGTATTTTCCTCCTATTCACCAACTGTCATCCCAAATATAAGAGGTTATGTTGCAAATATTGTTTTTGTTTCAAAATAGAAGCGGCTGACTCGGAGTTATAATCAGATCAAGATGAAGCCGAGCGTCTTACCGAATCACGTCGTTCCTTCGGCGCGCGCGTCGTGTGCGTGTCGACACCTGAGAAACGGTCGCACCAGTGAGATCTCGGGATCATCACGCGGAAGGTTCTCACCTCTCCGCTGCGGGGAGGGCTGGAGTGGGAGTGGCTGGGATGTGCTTGCGGTGTGTCGGAATTCTGCAAATGCATCCAGACAATGACATCTGTGATTTGGATTAATTTATTCCTTAATTTTTTTTAATTGTGCTTCAGGTTTTACCAACTCACCGTTTGTTTTTTTTTCCAAATGGATAACACAATTAAAGAGTGACGAATGACCCGTAAATTAATTTCCACATCGCAAGGAGGTAATGTTAAAGCGATGCCGGGGAGTGATAATGATGTGCTAAATTATCCATCCATCCATTTTCTTAGCTGCTTATCCTCACGAGGGTCGCGGGAGTGCTGGAGCCTATCCCGGCTCTCATTGGGCAGGAGGCAGAAAAACACCCTGAAATGGTCGCCGGCCAATCCGAGGGCACATGGAGACAGACCGATGGGCAATTTAGAGTTTAGAGAGATGCATGTTTTTGGGATGTGGGGGGATGAAACCGGAGTGCCCGGAGAAAAACCCACGCAGGCACTGGGAGAACGTACAAACTCCACACAGGCTGGGCTGGGATTTGAACCCCGGTCGTCAGAACTGTGAGGCAGACGGCCTACTCCTGCGCCACTAATAATACCAGGCAGGGATGGAAGTAATGTGCACTTACACGATGTCTACATCCTGCCAACAAATCTGGTCAAACTGGTTTTTGTGACATTTCAAACAAAGATTGTCGGGAGGAGATTAAAACGGGGAAGTTTGATAAAGTAAACAACATGACGCACAGCAGGATTAATTCACACTTATACGATGTAACTGTGTCTACTGTTATTATAATTGCTGATCCGTAAAAAAAAAAAAATGCAAATATGATACATTCTTCAAGAGGTCTGCGGTTCTCAAACTGTAGAACTCTAACTTTTTTTTTTTGGGGGGGGGGCACAAAGTAATTTGTTCATACATTATTACGTCATTTAATAAAGTAGATCCCAACATATGGGGACTGTCTTGGGGAGTAATCTAATACACTTACAAATAAAAACATTAAATCAGATTACAGGTAAAAAAAAAAAAAACGTTTAGTTTTAAAAACTTAACCTGAATATCATAATTCGAAATTGAATGTATGAGTTTGGGACAAAAGTCCAATCCGCTTGAAAGTTATTCATATTTGCAGCCTCGATTATCGGACCATTTGGTGCAGTAATTGCATTTGCCGCTATGTGACAGTAGTGGATCCAAAATGATCAAACCGGATGTACAGAATAAGAGAATCAGCCAATCGGATTCCAAATTGTTCATCAGTGTGGTGTTATGTTATTTCCCATGTGTGGAAATTCTCACTTTTCTCTCTTTCTAATGACTTGAGCGCTTTATTTCATGTGTTTTACGGACAAAATGGAGCTTTTAGTTGTATGTGTGGCATCTCAAACAAGCTAAAACAGCGGGGGTTTTTTGGTTACTCGGTGTGAGCCACACAAACGTACTCAAGGGGCGTCAAGATGTCCTGGTCGCGGCTCCGAACCTGCCGCTGGTACCTGAACCGGGCGGTCACTCTCGGGGGGTTTCTTTTCCCTACAAAACTACGAATTCAAGGCCAGCTCGATTTGGCCTTTCGTCGACGGTGCGGCACCGCGGCTGGAGGAGGCGAGGTACGGGTCAGATTCGCCCCAAGTCCGACAGGTACGTAAGGTCACTTCTGGAAAATTAAATTAATGGGGAAAAATTAAACGAGGGTGTCTTCTTGACAGTCTGAGTCTTGTGCTAATATATTTTGGTGTTATAGTTTTACCTCAACCTTTAGAAAAATGTTTATGATGACCAGCAGTTTCAACAGTACTCACATTACGTACTTAAATACTGTAGAAGTATAAATACTTTCATCAGAAGTAAATATGGTAAAGGTAATTTTAATTCCTTAACTTGGAAAAACTGAAGAAAAAAAAAACTTCCATTAATTTTTTGAGCCACTTATCCTCACAAGGGTCGCGGGAGTGCAGGAGTCTATCCCAGTTTATCATCAGGCAGGGATTTGAACCCCAGTCTTCAGAACTGTGAGTGTCGCCTCAGGAAAAAACAAGTAATAATAATGAAAAAAAAAATCTTAATGACAATGCACAATAATTAAAAAATTTAAAAATATAACGTAAGTCTGGTGTAGTTGGCACAGTGGATCTGAAAAAGACAATACACAATGACAAATGGGCAGAATGTGTAGAAATATGACAAATAAATCGTCACGGTTTACATGAAAGTATAACATTTATACACCGAGCTGTATTCACATTGTCTACGTTGTGTAATGAAGGAGGAGGTTGAAAAAAAAAATTGTTTTTCTTTATGACCCTGACTCTAGTAGGCAGTGATCCCAGTGAGGATGACCAGTACAAAAAAAAAATGATGGCTAGGTACCACTCCCGGTAAGCACTTGAATTTCATTTCTGTCTTAGGTTTCTTGCACCTCGGAGGCCTCCGCACCGCTCTCTACAATTACATCTTCGCCAAGAAGTACGGCGGCTCGTTCATCCTGCGTCTTGAGGATACCGATCAAAGCAGGCTGGTACCGGGGGCAGCCGAGGCCATAGAGGACATGCTAGAGTGGGCGGGTAAGACAAAACTGGGACGTATTTCAGCTATCGAAGAGCTTTTAAGGCTGATTTCGTCCTCTAGGTATACCTCCAGATGAGAGTCCTGGCCGAGGCGGGCCGTTGGGTCCGTACCTGCAGTCAAAAAGATTGGAACTTTACAAACAAACGGCATCGGAAATGTTGGAAAGGGGTCATGCCTATCACTGTTTCTGCACCCCCCAGAGGCTGGAGCTCCTCAAAAAAGAAGCCCTGAGGACCGGACAGACCCCCAGGTTAGAGCAGCTCCGTCACATTATCCCGGCCCGTCCGGTACTCTGGCATTCGCGCATTTGTCTTCCACCCTGCGCAGGTACGACAACCGCTGTCGACACCTTCGGGCCCAGCAGGTTCAGGAGAAGCTGGTCCGGGGTGCGCCTCATGTGATCAGGTTTCGTCTTCAGGAGGGAGTGGAGCCCTTCCAGGATCTCATCTTTGGGTGGAATCGTCACGAGGTGGCGCAGGTAGGGAACTTGTGCTGCTATTTGACTAAAGTTTTTCACACATCTGGATTTTTTTTTTTTTTTTAATAAGATATTGCTCCTAAATTTTGGTGAGGTCACATCAATCAATCCAATCATTTTCTGAGTTGCTTATCCTCACAAGAGTCGTGGAAGTGCTGAGTCTATGCCAGCTGTCATCAGGCAGTACACGCTGATCTGTTTGCCAGCCAATCGCAGGGCACATGGAGACAAACAGCCACACCCACAATCACACCTACGGGCAATTTAGAGTGTCCAATTAATCACTTGCTGATCAAAATTTCGAGTTTTAATTTGTATGTGTTCATTTTTTGTCAAAACAAAATTGAAAAAGATAATAGTAAACTATTCCATTCCAAAATGTCAATATTTACACCTTTATTAACTGGCAATTTTTCAAACAAACGTTTGTAACAGTTGAGCAACTGTGGAATCCGAATCAGCTTTAATGCCCAAGTGTGTAAAAACAGGAGGAATTTTTCTCCGGCAGTCGGTGCAATTATAGATAATATAAAATGATGTAGCACGCTTCGTTAACATTTTACTGTCATACATGTGTAAAATGAAATTAACTTGTGTCCATTTTAAAAGGTTAAAGCAATGAAACGGAATTTTACAGTGTGCGTCCGGAAAAAGTTCCTTTACATAAATTCTAAACAGAGCTGGTATATATTCTGTTTTTCCAGCCATCCATCCATTTTCTTTTGCCACTTATCCTCACAAGGGTCGTGGGGATTGCTGGAGCCTATCCCAGCTGTCAATGGCCAGAAGGTGGGGTACACCCTGAACTGGTTGCCAGACAATCGCAGGGCACATGGAGACAAACGCTCACAATCACATGTAGGGGCAATTTAGACTGTCCAATTAATATTGCATGTTTTTGGGATATGGAAGGAAACCGGAGGGCCC
The DNA here is from genome assembly GCF_019802595.1 of Syngnathoides biaculeatus. Lineage (NCBI taxonomy): Eukaryota > Metazoa > Chordata > Actinopteri > Syngnathiformes > Syngnathidae > Syngnathoides > Syngnathoides biaculeatus. The sequence continues at coordinate 14,895,224 of NC_084648.1, read as the reverse complement.
GGCGAAAATCCACGCAGGCAGGCGGGTAACATGCAAACTCCACACAGGCAGGGCCGGGCTCAAACCCGGGTCCTCAGAATTGAGAGGCCAACGCTTTACCAGCTGCTCCACCGTGCCACCATTCTGTCCTTCCATTTTTATTCATTTATTTTTTGTCAACGATGTCAACTTATCTATATTGCACCAAGCAGCCAGGACTGAGACGTGTAACCTTTTCTTGCAATGTCGCAATAAGTTCAATTTCTGGTTGTGTGGTCGTCATCACACCATAACTAGCGCCATATTATGTTGGCAAGTAGGAGTTAAAAGCACAAAAATGCAAATAAAAGGCCAATTAGTATTACAGTAATGTCAGTAAAAGAATTCCATTGTCATAAATTAATTTCATAGGTCACATGGAGTTCTTTGAGAATCCCGTTCGCGTTTGTTTCCTGTTGTCATCGTTCACTCGTCCTCCGCTCCACCAGGTGGAGGGCGACCCCGTCGTGATGAAAGCGGACGGTTTCCCCACCTACCACCTCGCGAACATCGTGGACGACCACTACATGGGGATCAGCCACGTACTGCGGGGCTCCGAGTGGCTGATCTCCACCTCCAAGCACCTCCTCATGTACCGCGCCCTCGATTGGCAGCCGCCCGCCTTCGGCCACCTGCCGCTGCTGACCAACAAGGACGGCAGCAAACTGTCCAAGAGGCAGGGGGACATATTCATCCAAAGATTCCAGAAAGACGGCGTCCTGCCGGAGGCTCTGCTGGACATCACCACCAACTGCGGCTCGGGATTCAGCAGTCAGTGGTGAATCGTTAACGGTGACGTCGCCTAACCCTCACCCGGTAACAACGATTTGAATTGTGGTTGGCAGCCAACCGAGTCGGACGGACGATAGATGAGCTGATTTCCGAGTTTAACCCCGCGAAGATCACGACGCACTCTGCTCTCCTCGACCTTGAAAAACTTCCAGAATTCAACAGGTGAGTCACGGACACTGCCCCTGTCTCAATAAACACCTACCTGTCATTTGGAACCCGCGAAGCTCTCGTCCTTTGCACCCTTGCAATCCATTTTTCACGACGAACCGGGTCTTTTTGAAGTAAGAAGAGTAAATCCATCTTCCCGAGTATTCGAACAATATCCAGCAATACAACGAACCGGCATTTTGGCTAACACGAAGGAATAACGAGGTACCTTCCCGGAGGTAAAACTAATAGAAACAAATGAGTCCACTTGAAGGTGGTCCTGCCATGTACGTCACTTCCTGCTTCTTCTCGAAAACAAATCCCTCGAGAGGATTTTCATGGCGGGAGTTACAAAAAGCCGTAAACTTCAAAATTACGTTTTGTGGTGAAAAAACGGATGGGTCCATTCCGGCTGCCTATTTTTTCCCCATTCATAACGTACTAAAAATCATGTATTTCATGACAGTGGACCTTTAAAGTTCTTGAATAATGTTGGGTTGAATTTGTTACATTTTGAGAGATCCACTTTACAGACATATAAAATGTGCCATGCAGCAAAAGGGTAAATCTCAAAATGAGGTGGGTCATTCCAGTCACAATTTCGTGCTTCCCCCACAGAATCCACCTGCAGCATCGTATCGAAGACGAGCGACAGTGCAATCTTCTGATAAAGGATCTGCAGCGACAAATCCGAGAGGCCTACCGGGGCGAGATCCAGGATGAAGATGTCCTGCACGAGGATTATATCAGGCGGGTGCTGGACTTACGGAAGGTAAACGACTTCTTCTTCACATGCCATCTTCCTGGCAACATGCATCACCACTGCTAACTGCAAAACAGAGAAAGTATGTTAAAAGTATGTACTTTTTCTACAAAGTTGCTTTGCCTGTCATATAGAAACTTATTTTTCTCTCCGCAGGGTCACCTGTGCTATCTGCAGGAGCTTGTGACTCCCTCTTACTTGTACCTCTGGGCGCGTCCTACCTTCTCCAGCCAACAGGTGGCGGCACTCTCCACCGAGTCCCGGCACGTCGCCACGCTGGCCCTCAAGTATGTGACTTTAATGCCAAACTCAACTAAGAGACACAGAGCGAAATCAGTGTCATGTGAAGTGAATAATCCTGATTTGCAGATTAGCGGAGGAAATGGGAGAGGGGGCAGCTGTCGATCAACTGAGCAAAGATTTAAAGACGCTGGCTAAGCAAACCAAAGAGACCAAATACAGAGATGTGATGAAGCTCTTGCGACTGACTCTTAGCGGACTCCACGTAAGTGAAGGCAAACACAATTTTACACGACATAGTTAAGTTAGTTTGGCGTTTTTTTTTTCCCATTTATATTTATTTTCTCCACTTATTAGGGTCTCGGGTGAGCTGGAGTCTGCAGACTTTACTCTAAACGACAGGTGTCAAACTCAAGGCCCAGGGGCCCAGATTCAGCCCACCACAAGATTTTATGTGGCCCGCGATGCCAAATCTACAGTTTAAGTGATTCTTGTTCAAATCTGTACCAAAATTTCAAACTGTCATAAATGATAAAGTTGAGATGTTACAATCGTTTTTAGGTTACCAGTTGGAAACCACGTTACCCTTGATTTCTGATTCCGGAACTAGTTCATGAATTGCTAACGTAAATACGATGAAACAACGAAATATTTTTGTTTCACAGTCATAACGGCCTTGTGAGGGAAACCGGAACTGCAATGTGGCGCATGAGAAAATTGAGTTTGACACCTTTGCTGTAAAGTGTTTGCTAGTCACTTGCAGGGCACATATAGATTTGAATATAGATATATAGAATTAGAAGAATACTCAGTTCTAAAAACATTCCATATCCACCAAAGAGATGTATTTGGTCTTTTAATTTCACCCTTCATGAGAGGGCAGACATTCCAGTGATCCAATCATTTGTATAGAACTTGTGCACCGACGTCATCAAATCACGTCATTGGCTGGAAATGCCGATCAAGCAAAGCATGGTTCAATGCTAAGTCGGTTGGAGACGACGCGAAAATACGTCATATAGCACGACGCCCAGAGTTTTGTCCGATACCATTATTACATTTAGAAGGTGATAATAAACGAAGCTACATGGAAAAATGAGAGACACTTGGCATAGAGAACCCATTTTTAATGCCGAAGTCGATGTTTTCGCCGATAAGAAATTGGACCGTTAACGCGCTTCCGCTTGTCTTGGACAACTGGATATAAACATGGATCTGGTGAGTAAGTCGTTCAGATTTGCACGGAAGAGTTTGAAAGCGTAGAAAAGTCTGGAGGCATATGAATACTTCATTGGAGACACTCAGATTTTTTTCAATACAAATACCAATATTGAAATAAATGACCCCTGGTTTTACACAAACTCGCATTAATTAACTGTGATTGGAAGAAAAAAAAAGACAGCGAGTCGGCTCCTCGTACACAAAGCGTGTTGCGCCCACACGTTAAACTTTACTAAACTTCTCCGTGACAGATGTTTTTTTTTTTTTTTTTTTTTAAATTTTAAACATGCATTGTTGTCTAATGAGTCCAATGCGTGTTTAAAAAAAAAAAGAAAATAAACCGCTGGGATTGGCTTCAGCCCCCGTACACGGAAGCGCGTTGCGGCCACACATTAAACTTCGGTAAAGTTCCGTGTGACCGACGGTTTATTTTATTTTTTTAAATACGCATTGGACTCATTTGAGAACAATGCATATCAGAAAAAAAAAAAAAGTCTGTCGGGGAGAGGTTTACCAAAGATTAACGTGTGGCCGCAACACGCTTCCGTATACGTTAGAGACGACTCCTTGTCGTTTTTTTTTTTTTTTTTTTTTTTTTTTTTTTTTTTTTTGTTGTTGTTAAAATGCATTGTTCTCAAATGAGCTAACTTGGGATCATAAATACTTTTTGGTAATTTGAGATTGAGAAGAATAATCCCTACCTGAAATGAAGTGATCGCTACACAGTCGTGTGTGTGTATTTTGGTCGGGCACCATCCATCGCGTTTAATTGCCGAAATCCATCGACGTTTTCTGGTCTTTTCAGCTGGTATTCCACAGAACGACCACGTCTGTTGTGACAACTGACAGCTCAACAAGTTTCGCCCAATGTGAATATTCCGCTCCGGTTAAATGTCCCCCCCACACTGTCGAGCAGCCCTTTTTGACCGGCAATATGGCGCCGTGAAAACGGCGACGTCACGTGCACAAGCTCTATAAAAGCACTTCAAAGTCAGCTTCCCATCATTTTGTCTCTCTCAGAAATACAGATATGATGACAATAATACAATTCTTACACTTACACAGCATTTCAAGAGGAAGTGTAGTTGGAATTGCTTGTGCGGTTGGTGTGATTCATTCTTTTTGCAGCAAGGACCCAGTGTCGCAGAGATGATGGTAGCTTTGGGGCCCGCGGAGACCGTCCATCGGTTCCGGAAACTTCTTCTGCTGGATGAGACCAGTTAGCCAGAACCAACCACGACAACGACAACGTCCTCTAGTCCAGGATGAAGCCTCCATGTAGGAGTTTACAAATGACACAAACAAAATGAACTGCTGGGAAAAGTAATAAAGTTCTTAATTATTCACATGTCAAACGGTGCACGACTGTGTGTGTGTGTGTGCAATTTGCTGCGGTCTACTGTATTTACTGTAACGTGTCGTGAGTGTAATTAGTGGAAGTAAGTCAGTGTGATGAGATAATTGGTAAATGTTTATTCACGTTGCAGTGTCAAGGCTGGAGGATACAAGGTATGTATATATATATATATATATATATATTTGAAGTTGACAAACTCCGCGCGGTGGTTTGTCTTATGCAGCGGCGTCAGAGGTTCTCACGGGATGCAAATACACTGTGTGCATTTTTTTCTTTTTGGTGTGTCTGCAGTTATTAATTACAATTCCATTAATAGTTTCATATCTTAAATTAATACTACGGTGGAGAGCCGGGAAGAGGCGGTGAGACTATATGACTTCATCCTCCCTTCTTTCCTTTTATTTCATACTTCCCTTGAACCCCTGAACCTTCTATACTTCCATCTTTCCCAACTTTCATCCTTCCTTCCATCCATCCTCCCTCTCCTCATCCTGCCTCCCTTTCAAACATCCTTTCTTCCCTCTCTCCTTTCATCATGCAACCCGCTAATTCTCGCCTCCCTCCCTTTTTTTTCTCTCCATTCTTTCATCTTTCATTCATCCTCGATTCATAAGCCTCCTTCCATCAACCCAAATTCCTTGCTCCTTTCTTTACTTCCTTTCACACCATCAAGTTCATTTCAGGCGACGCTGTATTTAATCCATCCATTGTCTTTGCAGCTGATCCTCACGAGGGTCGCGGGGAGTACGTGCGAAAAACTGCGTTACTGTATTGCATTGGTACAAAAGCAGGACCGTTTCCGTCGTTTTAAATTCAGACTTTAGTAGGAAAGAATGAGTCGCTAAGTGGTGCAAACTGGCGTGCGCGGACGTGCATCGAGTGCACACAAGAGTGTGACTAGTGATCGCAGTGTGAGTGTCACATGTCGTTTCGGGTAAGCCAGTTTGAGATCTTCGCTTCCCCCGAAGTGACACTTTTTTTTTCCTCCACCCCCCCCCCCCACAACAGTGTCACACACGTCGACGTCGAAAACTACCGCGGACGTCGCAGCAAGCGGAAAAGCGGCCATGGCGAACGACGACGGCCATCCGACTTTGGAGTCGTGGCTCAGTTGAGTAGATAAGGACGACTTTTGGTTGACTTTACTGGTTTGCTTTCATGCTTCGCGTTGCAAGTGTTGACGCGATGTCCGTGAACGCATCTCCTCAAGCCTTCTGCGGCGGGCGCGTCACGACTCGTGACATCCGCGTTAATGTATTTATTCGACCGTTTGCACGGGACGAGCGACGTAAATAATTCATTTCGTGTCATTAATCGGTGTTATGCGTTGGAAATATAGGCGGAAACCGCAGACGCTCGTAACAGGAAGTTGGTTCATCTCGCGTGCCCGTGGTGCTCATGAAAGTTGAGCCAACGTTCATGATTTATTTATTTTTATCAGGCAGTTTACAGAAATAATAGAATTATGGTACTTATAACTGTAATACTGTGTGGAAATCACTATCACGAGTAAAGTTCACCTGCAGGTAATCAGTGAACGCAACTGTACTTGTCTGAAAATAACTCATTTTAATTTATGAACTTACTGTTAACTTATTTTTGACTGCACAACAGAGAAACCTTTCAACCGGTGGGAAGGTTTTATTTCGGATGAATAACTGATAAAGTATAATCTGCTATTTCACAAAAAAATAACTTTACCCAAGGACGTAATGTGGACATTTAGTCAAGATGTTAAACATTTTCTACAATAAGTAATTTATTAACAGTAACAGTATTTGAAAGAATAGGGAGGAACCTCTTGTCTATATTTTCACTTCCCTATCTAAGTTTTTTGTGTTACTTCAATATCATGTATATATTTTTAGGTAGTTATAAATTGCTTGATAATCTCAGTGTGTTTGTCGCGTTTTCGCACTTTTCTCTCGTCTAGACTGGTCCACGGACCCAAACAACCAGGAGGACCGATGGGACTGCATCCAGGCCTTCTTTCAATTGGTTAACAAGGAGGCTGATGGGTGAGCAGAACTCCCGTTGACGTTAATTCGGGTTTACCGTTGAGGCGCGACGGTGTTTCCTCGCATCATTGTTGACAAATTGCTCGGTTGTGAAATCTCATCCGAGTGTGAGGCGCGCTACAACAACTGCGTCTTTCATCTTTGAACGGAAGTTTGTGTAGTTTTCCCAGTGATCCAGCTCGTGGTGGTCATCCAGAAAAAGTTTAACGGAGACAACAGGACTGTTCTAGTTTGTCAAAGATGTTTCACCTCCAAAGACTTAGGCGGGTATTCTCTTGATTTAAGTGTCCGGTGGGGGTGGTCACAAAGGGGTTGTTGTTGTTGTCGTTGCCGGGCGTGGCTGGCGGACGACCGTCCCGCATACCAACCGGTCATTCACGTGGCTGGTGGCGGCTCATTAGTGGCCCACTCTTGCCATTGGGCGAGGGTATCTTGCGGGGGAGAGATGTCAGGAAAATTTTGTCGGCAGACGATACATGATGCTGCAAATCTGAGCATTTTTAAAATGTAGTTTGACTTCGATTGCTTTGTTTTATGACATCTTTCAAACTGGTACTTGGCCCCATAGGTCAGTGGTGAAAGCATTGCTTTGCTAAACCCAAGGTCGTGAGTTCGTATCTCACTGGGGTCTCCACTCCCCGAGAGGGGGTTGCGTAAAAAAGGGCATCCGGGGTAAAAAGTGTGCCAGACAAATATGAGCGTTCATCTGAGATGTCTAACGGGACAAACCGAAAGAAACGTATTTACTTGCTTAAACTGTAATTGAGCAACTATTGGGTGAGAGTCATTCATGGGGTAGTCACGACTGCAACAAAATCCCCTAAACGTAGGGGGTTTGAGTCAAATGTGAAGTTTTTGAAGGACCCTTGGAAATAGCCGAAATGACCCTAAAATGGTGGTTGAAACCGAAACGGATATGGAATTTATTATTTACTGTTTGTCTGTCTGGGTAAGTTTGTGCGGTCTTTGATGGATCATTTTTGCGCCCACAGAGTTAATGTGTTGACTAAACAAAGCGTTCATAAAGAATTGGGCAGGTTTAACTAGATGGGAGTTTATCTGGTAATCCATCCATCCATCCATCCATTTTCTTTGCCGCTTATCCTCACTAGGGTCACTGGAGCCTATCCCAGCTGTCAACGAGCAGGAGGCGGGGTACACCCTGAACTGGTTGCCAGCCAATCACAGGGCACGTTGAGACAAACAGTCGCACTCACAATCACACCTAGGGGCAATTTAGAGTGTCCAATGAATGTTGCGTGTTTTGGGGATGTGGGAGGAAACTGGAGTGCCTGGAGAAAACCCACGCAGGCGCTGGGGAGAGCATGCAAACTCCACACAGGCAGGGGCCGGGATCGAACCCGGGTCCTCAGAACTGTGAGGCCAATGCTTTATCAGCTGAACCACAGTGCCGCGTTTATCTGGTAAGAGTGTACTGAATTTTCTAGAACTGTAAACAGCTTGAAAGTACCGGTACTTGAAAATTGATCTCGACGGTTCTCAAACAGTGCTTGAACCTGATCTCAGGAAAGGTCCGTGAATTCTGTTTTTCGATCTGTCCACATGTCTGCTAGGTTTTAGAGTACATCTTATTTTGTCCGCGTCAGTCCACAGGTGGCTCTCGGTCTTCTCGCTCACAAAATCCAGTCCCCCCAAGAAAAAGAGGCTCTTCAAGCTCTGACTGTAAGTAACCGAAACCTCAAGTATTGTACGGCCCTCGGCGGGTTTATCAGGAATATTGTGATTCTGGTATCGCAATGGTCTAGATTTGCATATCCTCCTGTCCAAATGAAAATGGATTAAGACATAAGCAACCATTGCCTTTTGTTCCTGCGCGGGGGGCCGTCTGTGAATATGCGCGACTAACTTTAATCACGTTGCCCTGAACACGATGGATTTCCATTGTTGTTCAACTTTTAGCGTCACTCGCAGAACCTTCTGACTTTTCATGTGACATCCGGCAGCACGGCTCTCCGCGCGTTTTAGTTCGGCCGAGCGGATGGAACGTTTGCTCGTCCCGTTCAGTTTGGGGTGATCTGCCGCCGCCGCTGCTTTGTTCTCAGGTTCTCGAAGCTTGCATGAACAACTGCGGCAAGAGGTTCCACGGAGAAGCGGCCAAGTTTCGATTCCTCAACGAGCTCATCAAAGTTTTGACTCCGAAGGTAATGATCAATGCTGGTGATCGAGTGTCGTGCAGGATTTGACATTACATTGTAACTTCTCAGGTGGGGAAACAATGCGTTTTGGGATACTGCTCGACCGTTTTTATATATTGAAACAACTTTTTCAAAAGCAAATCACAGAAACAGAGATAGTGATACCTGGCGCTTACAATTTTTTCATGCTACCAGCCATTGCTCTGATGAGCTTTTGTCTGTAGTCGGGAGAAAAAATTGGAGGATTATCAAATGGAGCTCGTGCACGTGACGTCAACATTTTCACAGCGCCATATTGCGGGTTAAAAAGAGCTGCTCGACAGTGTGGCGGACATTGAACCGGAGCAGAATATTCACAATGCCCGAGACTCGTTATGCTGTCGATTGTTACAACAGACGAGGCAGATATTCAAATAGGTCATTCTGTGCAATACGAGCTAAAAAGACCAGAAAATAATGATGGATTTCGGCAATTAAAAGTGATGGATGGTGCCCAACAAAATACACACGACCGTGTCGCGATCGCTTCATTTCAGGTAGGAATTCCCAAGAAATATTTATAATGCCAAGTTTAGTCATTTCAGAACAATGTGTTAAAAAAAAAAAAAACACAGGGAGTCGTCTCCAACGTACATGGAAGCGTGTTGCGGCCACATGTTAACCTTCGGTGAACCTCTCCCCGACACTTTTTTTTTTTTTTTTAATTTAATATGCAATGTTCTCAAATGAGTCCAATCTGTATTTAAAAAAAGAATAAAAAACGTCGGTCACATTGATGTTTACGTAGGTTAACGTGTGGCTGCAACACGCTTCCATGTACAGGGGCTGAAGCCTATCCCAGCGGTTTACTTTCTTTGTGAAATACGCATTGGACTCATTTGAGAACAATGCATATTTAAAAAAAAAAAAAACATCTGTCATGGAGAAGTTTACTGAGTTTAACGTCTGGCCGCAACAGGCTTATTGTACGGAGGAGCTGACTCGCTTTTTTTTTCCCAATCATAGTTAATGAATGCGAGCTTGTGTAAAACCAGGGCTCATTTATTCAAATATTGGTATTGTATTGAAAAAATCTGATTTGTATGCGTCCAGACTTTTCTACGCTTTCAAATTCTTCCGTGTAAATCTGGACGACTTACTCCACCATTTCAATGTGTAGATCCAGTTGTCCAAGACAAGCGGAAGCAGGGTAATAGTCCAATCTCTTATCGGTGAAAACATCGACTTCAGCATGAAATATGATTCCTCTATGTCAAGTGTCTTTCATTTTTCCACATACCTTCGTTTATTATCACCTTCTAAATGTTTAACGGTATCGGACAAAACTCTGGGCGTCGTGCTACAAGACATATTTTCGCGTTGTCTCCAATCGATTTACCATTGAACAATGGTTTGTTTGACCGGCACTTCCGGCCGGTGGCGTGATTTGATGACGTAGGTGCACGAGCTCTATATGGCCTTGCAAAACCGGAAAAAAAACGCACATCAATTGTATGACAATGCACATTCAACACATAACCGTGGTTTTGTCAGTTTTGTTCTGACTGGGTCAACCTGCTCTGTTCTCAGTACTTTGGTTCATGGACTGCCCAGGCGGTTAAAGACCGACTGACGCAGGTTCTTTACGGTTGGACGCTCTGGCTCAAAGACGAAACAAAGATTCAGGACGCTTACTCCATGCTCAAGAAACAAGGTATTGCTGAATCCCTTAAGAAGTCTCACATGCCCAGACAATTTTTACACCGTTCATGCGATGTGTGTTTTTTATTTTTTTAGGCATCATAAAAAAGGATCCCAAACTACCGGATACTGCCATAATGGCCCCTCCACCTCCAAGAACCTCAGATTCCGTTTTTGACCAAGAGGACAAGGCAACGGTGACTACATGGACATCATTTTGTTTGCACATTAGTTTTCCTCCATTACTTTAATAGTTCTCCATCTTTTTTTCCCCCCTTTCCTTCAGCTCTTAGCCAGATTATTAAAAAGCGGACGTCCCGAAGACCTGGACACTGCCAACAGGCTCATTAAAAGCACAATGAGAGAAGTGAGGCCTTCCGCTGACGCCGCATGCTTATTTGTTATTGTTGTTGAATCTTAAAATGAAAACTGTTCTGTTTGTGTGTTTGTTAGGAGCAGGAGAAGGCAGACAAAGCGTCAAAGCGTCAATCAACTCTGAAGGCAGTGGAGAGCAGCACCAAGCAGCTCAGGGAGATGTTGGACGAGTACACTGGAGTGCCTTTCCAGCCCAGTGACGAATTAAAGGTAGTAAGATTACCATTTTTCACCAAGTACGACTGCACATTCCAAAACTAGAACTGTACATATTACAGTATAATTAACCAATTATCTAATCATGGTTAGATGTATGTAACAATTTTTTATTTTATGAGGACCAGATTAATTAACCAATTATTTCGAAAATGTCAAATGTGTATTTCAATGTTTATTATCATTATTTTTCGATTTTATTACTCCAACCCATAATTTAGAAACATATATACTGTAATTGCAAATGTGAATTAGCTTATTTTTCGATTTTTTTTAATTTACAATATAACTCACCCAATCATTTCTTGAGAATACATTTTGTTTAACGAATTTTAAGGGGGAAAAAACACCTGAAGTAATACAACAAATATTATGTATGTTGGTTTTGACGATGGGCCGGTGTGACGGTCTGAGCACTCCCGGTGCCGCAAAGTCTCTTTGTGATGAATGCGCGCATATTAATGCACATATTTTGTATATACTTATATATTTTGTAAACTTCCGGCCATTCTGAAACATCTCCATCCATGCTTCAACATGTGCCATTCGACAACTTGTCGTCGAGTGTTCGTGTTCGCTATGGACGTCTCAGAAAGTCGAACACGGCGAACGTACATATATTTGTATATCTTTTTTTTTTTTTATCAACTTTTGTTTTAAGATTAGTTTCGGGTTAAGTTGTAATGTATTTTAGCACCCTCTATGTAGAAAAAGGAGAACTATGAGACTGGGACATTTCCCAGCAAGCGTCTGCTACGTACCCAGAGCTCCCCTGTTTGTAACGCATGCCCATTCATCACAAGGAGACTTTTCAGCACGGGGGGAGCGCTCAGACCGTCACACCGCTTTCGAGAAGGTACTGGGCCGTACTTTGCCCGCCCAGTCATATCGAAAACCCTGCAATGTCCAGATCAAAAATGGAAAATTCTGCTGTAAAAGATAAACTCCTTTTTTTTTTTTTTTTCCTATCACCTTAAATAACACGTGTCAAACTCAAGGCCCGGGGGCCATATCCGGTCCGCCACATGATTTTATGTGGCCCGCGGAGGCAAATCTTGTGTATCACCAAAACAACAATAGTTGGAAAAACCTAGTACCCTTGATTTCTGATTCCAAAACTAGCTCATAAATTGCACATGTAAATAAGATGAGGCGGTTAAAGATTTTTTTTATTGTTTTACAGCCATAAAGGCCCTTTGAAAAAAACTGCAAGTACAATGTGGCCCACGACAAAAATGAGTTTGAAACCCCTGCCCTAAATTGTTTACAGCTACTGTACGTATCGTGTACTTCAGGTCCTGTACGAGAGCTGCGAGCGCCTGAGGCCGAGCCTTTTCCGGCTGGCCAGCGACACGGTGGACGACGACGAGGCCCTGACGCAAATCCTGGCAGCCAACGACGATCTCACGCTGGTCGTGAACGCCTACAAGGAACGAAATGGGAGGCGAGAGTGCAACGGAAGGAGTAAAAGTGAAGAAGCGGTGACGGGGAAAAAAATGAGTGAGGCCGTAAAATATCACAGAAGTGAACTGCCGATGTGTTGTTGACTTGATTCGAGCGCGTTTTCTTGTCGTAGCTGCTACGAGTCCCAGAGAGATCAAGAGCTACCATCTCATCGACCTCTCGGCCCTCGACTCGCCTTCGTCCTTTCAGTCCTCGTCACTTCTCTTCTCCCCTTCTCTGGAAAGCACCTGCAACTCTACAACTGAACAGAACCATCCACCATCAGGCACGTTTTTTTTGTTCCCCTCGCTCCAAACTGTCATATTCCACAAAAACTGCCGCTACTACTGATTTTAATTCTTCCGAGTCCAAGACGTCCCACAGTCAAAGGTTGTACTGCTTGTAGGTTATCAGTTATCACTTATAAAAAAATCTGTTATTTTTCTCGTAAATTTCAGAGTTTTATTAAATGAATACTAAAGAAAGAATCGTACAGATTTAAAAAGACACTTTGGATCATTTTGGTTACAAATGAATCTCGGGACTACCATGAAAATATATTTTTAAAAAAAAGGGGGGATTTTTGGAGAGAAAAAAACATTTTCAGTGTAAAAAAAATATTGCAAAATTACTAAACTAAAACATATATTTTTAAATAAAAGATCCTAAAAAATCACAGATTTATTTCTTACAATACTAAGAGAATGAAGTTGTATTTTTTTAGATTAAAAATTCTAATGTCTAAACACATTATTTGATATGACAACCTTTTTTTTTAAAAAAAAAAAATACTTTCACGATGACTTGAGATGCGAGGGAACCCGAGTTAGCAATTTTTGTGGTATGAGCTGTCGTTTGGCTCATGTTTTCCTTTGACATGCGGGCAAAAAAAATTTTGTTATGACAACTAGCAGCCGTTTGGCATATAGTGAACAATTCATTCTTCATAAGACGTTCACAAGCTTTTTATTGGCCCTTCCAGTTGAAGTTTAATGTCAAACTAAACATCAAACTAAAAGTTACCAAGTGGATTGACTTGCGAGAATAAGGCTTTATTTTCTTGATATCACCATTTTTTTAGTCTTTTTACCTTATCCATCCATTTTCTTCACCGCTTATCCTCACGAGGGTCGCGTGGAGTGCTGGAGCCTATCCCAGCTGTCAAGGGGCAGGAGGCGGGGTACACCCTGAACTGGTTGCCAGCCAATCGCAGGGCACATAGAGAAAAACAGTCACACCTAGGGGCAATTTAGAGTGTCCAATTAATGTTGCGTATTTTTGGGATGTGTGAGGAAACCGGAGTGCCCGGAGAAACTCCGCACTGGCGGGGCCGGGATTGAACCCTGGACCTCAGAACTGTGGGGCCAATGCTTTACCAGCTGAACCACCTTGCCGCTCCTTTTACCTTATAAAATACTGAACTTATTCTCATACTATTCCATCATCTAAAAACATACTTCTCATAAAATAACAGATTTAGAGCTACATCTCAGTTCATTAGAATATGGTAGAAAAGTCAATTTATTTCACCACTCATACACTATTCCGATGTATTGAGTTGTATTCTCATCATTTTACAATGTCATTCTTGTAATTTCCATCTAATTTTGTCATGGCCTTTTGATTCTAGAAATATTTCCACTTCCTCCAAAGTCATATTATGATGAGCTGATGCAGGTAAGATTTCGAACTTGAAGTTCAAGGCTAGAATGTGACATTTTATGTGTATATAATATGTTTTTTTTTTTTTTACTACAGCTTGGAACAGTTGATGGAACAAATGAAGAGAGGGTCCCCCCACTGAGAGGCCGTGGATGCGGGGAAAACGGTTCTCCTTCAGCGAACGAAATAAACACAAGGTAAACATGGCAAACTCAACCATGCCATCATGACATTTTGATTTACATAATTTGTATTTTGTGCGTCAGTGCCCCTTCGCTGCCTCCTGGCAGGTCGCTGGATCAACAGTTGACAAATTCAGGCTCCTCTTCACATCCCTGTCGACTCCCGGCGCCTTCGGAAGACGGCGCTTTTCTCCAGCACGCGCTGAAAAATGTCTTTGTTCCCATGGAGACCATCAAGTCGAGTACGTTTATCGCGGCGATGCGCGAACTTCTTTGCTGGAGAAACACATTTGGGTTTTGAATCAGAGAGATGGGGCCGGTGAGGTAAAAACACTAAGGTAGGGGTTTTATTCAGATGGGATAAGATCCGGCTGTCCCGTGACCCTTGTGAGGATAAGCGGCCTCCCTGATGACCAGCAAGTTATTATAAAGCGCGTCTACTTCCATTCGCAGGTCAGCTGGAGCCCATCACTATATTTGACCAGGGTGGCATCCACGTCTCGCTTCATTTCGCCAGGGACTCGCCGCCCGGTCACCCGGGCGTCGCCGTGGTGGTCGTCTCCACCGTGAACACTTCCTCCCTGGAGGTGAAAGATTTCACGTTTCAAGCCGCTGTCCCAAAGGTGAAGAAAAAAAAAAAACTCAAACACCAAAGGAGGAAGAAGCATAGTGTCAACTTCCTGTTCTTGGGGTTTTTTTTTTTTTGTCCGTCAGACCATGTCGGTGAAACTTCAACCTTCATCCGCGACACACCTTCCCCCGTACAACCCCCTTCTGCCCCCCCCTGCCATTGCCCAGGTCATCCTGTTAGCTAATCCGCACAAGGTGAGTCAGCTCTTCGCTCACGCGGTTTGATTTTGAAAAGAACGGACCTTTCCGATGGCGATCTTAAGCTCCGCCCCCTTAGCCACGTCACAACAAGCTTCCAAAATGGCGACTGAACAGAACATGTTTGAAGTCGATTCTCTGTCGCGTATTCCGGATAATATTGGGGTATGTTTTTCTATCTTTCATCAGAATTGCACGTTCCCCAAGCGCATCTGAGGACCATTTTCTTCATAACATTAACTTTTCCAAGCGCACGCTACTGACAACCAGCATTGCTTGTGGGACAACATGGCGGCAGGGGCGTGTCAAGAATATGCGGCTATCTGATTGGCTATCATTGTGCGAGTGATTGACAGGTCGGAAAGGTCCATTATACTGTAGTTCATGTTGTGGGAGAGGCATTTATTTAGGGGAAGGAAGGAATGTCTACAGCAAGTATACAAATACATTCTTATGATATCAAGAACGTATGACAGTATATAGCACAGGTGTCAAACTCAAGGCCCGGGGGCCACATGATTTTATGTGCCCTGTGGCGGCAAATCAACTCCCATGATTTTTGTGAAATCTGTTCTAAATTTCTTAGTAAAAGTAAGTTTCTTTCAGCTTGTCCCGTTAGGGGTCGCCACAGCGTGACTTCTCAGATGAACGCTCATATTTGTTTGGCACAGTTGTAGATAATAAATGATTACATTGAGATGTTATTAGCATTTTTGTATAATCAAACATGGACAATGGTTGAAAACTTGTAAACTTGAGAAAATGTATTAAAAAAAAAATTAACATTGTGTTCTGATTCCAAAATTATTGCAGAAATTTTGTGCGTAAGGTTGAGGCAATTAAAGATTTTTATGGTTTCACGGTCATAAATTCCCTCTGAGGGAAACTGGGCCGCACCAAACATGAGTTGGACACCTCTGGTATATCGAGTCGGCCAAAAGGAAGTGCAGTTGTGCCTTGAGATACGACTAACTTGACTTCCGAGGGGAGACTTGAGATACGAGCACAGGGAGATCTCATTTCACTTCTCAGTAAGAAGGACTTTGGCGAATAGTGAGAATTTTATTTTTTTTTTCCAAAGTGTTTGTTGCCGCTCTGAATTGAAGTTTACTGTCATATTAAACATAAAATCAAGTGAATTACTCACTGTAATCACATAGCTTAGCTGGCTAAATGCTAAGCTAAAATAGCATCTGTTTTTACAACGTTATAAGCCTTTAACCAACAGATTGAATGCAAACTATGCAGAAGCACACGTAGACAGACACTATAGCAGAACTCAGTCATGTATCCTCCGCAAAGAACGACTTAACGAGATCACGAAATCTTGATGATGGTATAATTGTTTGACCTTGCCGGAGGTCTTCCCCCTGCCTGACTCATTTCATTTCTGGTTCTTTGCTTCCTCAGCGTAAAATGCGCCTGCGCTACAAGCTCGCGCTGACGCACGGACGGCAACAGTTGAATGAGACCGGGGAGATAGAAAACTTCCCGGATTGGACGGCTCTGATTGGCTCCTGAAAACCACACACACACACACACACACACCACAGACCACAAACCCTCATCGGGTTGCTTGGGGAAAAAAAAGTGAAGCTTAACATCGGGTCGATGTTAAAAATGGTTTGGCTTTTTTTCCCCGATTCGACCTGTCACGGTGTTCGTCAGTCACATCTGATCGGTTAAAACGTCTGACTTGCTTTTAATACATTTGTTACATTCCCAACATGTCGTCAGAACGACGTTCTGGTTTAGCCTCGCACTGCTGGAGGCGATTGGTCCCCCCCCACCCAAAAAAAAAAAACTTTGTTTGTTTTTTTTTTTATCTATGCATGTCATGTGCTATTATTGTAGCTAGAATATTTTGCATCTGAAGCCTCACCTGACCCAATTAATAACTGTGAATAAAACAAAACCAGTACAGAGTTAACCGTCTGAAACTGTTTTAATTTGTTGACATGCTAAATAATGACAGCGGCAAAAGCGTTGGCCTCACAGTTCTGAGGTCCCGGGGGGTTCAATCCCGGAACCGCCTGTGTGGAGTTTGCATCTTCTCCCCGTGCCTGCGTGTTTTTTTTCTCCGGGCACTCCGGTTTCCTCCCACATGCCAAAAACATGCAACATTAATTGGACAACTCTAAATTGCCCCAAGGTGTGATTGTGAGTGCGACTGTTTGTCTCTATGTGCCCAGCGATCGGCTGGCGACCAGTTCAGGGTCTACCCCGACTCCTGCCCGTTGAAGTTGGGATTGGCTCCAGCACTCCCCACGACCCTCATGAGGATATGCGGCAGAGAAAATGGTTGGATGGTAAATAATGACGATATAATTTCTCTTCTTTGCAGAATCAAGATAACTTTTTTCACTGTTTTGCACTTAGGAATCACCTTCACTGGTTAGAATATTGCTTGGCCGTATTTTTCTTGCCAAAAAGATCAAGAAAATTGTATTTTATGACATGACAAATGGTGGCGCAACTGGTTTGAGCATTGGCCTCACAGTTCTGAGGACCAGGGTTCAATCCTGGGCCTGCCTGTGTGGAGTTTGCATGTTGTCCTGCGCGGGTTTTCACCAGGCACTGCGGTTTCCTCCTGCATCCCAAAATCATTCATTCGAGACTCTAAATTGCCCGTAGGTGTGATTGCGAGTGCGGCTGTTTGTCCGTCTCCATGTGCCCTGCGATTGGCTGGCTACCAGTTCAGGGTGTACCCCGCCTCCTGCCCGAAGCCCGCTGGGATAGGCTCCAGCAGTCCCGCGACACTTGTGAGGATAAGCGGCTCGGAAAACGGATGGATGGATGGACATGACAAAATATTGGAAAAAATGGTTGGAATTTGGAAGAAAAAAAGTCCAAAAAACAAGTGCTTCAAGAATCTTACCTTTTTAAGTCACTGGCGAAAAGATAAAAAAAAATCATTCAAATTGATGGATCATATTTATTATGACATCTGAAGATTAAAATACATGTTATCTACATATATGTAACAGGGGTGGTAAAGTGCCAAAAAACATCTCTTTTTTACAAAAACAAAACAAAAAAAAAAAAACCAAGTTGACTTGTGGAAGACTGTCACACCCTTGAGCCCCGGACCCACAATTCATTGCTCTGTGGGCGACGAGCCACGCCCCAGTTATCACCTTGGTGACCCGTCCTGGGTGAGTTGAGTGTGTGTGTGTGTGTTTGTGTATGTGTGTGTGTATATATATATATATATATATATATATATATATATATGTGTGTATAGAGAGTGAGTGAGATTCTGGACAGTGCGCACATACATGAATCAATATCAAAAGACATAAAGAGATGCTTGGACCAGATTCAGCCGGAAGCTAATTTTCATCGATAGGCCGACTTGCAAATCATTTGTGATGACGGATTTTTCTTGTTGAAAGTACAAGTAGTGCCACGTTTTACAAGTTGAAAATAATAAGACAGACTTCAAATTCTGCACCCCCCCCCCCTTTTTTTTTAGGACAAACACATATTTTTTGGGGTGGTGTGTAGTGGTGGGATCTTCATCGTGGACGGCGCAGAAGATGACGGCAAGTATAGGCGGTGATCTCGGGAGAACAGGCACAAACTTATTTGCATGTACGTATTATTTTTTGTGACACCCCCCCTTTAGCAAAGGTCGGTAACAACAGCTTTTGAGTGCCTCGTCCTCCTGCAGAGGTCCGGGCCCGCGGGTTCCACCGCTCCGCCGCTGGCCCCTCCCCGTCTCCGCTCGCACGTGTCGGGAGTGGACGGCGCACGTGAGTGACAAGGCTGGCTCTCGCCAAACGGCGCATTTTCATCCGCATTTTCTCGCTGACCTCGTTTTGCCTCGTACGCCCCACTAACTGTCCTCTTCTTCCCCGTTTGCTTCCTCTTCAGCGCTCCCTTCCTCTTCCGCATCATTTTCCTCTTCTTCTCCGGCATCTCCCTCTTGGTCCTCCTCATTCCCTTTTTCCTCCTCCTCCTCTCCATCCCCTGCCGCCTCCTCCTCCTCCTCGTTCCTTGCCGCCTCATCTTCCACCTCTTCAACATTCCCTTCTCCTTCATCTTCCTCCTCCTCCACATTCCCTTCTGCAACATCCTCTTCCTCCGCATTCCCTTCTGCTGCATCTTCCTCGTCACCATCCCCCCCTTCTCCTCCATCTTCCTCCACATTCCCTTCTTCCTGCTCTTCCTCCTGCACATTCCCGACTCCCGCGTCCTCATTTTCCCCTCCGTCCTCCTGGGCTCCATTTTCATCCAAATTATCTTCACTCTCCCCTCCTTTAGTCTCCTCATCCTCCGCTTCCTCTTCCTTTTCGGTGTCGCCCGTCTCGTCTTCTACCTGCTCCTCTGCAGGGATTTCTTCCTCGTCCTCCTCTGCCTCCTTTTCCCCAGCCTCTTCTTCGTCGTCACTCACGCCGTTCTGCTCCCTGTTGTGGTTCTTCTCATCTTCCTTCTCACTCGCAACTTGCCCGCCGCCGATCCTCGTGCACACGTGGTTGTGGTTGTTGTGCTCCAGGTCCTCCAACGTGATCTCGAACTGGAAGCGGTCATGCTGCAAGTGTCTGTCTGGCGGAGGCGACGGTGACTGAGGCATGGTGGTCAGGTACCACTCGCGGTTCTCCTCCAACGTGTCCAGAAGCTCCTGGGCGTCGGGGTGCACCAGGTCGGCCCACGTCTCCCACAGCGGGTGGACGATGTAGTCGATGAAACCCACCTGAAAATCAAGAGGACTGTGACTACAAGCAAGTACCGTAATTCCCGGCCTACAGAGCACACCTGGTGACAAGCCTCGGTACACAGAAAGAGTTTAACGGCAGTGTGGCTTCGCTAATGCTAACATGGCGGTGATAATGCTAACGTGGAGGTGCTAACAGGGCGGCCCTAACGCCAACATGGCGGCACTAATGCTGACGCGGCGGTGCTAACGCTAGCGCGGTGGTGCTAACGCTAACACTATCGCAGTGGTGCTAACAGTAACGCGGCAGCTGTGAAAAAAGTCGCAGCTTGTAGGCCGGGAATTACGCTAACTTGCGATATTATTGAAGCAGTGTTTGGGAGTAACAAAGTACAAATGCTTTATTTTAGTCAAGTGGATAGGTACCTGGACTTCATTTCTATTTAAGAAACTGATTATCTTCATGTAAAAACAATCCAATAAGCAAATCAGCACCTGGCTCTTCTCCACCGAGGCGGTGTGTTTGTCGCACATGGCGCTGATCTCCATGCCGCGCTCCCTCTCCTTGTCGCCCTGGCGAAAGAACTCCTCCATGATCCTCTCCGTCCACTGCCGGTACAAGGGTAAGGTCTTGGTGGGGTTGCTCAGGTCGGCACAGTGCACCATGTTCCTCAGGACCTGCAACGGTGACGTACATAATTGTAATGTTTGCGCCATTCAGGTTTATCAGTGTCTATTCCCGTATTCCGTTCAGTTGTGTGCTGTAACTGATTTTTTTTTGTAATCATGCATACGCACATTTTTTGAAAACATTTTTCAGTTGAATTGTTGCACGACTGATCCATCTACCGGATCTCGTGGTAGCAGACGTGATTTCCCCGTTTATAGGCGGAATTCTGTCATTTTAAATTGCATCGATTAAAATAAATAAATAAATAAATAATATATATATATATATATATATATATATATATATATATATATACACATTCCGTATTTCTGCAATATTCCGACCGTAACCATCGCGCCAGAATCCACACTCGTTCATTTTCCAGTCCAATTTTTGGAAGCGAGGTGGAAGATTAGGTACGCGTCAGTTGATTCGTCGAATCTGTTCCTCCTGGCCAATGAAAACGCTTGTTGTATACGAGGCGGTTCACGGGGCCATTTTCAAGTCAACACGATGGCGGTGCTCAAGAGGAAAGACACCTTTCGAGTGAAAGAAATGGATATCAAATGTCAAAAATAAGTTCCGATGGGATTGGATGGAACGAGAAATCGTCCATACACTTAGAAAGAATGAAGTTACCACTCTGTTAAGCGACTTCAGTCGCAAAATTGATCGATTTGGTACAGCTTTCTGTCAATGGGGTCAGGATACTATTGACTGTGGATCGAGAGGTTTCAAGGCATTGGAAGCTCACCCGAAACGACAAAAACACGTCAAACAATTGAAAGCAACGAAAACAAACTTTTCCATAGCTGCTACGTTAAGATGTCAACCCAAGGCTAACAACTAACCCCAGTTCTTGTAATCAATAACGAGATGAGAGTTCACAAGCAATTACTTGTAAAAATGTCCGTATTATTTACTGATAAACAACACATGATGTTAATAATTGTCAAATTCATGCGTTTCAATCATTTACTAAAAGAAGAAATGTAAACATTTTTGAATGGATACGATATACACGCTATGAAAGCACGCTTGCATGCCATGATGCAAATCTGAATTCCATTTAGTAGTTTACTTAGTTGAATTTGTATTTGAAATTTTCTGGGGGTAAGGGAATGCGCCTAAATAACGAACGATCATATTGTGTACATTTTGAAAACGAATAGCATTTATTTATCGATGTACTAGATACATTTCATTCATAATACTATTTATAAAACTTGCACGTTAAAATTGATGATTGTGCTTTGATCATGCTTGCTATTTTTCTTTTTTTTTTTTGTTTTTTTTTTTATTCAGTAAAATCACATGTCTGTGGCCGCAACAGGTCATTGCTAAAACGTTCAAATCTGGCAACCCACCTGAATGCGCTCATTGTAGTGATCCAGCAGGAGGACGCCAGAGCTCGTCACCTTCTTCGTCTCCACCATGGTCTTCAGGTCTGCCAGCAGGGTCATGTGTTTGGACATGTCTGTGGCCAAAACCTGGAGATGCAAGAAAAAAAAAAAAAATCATATTTTCTTTGCAACCGTACACACTAAATTTGACCACCGAAGCTGTCCGATGTTTCCGTTTTATGGTTTCCCGTTACAGCACATCACAGCAACGGCGGCACTTACGATGTCGATGACGAGCTTGCGGAGGCTCTGCCGCTGGCGCTTGGTGAGGTTCTGGAAGATGTCACAGTTGTCCTGGTGCAGGAGCTTGAAGCCCACCGCCAGGTGGTGGTTCTCCAGAACCGACTCGTCGTTGTACATTAGCGCCAGCTCCGAGTCTGGACACAGTGCGCGCACAGTTATTTGACATGGTAGAGTCCAGTCCGTCTGTTATCAATGCCTTAGATGTTTGTTTGTTTTTTTCTGGAATTCACGCCGTGCTAGATTATCTGCATTCTGACCACTCCTCACTCTCAAGCGCTGTCATTCATCTCAGAGAACGCGATCTTAAAACTGATCCGTGCAAAAGTTGACTTTGAAGTAACTTTTGCCGTATTCTGATGCGATCTCGTCGTACGAGGGACTCACTGGTGTTGATGAGGAACTGATTGGAGACCCCCGGATGGTCCACATCATGGATGGCGGCGGCGAAGAGGGCGGCGAGGATCTCCAGGTCGGTGAAGACGGCCTGAGGGAGAAGACCGAGTGAGGAATAAAGTTTTCCAAAGTAGATTATGACGCGGTTTCCCTTTCCTCCTCAACTTCTGTCTTCAGGTGTAACGTACGTCGAGGGCCGGCGTGGAGAGGAGCACATGAGTGGACTGCGTGACGTCGGCGGCGTGGAGGCTGTTGTGGTACGCTACGTTGCCGTGGTAATGGTCCTCCAGGGTCATCACGTAAGTGACGAAGGTGTCGGCGGGGATGCGGAAGGTCTTCAGCAGCTCTCGCTCCTGGGGAGATAGTGGCGTAAATTTTAAAAAAAGAATAATGATGCGGTCGCTGCGCCGATTTTTGGGTAAACAAATTGTCTTGAGCACCTGGAAGATTGTGTACATGATGCAGCTGAGAGGTCTGTTGTTGGAGAATTTGGCAACTTGGAATATGTTGAAGCTCCACTTGTCAATGTCCTCCAACTCCTGCTTCGAAGGGCGCATGCATACGACACACATGTGCACAAAATATGAATTCTTATTCGAGAAAATACCCACAGATCTCTATCAGTTGCTGATACTGATGTGACATTACGATGCCATGACACAACATTTAAAGTAAATACATTTTGGGACATGTTGCCGCATTGCGTGTTGTACAATGCGGTCATCGAGTACCGTAATTTCCGGCCTACAAGCCGCGACTTTTTTTTCACACGGTTTCAACCCTGCGGTTTATGCGGTGATGCGGCTAATTTGGGCATTTTTTCTAACGGCCACAAGGGGGCACTCGAGCGGAAAAGGTAAGAATGAGACCGATGGAATATATGTGCCGAAGAAGTGACTTTGCCCTGTACTAGCGTTAGCGCTGTGCTAGCGTTTTGCAGCTTTGTTACTGGCGTGTCTCAGTGATATTTACCGGCAATGTTCCCTTTAAGATGCGCAACTGCGCATTTGCGCACTTGTCGCACAGTGAACTACAGGCTGTTATTTTTTTTTTTTTTTTAAACATGGCATCACATTGCCTCTCACAAACAGCTCCTGCTCGGCCACACCGGGCCACAGACTTTACTTCCTAGTTTACCTGACACCGCCCCCTCCATTATAAAAGCAGTACACTCATAATTACAAACACGGGGTTATGTGAATAAAAAGTGGTGAAACCGGGTGAGATTTTCTCCTTTTTTTTTTTTTTGGAGTGAGAAAGGTCTGGTCCGAAGACAAAGTACAAAGTGCAGGATGAGATGGTGTATAATGTTAAAACTCCCCCTTGGCACAGTCTGATTCAGGATGAAAGCACACATGATACTTTGCCAAAAGGCCAATTTTGTATTTTAAACATAGGAGGCAACATAACATTAACCTTAAAACTGTTTTGGAGCATCATTCATTTTTCAACATGCATTGCGAAACATATTTTGCAAGCAATAATTCAGTTTTTACACCAAGTAAAACAGACGGGGATATCATTGTGGGTTTAAAAAAAAAAGTTAGAAGTGACATTTCAAATTTATAGTTAATAGTTGGCTTGGTATTTGTATTGTAATGTATTTTTTTTTTGTTTGTTGACATTTTCGGTGTAAGTTTGCAAAAACACAAAATTGTTCTTAAAAATGTTCCGACGGGGATGTAATCTGAACCTTTTAATGAGCCATATAACTTCAGTGGATGACACTGATTGACCACAGTGCTTACATCTGATGTTGCTCACATTTAATGTTGCTCCCAGTGGTCAAAGGGAGCCCTCACGGCCTGAGCGTGTTTGCTCAGACACGTAAAAAGTTAGAGGGAACATTGTTTTTCCAGGTAAGTTTTATTTTAACCAGCCCTGTTAGCGTTAGCGCGAGCGCTAGCGTTAAACTCTTTCCGTGTACCGTCTTTCTTTGTAAATATCTCGTGTTTCAATGTGGCCACTTGCGGCTTTTATACAGCTGCGGCATATGTATGTACCAAATGGTATTTCCTTTACAAATGTACTCGGTGAGGCTTGTAACCAGCTGCGCTCTGTAGCCCGGGAATTACAGTATATTTTGGGTAGGGGTTAAATTTTTATGTTTGAGCTCATTAAACAGCATACGCGTATGTATGATGTTTAAAGTCCTAGTATAGTGAAAATAAATGTCTTATAAATTTGACACACCACAGAGAAGTGTGTTCTTAACAGGCCTGCCCTGAATTATTAAAAGTATGTATGAGGTTCCATTGCTGTCCCTGTGAGATTCCACTGTGGCTGCTACGTAGCTAACATTGGCCCTTTAACAGAGGTCCACATTGCGTATGGTGTAACGCCAGTGAGGGTTGTGGCTTTATCAAGCTTTCCAGTAGTTTTAAAATTCCAAAGTCCCCATTTAATGATGCTCAGGGGCACAAGGGCAGCATCAATACATCACATTCTCGAACCGAGCAGGACACAAAACTGATTTTGGCGAGACCTTGGCAAGCTCCTCCTCGTGGTCCGTGTTGACCCCGAAGCGAGGCATGGAGGCGCTGGAGAGGCTGGAGCTGTGCGACAGTTTCCGCACGCCGCTAATTTGACTCATCGGCTTGTCTTTCAGGGTCGGGGAAGGGATGTCCACTTCGTTCTGCTTGTCTACATACGCCACACACACGCAAAAGGCAGGCTGGCTGTGTTCAATTGCTAACATTCTGGTCCGCTGTGATAGGATGATGGCTTCACTCACCCAGGAAAGTGCTGGAGATGTACTCTGACACCTGGTTTCCGGAGCGACTCATCTCAGAGAGGTGGGACAGCTCTCTGTTCAGCATCCTCTTGAACTGTAACACATGGGCTCACTGTGCGCTCAACCAAGTACTCTACAGTAATTATCTGCCGCCACAAATATAAATATTAAAGAAATAATATGTGAGTAAATAACGCCCCTGCTATTCTCATTGGTGCAGCCTACATCAGTGACTCTCAAAAGTGCTCCAGTGGTATGTCAAGAATTACTGAATTATTATTTAACCCAATACAGCGCATAGGTGAAGTATACTTCCATTATAGTTAACTTTCTGGCAAATACATTTAATCTTTTCGAGCTGTACATATATTTGGGTCCAATTTTTATGCAACTTTTGCGTAGTACATTTTAACCCAGTGTGTGTGAGTGTGTGTGTTTTCCTTCTTTTAAATGCAGTGTTGACGTCCAAACTGTGTTTTATATTACCGTGGGTTATATTAATATTAAATTGACCTCTGCCTTGAATTGATGAGCAATTTGGCTGACTACTGTGTTTTAAATTTGGTCGTTATGATGGTACATGAAGAGGGTTTTTTTTTTTTAGGTGGTATTTTTTGTAAGGTTTTTGAGAACCACTGCTCTATATAAGTAAAAAAAAAAATAAAAAAAAAATATATATATATAACACAAATAAAATTTCCCAAAAATCTTAGAACATACCCCTTAAAAACACATGGATGGCATATATAGAATTTGATTCTGGAAAAAAAAAAGCACCATCATAATTCTGGCGAATCCCATTTACATACAGGAAATGATATTGATAGTCCATGTTTTATAACCCTTTAAGCAATGGATAGTTGGACAAAAATGGTGAATCAACACCTGAAGACAGACATTGTAACATCCATCCATCCATTTTCTTAGCCGCTTATCCTCGCAAGGGTCACGGGAATGCTGGAGCCAATCCCAGATATTAACTGGTAGGAGGCAGGGTACACCCTGAACTGGTTGCCAGCCAATTGCAGAGCACATCGAGATGGAACAGCCGCACTCACAATCACACCTAGGGGCAAAGTCTCCAAATAATGTCGCATGTTTTTGGGACGTGGGAGGAAACCGGTGCTCCCCAGAGAAAACCCACGCGGGCATGGAGAGAACATGCAAACTCTACACAGGCGGGTCCGGGATTGAACCCCAGACCTCAGAACTGTGAGGCCAACGCTTTCCAGCTGAGACAATGTGCCACCCCACTGGTCTATATAAGTAAAAAAAATACATGTATCCCAAAACACTAATAGACTCCAAAAACATCTTAGACCGTACCCCTTAAAAACATATGGATGGCATACAGATCATGTGATTCTAGAAAAAAAAACATTCCATTTACATTAATTTCCACTGACAATCCATGCTAAACTAAGCTCCCCTCCCTGACATAATTCTTATTTCTTGAGATAATTTCACATCAACTCAATAGACATTGAAACGGTTATTAGCAGGGGCTCCGGACCACGCAGTGGTGAAAATTGGAAAAAATCTATGCCTTTCAACGCCACAAGATGGCAGTCTGAAGGAAATACTTGTACAACGACTTCAGTAAAACAAGCTTACTGTCCATCCTTTATTTTCAGGTAGTTTGAATGAAACTCAAGTATTCCTTTCCCCTACCTTGTTGGACGCCATCTCGCTGACTGAGCGGTGAGTCTGGATGGTTTCCAGCTGGTCCAGACACCAGTCCAATTCTTCCAGCGTGTCCAGAGCGAGCTGCTGGTACTGCTGGTCCGACAGCGTGGCCCTGGGACTCACGCACACCCCACCCAGTGGCGACCTCCTGAGCAAGCAATTGTCTTTTTTTTTTGTTTTCTTTCTTGCGAGTAAGTAACTGTTTTATTAATCATAGTCCGTTTTATATATATATATATATATATATATATATATACACACACACACCCCTCTAATGTTGTGTCTAGTTCTTAACAAACAGGCACAAGTTGCAGTGTAGTATGTTGAAATACGTATTTTAAAAAGTACATTTATATAATGTTTATGATAAAATTTTTAAAAAGTGATAGTATGACATGTCTGAGCATAACAAAATGGACATTACAGTTACTGTAAAATTTCTGAGATACATTAAGTTCATCAAGGAATAGAGCAAAATGAAAATGTGCAGTATGACACGATGTTATGAGACCTCCTAACAATAAGAAATAAAATAGCCAAGTAAGTAAATTTGGAGAGATAATAAAATTGTTGAATGGAAAAAAAAATGGCACGAAATATATACAATTTAGGTTATACTATAACTTACTGGAGCAGCATTTAAATAATTTGGGAATCAATCCTAAGTGCCTTTTTTGGAATTTAACAATTCAAATCAAACAAATTAATTGAAATATTGGCATTAAAAAACTGATAGAAACCACTGTTTATACATGTGAAATTGAATGTTGGCTCAACAAATTTAAATAATTTCCAAATCAATCTTAAGTCCCTTTTTTGGCATTTAACAATTAAAATCGAACAAAGTAATTGAAATATTGCCATTAAAAACTGAGAAAAACCACTGTTTACACTTATGAAATTAAATATGTTGGATCTACAAATTTAAATAATTTCTGAATCAATCTTAAGTGCCTTTTTTGGCATTTAACAATTAAAATCAAACAAATTAATTGAAATATTGGCATTGAAAAAGAGAAAAAACACTGTTTACGCTTGTGAAATTAAATATGTTGGATATACAAATAATACAATTCTTTTAAATAAATAATAAAAATAAATTGAAATAATAAAAACAAATGACAACAACAATAATTACTAATCATCGAAATGAAAACACTGACTTGACTGTCGGAGTGGAGACGTTGGCGAGGATGGTGAAATTGCTCCGCACCGATCGCAGACTGGCCAGAACCTAAATAAGCAATCACACAAATTCCATTTAGAGCCTCTTCTTCTTCGCCATTTTTTTTAAATAGTTTCCACCAAACCATTCAGTTTAGTTGCGATACATTTTCCAGTGTTGTAAAGAAGCCCCAAAAAAAACTAATTCGTACACACTTTTCTTGCACAAATTTCAGTTTGTGGAGCCGTTAACGGCTACATTGCATTGTGAAAGAGTTTGAGCCCTCTGCAACATTTTGATTGGTTTGTTTGTAAAAAAAAAAAAAAAAAAATAGGAGACCCGCTTCGGGATTGACAAATAGAATCGATTTGTGCAAAAAATACGAAATTGAGCAATTATTGAGCTTGAGGTTTTCTACTGCTGCCAGTAATACAAATGTGTACATAGCATGTATCCAGAGCCGTTTTCATTCAGCCCCATCCTGCTTGAGGCTCAAATCCACGCATCCACCGTCCCCCCCAGGTTGCGAGTCAAAAGCACGAATCGGCGAGTTCTTGAGAATTGTGAGGTCTGCCGTTGGCGTCACATACCTCGACATGTCGCACCCCGGGATCCGTGACGCATTTACTGCCACTGTTGGGTGGAATCCTTGCCCGTCCGTCCATCTGTGGTCCCTTCTTTTCTCCCCAAATAAGGTTTTCAGATCTGGGGATGTTCCCTGTTCTTGTGAGGCCCTTTCAGACCCTCTTGTTATGAAAGACTATACAAATAAATGTGACCTCCAAAATGACTACTTTTTAGGATATTAAAGAAAACCGTGATTCATTTTGTATACCATTGTGCACTAAAGTCTTCAACACAACAGCACCCCAAAATTCAATGCAATGTTCAATTGCTAATTTAATTCACGAGGCTGTCAGTGGAATACGTCGCCAGGGATCCACATCGAAGTGCGAAGTCACGCCGATGCCCCCGACTGTACAAAAAGCCTTTAATGCTTCACATAAGCAAACGCCTGTGTTGCGTCATTTTGCCGAACTCTTTCAAAGCGTAGCGAGAGCGATGCAACAAATTAAACAATGAGCTGAGTGTAACCCCGTTTTTTTGGTAACCTCCACCCAAATTTACCACCGTGGCTCACCAACTTCAGTGTGAAATGAAGCGTAAGAGCGATCGGTTTTAATAAAACTGACCTACTCAATTGCATCCAACCTAACTATTTTCATCATTCTCATCTAAAAGAAATGCAACTGGCTATTTTTTAATGTATCATGCTGCGATGGTACGCCGCCATTTGCCCATGTATACATACCCTGCAGTGGAAACTCAGTTTTTGCTAACTGGGGTCAAACTGAATGGTGCTGTTTGGTGGAAACGCGATGCGATGAGGCGCCGCTCACCTGAGCAAATGGAGTGACGATGAAGTCCTCCCCTGTGTGTCTAAAAGAGGATCAACACGCGTTAGCAAGTGGCTCGCACATAACGGCTCTTGTCAATTTAAATTTCGGCTCCTTGTTAAAGAAAAGTGCAATAAGTACTGGAACATGTTTACACAATGTCAAATGAAACCTCTGGTAAATTAATTCTAAAATCGGGAGTTGAGATTTTCTTCTCGTGTTTTCGCCACTTCATATGGCATGAAAAAAAATTCAAAATTTTGTGTGTTTATATATATATATATATATATATATATATATATAAATCCCTCTCCACTTCGTGGATCACGTATCGTGGATTCACTGCATTGCGGATTTCTGAGCCCACCCAAAAAGCCGGATCGCTCAGTACTCATGCGCCATCCATCGCCCGAGAACATGGACCAATGAAGTAAAATAAATAAATAAAAATAAAATCTAAAAAAACAAACAAAAAAAAAAAAACGCCAGCATGCATTATTACAGTAAATGTGATTAAATATATGAAATATAGCGCATTGATAGGGTATAATGCGGCATCCACAACAAGACGACATGGGCCTATGAAGCAAAAAAAATAAAAAAAACCTCCATTTACCCCTACTTTGCTCTTTTCCACTTTTTGCAGGTGGTTCTGGTACCAATTCACCGCGAAAAATGAGGGATTACTGTGTGTGTGTGTGTGTGTGCATGTCTGTGTTTTTTCAAGAAATGAATTGTAAGACCCTATTGTTTGGTCCTAAGTAAGAAAATAAACAAAGCTCCTGACTATGAAGCTTCCCTCCAAGCGAAGTCAAAGGTGATAATATCCAAAATTTAGACTCCTTTCGTGGTGGCTTATATCATATTTGTATAAAATTAATTATAGGCGTGTATTTAACTTTTTGTCCCAAGACATCTGTCGTAATGTGTTTTGGAAGTTTGCGTCTAAACCTCGTCATCAACCCGTAGTTATGCATGAAGTCCGGATCCTGGCACGTGACGTTCCACGTTTAGCGGATCCGACCATAGAGACAACTTCATTCAGGGGAAAATGGTACACGAGTATACGTGCGATGCACTGGAGTATTACATTCAGCTGTTGGTTCTCATGTATTTTTAGCTTTATCCTGAAACTTCACCTGAAAATCCAAAATTTCAACCTTTTTTTTTTTTTTTTTTTTATCAGAATATGATTGCGAGATTATGTACGCCCTCACTCATCCTCTCACCCTTCGCTCGCCAGTGAGGAGTTGCGCGAAACCGTCTTGGGCGACATGTCATAGTCTGAATCCGAGCGGTAGAGGAAGGACTCCCTCCTCTGGCTCTGGGGGAAGGACGTGTTGAGAGTGAGTCCCGGACTCTGCGAGCCCAGGGGCGTATGAGCGGGGGAGACTCCATTTTCTCCTTCATAACTGAAAAGTGTAAAAGGAAATGCGTCGGAGAAGACTTAGTCGAGGCAATAAAAAAAACGTTGAGGCAGCAGGCTGCGCTTGTAAACCTGTCGGCGTCTGCTTGTGTGATGGAGATGCGCGGCGGGATGCGGAGGGGCAGCGTTGTGGGACGGGACACGTTGCCAAGGACCTCTGGCGATCGAGTGCGGTCACGAGGACGCAGCCAGCAGGGAACCTGCAGCATTAATGAGCCACGTTTACTTAGTGACAACGGAGCAACGTTTCCGGAATATTGTATTTGTCTGAGTAATGCAATCTTGTTTTTACTTTTACTTGAGGCCAGTATATTTATGCTACTTTTACTGCATTACATGAAGATAGATTCTGTTATTGCTTGAGCAATCTTTTATTTTTTTTTTTTTTGCTCGCAAGACTTCTGTCAACTGATCTTAAAAAAAAAAAAAAGACTGGATAGCGCATACACATTGAGCGGTATCCCAATTGGTTGAAGCCAGTTGGCTGCCATCTTGGTACTCCCAAAACGTGTGGAGGACATGGTTTATAAATTGGATTATGGTGGGGTTTTTCCTCAAAGTTTGGGATGTAGAATTAAAACTGGTCACGTGAGCTTGACATTTTTTCAGTTCTGGTAACATGAAGGATTTTTAATCCGACTTGGTAAGTCAAAAAAAGGCTAAGTGCAAAGGAAAGACATAGCACCGTGACTACCAAGAAACTTTGCATATTACCTAGGGCCTGATTTTCCCTGATATGTTAACATTTCCCAAAACACCCAGTGAAGCACGATCATCATAACATAGCAAAAAACTAAGCATTTTTTTGTCATAAAAACATTACATTTTCAGTCAATCAGTTTTTTGTTTTTTAGTTTTGGAAATAAGGACTCGCAATGGGAAAATATATAAACGCATTGTTCATTTATTGTCTCTGCAGAAAATTTTTGATTTGAAAAATTCAATTTTCAGAGTTCTGTATTATGAAATTCATCAAAAAATTCAGAGAATTTTTTTTTTCTTGTTTATTCACTGATGAAGTTTGGGAAAATATTGACATCGCTTTTTCCCGAAAAACCGCCAGCCTATAGAAGTGAGGCAGAGAGTAAACTGAACAACAACAACCATTAACAAAACTTTGTTCAAGTGAATTAAGCTCATCAGAAAATTAAAAAAAAAAAACATTTACAAACTTTAACAATATCAAAGTAAATCTTTCTAACTTACCTGTGGAATGTTTTCTCACAGCCACGAAACTGGCAATTAACCGCGTTAATCGCTGTCGCTTCACAGGTCGGCATGGTTGTTTTGGGAGTATCAAGATGACGGATGGCGACTTCAGTTTTGGTGGCCAATGAGCCATCCAGTCTTTTTTTTTTTTTTTGTGCTTCTGTCACGTATCTGTTTCACAATTTCAACATAACTACTAGTGACCTATGACTACATTTCATCAAACGGAGCCAGGGTCTCACATGCCCACATTTAAAGTCTCCGATGCATGACAGAATTAACAGATGAAGCAATGGCATCTAACTCGCTATCAGAAGAGGCACAACCACCTTTCCCTGCACATTCAGTCTTTGTTTACTAAAGCGTGCACTCAACATATAAATCCTCAAATAATCACAATGGAATCATTACTCCTAATCATTTGTTTATCTGACAAGCATTTGCTGATTATCTATCTATAGTCCCCTAGTTAAATCCTGGATGCAGTTTTTTTTTTTTTTTTTTTTTTTTACAGTCACAGATTTTGTCATAACAGTAGAAAAGTCATCCGACATATTGGTCGGTGTGTTTTAACAACCATTTTTTTTTCCCTCCAGCAAAAGCTGTAGCCAAAACACGTTTTTAATTCTTAATGGTTTACTTTAACTGTGATCCCTCCCTGCATCATAGCCGCGCTCCATTTTGTGCCATCTTTGTGCAGTAAAGTGCGTAAATCTACGTTTACTAAGACAGATAGTTAGCTTAGCTGCTTGTTAGCAATAGCTGGCTAGCTTTGACCACTCGTCTGCCACGTTGTGTGAGCCGAATGTGTCTCTTTTGCCTGAATTTGCTCTTATTCGTGTAATTTTTAATAAAGACCTAATTCGTTTTGGTTTTGAGAGCAGGGATAGGTCACCACAGTCACATGCTTAGAAATAAAACTTGTATGCTGAAAGACAAAAAAAAAAAAAAAAATGCACGTTTTACGTCTTTTAGTGATCTTGCCATGAACCATACCATCAAACGGCAGACAAAAAAATAAAACTTTTAAGACCGCCGAGCTGTAATGGTTTCCCCGCGCTTTACGTCGTCTACCTGTAGACTAGATGAGAGTCTCCTGCTCCTACCCCTGCGTAGCTCCGCCCCCAGGGTGGCCCCGGACGTGTAGGATCGGCTGTAGCGCGGCGACTCGGCCTTCTGCCCCCCGCCAACCGTTAGGTGAACGTCCTCGCCCTGCGAGACAACGGGGAGACCAGACTCACGTCTCCGTGGACATGACGTACAATTGCACAACGATAGTCAAGTACGTAAATCGTCAAAAATGCCTCTGCGTATGTTAAGGTATCCGTTTGGGTGCCTGCGTGGATAGATGCTTATGTGTCTGTAGTTTTGCGCGTGCGATCAGGCTGCTACAGATTGAGAATGTTGGAGGCTGATCTGCACTGCAGCACCGTAGCAACAAAACACTTGGGGTGGGGGCGGGGGGCGTGGGGGAGACGGTAACAGTTGCTAGGCAACCGTGCCGTGTTGCCCCTATGCTGCGCTTCATGTTGTTGTCCGGCGCAGATGTGAAAAGGATGCTCGCACACACATCAGATATAAATACACAGTCACTCACACAAAGGCGCTCGGCTGCGTTTGATCAATAAAAGCCCGTTTGAATAATGCATGCTATCATGTCCTTCGTCCAGGCTGAAAGCGTGCGAGCATCATCTAAATGGATTCCTTTGCGCAGACCTTCCCGGCGAGCACAAAGGAAGGTCAGAACGTGTGAAAGTCACCAGGTATGCGCGCCTTTCGCTGCACACAGTTAACCCAAACACAGGTTTTACCGGGCGCTCTTAACCTTTTTCACCTCTGTGCACATTCAAATATTCAGACTTTTATCAGATTAATTGATTAATCTGTTTTGGTTATTTTGTTCCGTTTTGCTCGCAGCTCTGCCCCCCATTCACAAAGTACTTAATGAAGTCGGGAATTTATTTTCTTAATAATTTGGTCTTTTGGGAAGATTGGCACCAGGGGGAAGTGCTCGCCGTTCATCCAAATTTCCACCCATGTATACTACTGAGACAGTTTCAGCTCATCAGTAAGCTGTAGCAATATTAGTCATTCGTCGCAGAGGATAAAGAATATACATCTGTGAGTATTGTCATATTATCTGTGTTGCCCCATCCTTTGCATTCAAATAGCCATTGCTTGAAGGGTTTTGACACAATTTGAGCACCGATGCCGTTCGTTTGCCCGTCTGTGGCGTTTCCCACTATGCTAGCAGACCTTCAGGCAATGTCATGTGATTGTTTGAAATGCACAGCGGGTAAATCTCTTTTTTTATGTTTAAATTGACAGCATAACCCTCCAGCTTGTTGTGAAGTAAGTTGAGTTGAGGTCACTGCTACTATCAAGCGTTTATAGCTCAAATTTTTGCTAAAAAAAAATTAAAAATCAGCTGAATTGGTGGCTAACCTACTTCATGAAAAGTCACAGTCTACGTTTAAAAAAAAAAAATCACTGTACTATACCTCACCTCTTCTCCAGTTACCGACAGCACGCTGCGGCTCTTCTTCATTCTGATTGGCTCGTTCTGGGCCCCAGGGCGGAGCGTTCCGGAACCCAGGCAGCAGAGCAGGTGGAGAGCCAGGACCGGAGAGGTAATGGGTCACTCCAAGGTTAAACCCGGGTAGAAGTGGGTCGGGGGGATTGAGGGTGCTTGTTTTTGGGTGTCAAACCGGGTCGCCGCCTGCGTCCATTGAGGTAATCCCGACACTCTCGGGGTTCAGGCGGGTGAAACCGGACCCCTCACTGTCACAAAACACCCACGATGCATTCGGGTGCCCCCTTCGAGGCTCTGTTTTTATTGTTTTGGATTGCTTGTTTTGTTTGTTTGTTTGTTTGTTTGTTTTTTCCATCCACAAGCAACAGAAGAGATGAACACAGACACTCCACAGAGCTCACTCCATGTTATAACAAACAAAGAGTTTCTGGCGTGAAGATAAACCCGCGCGTAGTCCCGCTTGAGCCAGGCAGGGCAACAGCACACCCTGGTTCGGGTCCATGATGCTGCAGCTAGGAGACTTTCGGAAACAAAACTATCCTCGACTCGGCTAATCCAACACCGGACCTTCTTTGCATAGTTCCAACCTCGTAAAAATCCTTGCTTGGTCCAGTACGGGGTTCCAGAATCTGCGCGGTCTGTGGTCACATTTCGAAACATAGATCATCGCTCCGCGGAAATCATCTCAGAAGGTCATAAATTGCTTGAGCGTCGCTTCTTTTCTTCCTGTTAGGGGGAAAAAAAAACCTCATCAGTTATTTTTAACATGAATTCTTTTAGTCTTTGAAGGCACTCTGCAATTATTGTACAGATATTATAAGAGACCAGAACACTACAGATAGTGTAAGATAAGCGAGGAAGGTGGTGTAAACAACTTGTGTGCAAAACTAGTAATAAAGCTCTCCATGGTAACACGGCTGTAACTTTCACTCAATGAAAAATGTTTCTCTGCTCGCATCAAGCCTGGTTGCTGTCACGCCCCCGAGAGCCACAACCCCACCGTGGTTGGTAGGCTCGTCGGCTCCGTGCACAACACTGTAAAAGTGCCATTCATCATTTAACTTTCATAGTAAGGTGGGGGGCCACAAAAATAGCATCACGGGGGCCCAAAAAAATGGCCCGCGGCCCACTAGTTTGGGAGCAATGCTATAAGGGATAAGAATACTGTTCGTATAACTGACGCATGTTTGGAGTAGACATCCATCCATCCATCCATCCATTTTCTTAGCGGCTTATCCTCATGAGGGTCGAGGGAGTGCTGGAGCCTATCCCAGTTGTCAACGGGCAGGAGGCGGGGTACACCCTTGAACTGGTTGCCAGCCAATCGCAGGGCACATGGAGACAGACAAGAGCTTTCCAGCTGCTCCACCGCGCTGCCCTCGGAGCAGACAGTACCGCGTAACTTTCCTTGGGACACAGATGAGGCGAGTCACTTTAAAGGTCACTTTAAAGAACCTCCATTAAGTGACTCTCTAGAACGGACTCCGTAAAAGTGTCAATTCCGTTTCAAAACAACATCATACAAGTGTCTCGAAAATGCCCCTCTGACAGCGACTTCTGTTTTTGTATCTGCTCTGTCCAGATTTCCTCTCGCCTCCACGTAGAAGAGCCGCACACGCGGGTAGGCGCAGATCTCCCCAAGTGACATGCCGTAGATGAGATCGACAGATTCGTATGACCTGATTTCAGTCCTCTTGGCAGAAAAAGGTTTGGAACTCAGGAATGCGTGGATGATTTTAATTGGTATTTCACATTTGCTGAGGCACCATCGAGACACTATTACATCCCAAATAGTAGAAAGGTGGTTTGGCAAAATATGTATGGAAGTGAATATGTGCCACCAGGATTTGAATTTGAAATGTAAAGTGATCACATTTTCAAGAGTTGTATTTCAGTGTAACTTTTCAATGTTAACAATCCAACTGGCTACAATTCGCTGTCTAAAGTTCACCGTCTGTGCCACTAGACAGGGTTACTTCAGGTCAGACCCGAACAGCTAGCCAATCGCAGTTATGCTTTCTTAGTCATGTGACGTCACATACTAAGAAAGTGTAAATGGATTGGCTGGCTGTTCGGTTCTAACCTGAAGTAACCCTGCCTAGTGGCACAGACGGTGAATTTTAGACAGCGAATTGTAGCCAGTTGAATTGTTAACATTGAAAAGGTTCAAATTCAAATCCTTCTGGCACATATTAACTTCCATAAATATGTCATCTTCAACGTATTTGATGACCGACACAGACGGAAATAAAAACAAATAATTCAAGTTTTACCCCACCATTGCGCTGTTACAATCGTGAGCCCTCCTCTTGAAAAAAATGAATAAGTAAAATCTCCAAGCAGCATTTTTGAAGCAGAAAAGCTCTCCGATCACAGAGGTGTAAAAAAAAATATATGAAAAAAAAAATCTGCAGTATGATGTTTCGCCTCTTTGGGGCGCTGGACTTTTTACAGCCCCCGGAGTGCGGAAACGGAAAAGTGCGCGAGTCCCGAGGAGGTTGTCTGTCTCCGAATTTGTCCTTACTCGAGCAAAAACACACTTGAACAGTCAGGCTTCCGATCTGAGACATCTTGTTTTGTCCTGAAGCAAAACCATAATTCAACATCAGAGAAAGCGGAACGAAAACAAAAGATTATACGAAGTCATAGTGAACGTCAAATGCATTTTATAAGTGCAGAGGGAGATATTTTTTGAACGCAGGGGTGCCACACTTCTCAAAGGATCCATTTGAATTATTACTGGAAAAAGAGTGATAATATTTAATATTAGTTCAGTAACACAAACATAATCGAGACGTTTTATATTTTATCTAGTTTTATGAAACCAAGTCTTAATCTATGTTTACATCGGTGTAATATTACTGGAATAATAATATTCATCACAATGACATTATTTTCCAGAAATTTAAAAGTGCAACTTTTGATTTTGTAATATTTCGTGTCCCTTTATAAATTTGTTCTCATACCATTACGACTTTAACGACTTCTCAAAATGTTACAACTTTATTCTTATGATATTATTCCTTTATTCCTGTACGTCGTCTATAGCTTTAGTTTCATATCGCCACTTTCTCGAAACATTGCAACTTTATTCTTTTAATATTACACTTTTTTTTTCTTCCAACACTTTTTTCTTTTTTTATAATATTTTTAGTGGCTCAAAAAATGCAATGGAATTTTAGTCTTTATTTTTTCCCTTAGCATTCAGGTTTTATTCTCATAATATTACAACTTTTATCATAATATTATTGTTGTTTAACTATTGTTTGTTTTTCTCTCAGAGGACCTGTACAACTATAAAAATCATATTAATGGATAATCTCATAATCATATTTTTGGAACTTTATCTACATTTTTTAAATAACATATTGACTTTTTAATATAAGATATGGAAAATGGTGAAATATTCACATAAGTCCAGTATCATTTAATGTATGTTATAAAGATATTTTTTTTGGGGGGGGATGGGTTAAATATTGATTAAAATTGAAAGACGTTTTGTAAATTTCCTGCACCAAATATTTTTAACATTTTTAACAGGAAGTAAAACTTAATTTCCTTTCATGGCCCTCTTGAGTTTGGCACCTGTGCATCGTACATGCATTTATTCTCTTAACATTCCACTTTTTTTCTTGCAACTTTTTTCACGTTATTTTGTATTTTCCTGAAATGCAGTCAGAAGCTTTTTTTCTTTTTTCTTTTCTTTTTTATAAATATGATTGTGATTCAGAGCACTTTTTTTGAAGCACTTCTTCCTAAATTCAAACGCCTCCAAAGCCAGCCGATGCACGCCCAAGCATTTTTTCCAACGACTCCACTTTCATGCGAAATCGCCCGAAAAGCACATCCCGTCTTTTTTTTGAGCAACACGACGCTCGGCTCAACGTAAACACGGTGTCATTGTGGCGGCCTTGCGGGAGCGCGCGAGCTAATTCCGACGGCATACCGCAACACCCGACCGTCCCTTCTCCCCTTACGTAATTACCCCGCGAGCCGTCCGATAGATGACCCAATTCCGTTTTGCGTCGGGAAGCGCTCGGCGTGCGTGTGTGTGTGCTTTCCGATCACCTGGCGTCACGCGCACGTACGCACGCATGGGGTCAACTTGTGAGCATGGGAGGGAGTGAGGATGGTGACACAGTGACATACATGCGGGAAGCAGATATGAAGATGGAGCAGGAGGGATTCCTCTCTGATACACACACACACATTCGGATGACACGTCAGGCTGCAGCATTTTTTTTTTAAACAACACACTCACCTTGATGGCGTCCAGATGAAGGCGGTCCACCTCCTCCTCCTCTTCTTCCTCCTCCTCCTCCTCCTCCTCCACCTCCTCCTGGTCGCTGGCCGTGCTGGCTGCCTGCAGACGAGCCGTGCATGTGTCACAAGCGCTCTGCGTCTTCATGAATACCAGCTTGCCACCCTCCCCGGATCTCCCCTCACTCTTCCTCCTCCTCCTCCTCCTCCTCCTCCTCCTCCTCCTCCTCCTCCTCCACCTCCTCCTGGTCGCTGGCCGTGCTGGCTGCCTGCAGACGAGCCGTGCATGTGTCACAAGCGCTCTGCGTCTTCATGAATACCAGCTTGCCACCCTCCCCGGATCTCCCCTCACTCTTCCTCCTCCTCCTCCTCCTTCACCCAACCAACCAGGCAGCCACGCCACCCGCCTTCCTCGCCCCCCCCCCCATCCCCCTCCCCCTTACCAGCTTCACGGAGAAGCCCATAGCATCCCCACCTCCCTCCTCTATGCTCCCATGCAGTGTCCAATAGTAATCTCCTCCTCGGTACCCCATACGCTCTCTCTTAAAAAAAAGAAAAAGAGAAATGGAAAATCAGCAGTGCCCTTTTCCTTCCTCATTACATGAAGCCAGCCTAGTTAAAAACAAAACAAAAAAAACACATAATTCCTATATTTATACAGTACTCCATTCAGAACAGCAGCTTGGTGATTAGCTATTTGGATTATTACAAATGAGACCATCTGCTCCAAATTTGGACATAAAATGTGAAAGTGACCTTGTGTGCGATGTCTTTAGTCACTGAAAAATATTTTTTCCAATAATCCTCAGATAACAAAACACATATTTAGTGCAAATTGTATAGAAGTAAATCAGTGCCACCAGGGTTTGAATTTGAAATGTAAAGTGATCACATTTTCAATACTTGTATTCCAGTGTAACTTTTTAATGTTAACAATTCAACTGGTTACAATTCGCTGTCTGAAATTCAACCGGCTACAATTCATTAGTATGTGACGTCACGTGACTAAAAAGGCATAAATGCGTTGGGCTCTGACCTGAATTAACCCTGCCTGGTGGCACAGACGGTGAATTTTAGACAGCGAATTGTGGCAACAGTTGAAAATGTGATCACTTTACATTTCCAATTCAAATCCTGGTGGCACTAATTTACTTCCATAAAATTGTACAATTGTGCCCAACTTACAAATTTTACGGGTACATAAGCCGTCACATGACCTTTTTTTTTTTTCGGGGTGGGGGGGATAATGTTACCAGCCAAATTTTAGTAACAGGTCCGCTTCGCTGTCTAAAATTCCGCGTCTGTGCCACCAGGCAGGATTACTTCAGGTCAGAACCGAACAGCCAGCCAATCACAGTTACGCTTTCTTAGTATGTGATGTCACGTGACTAAGAAAGTGTAGCTGGATTGGCTGAGTGTTGGGTTCTGACCTGAAGTAATCCTGCCTGATGGCACAGAAGGGGAATTTTAATAAAATGTCGCCAGTTGGGCGCCACGGTGGAGCAGCTGGTAAAGCGTTGGCCTCACAATTTTGAGGTCCCGGGTTCAATCCCAGACCCGCCTGTCTGGAGTTTGCACGTTCTCCCCGTGCCTGTGTAGGTCTCCTCCGGGCACTCCGGTTTCCTCCTGCATCCCAAAAGCATGCAACATTAATTGGACTCTCTAAATTGCCCCTAGGTGTGATTGTGAGTGTGGCCGTTTGTCTCCATGGGATAGGCTCCAGCACTGCCCGCGACCCTCGTGAGGATAAGCGGCAAAGAAAATGGCTGGATGGAGGTGCGCTTCAGACTGCCACCCCTAGATAGCGGCAGCACACTTCCCACCTTCCAGGGACCAGCGATTTCCTTGCAGTGAAGGGACGATACCAGTTGGTGCCAGTAACAGGCCATTAAGCTTGTTTGCCAACTGCAACACCAGCTAGATAACGACTTTCTTCATTTTCCCACAACACTACAGTACATAATGTCGTCGTTTCTTCTGCAATCCCATTATGTCCCCCCCCCCCTTTCCTGCTGTTTACAGCCTCCTTTAGCAATCTGTTCCCAAGTCACTACTTTAATTACACCTAAATTGGTGATAACGAACGAGTGGTCTTTTTCGTCATTTCGCGACGTGAGCCGCTGACGGGCAGTTTGTATCCACAACAGGCGACATCTTGAAAATTACATTTTGATGTAATGCAGATTAATGAACGCAGAAAGACAACGCAAAAAAACCCCAAAAACATTATTGCATCATTTAAAGCAGTTATTATGGTATGAATTACAGTTTAAATTCTGATTGCCATGTGGAATGTTCACACGTTTGTTTATTCCGATGGCTGACATGGCGACAAAGCAATCACATCAACTCCCTGACAACACACACAAAGGCCATCAGCTTTTCTGGACATTATCTAGATTTAGTTCAGTCCTGTTGATTGTTCTCCTCAAGGTGACTGCAACAAAGAAGCTTTGCCCCCAAAATCCCGCACTGGGTCGCGAAATCAAATGCACCAATTAATTACGGCCAGCAAAGGAAATGAATTAGAAGGACTACAAAAAGACAGGATGCATCACAATGTTGCCACGTTAGAACGAATGTTAGAACGGCCATTTGGAATGATGTCAAATCACCTTTCTCCGTTACAATGAATTGAAATGCCATTAATCGGTTCCAGCCCCATAAAATACACCAACAATTTTTTTGTAACAGGTTTGTTTTTAATAAGAAAACAGAACTTTACCATATTGTATTTTATTAGGAACCACATAATGTAACGACATAATCAAATAGAATGTGATGAATTCAACAGGGCGGCACAGTGTCTGGACTGGTTTGAGCGTTGGCCTCACAGTTGTGAGGATCAGGGTTCTAATCCCGGCCCCGCCTGTGTGGCGTTTGCATGTTCTCCCTTGTGCTTGTGTGGGTTTTCGCCATGCACTCAGTTTCCTCCCACATCATCAAAACGTGCATTAATTGGAGACTCTAAATTGCCCCTAGGTGTGATCGTGAATGCGACTCCATGTGCCCTGCAATTGGGTGGCAACCAGTTCAGGGTGTACCCTCCCTCCTGCCCGATGATAACTGGGATAGAATCCAGCACTCCCACGACCCCCGTGAGGATAAGCGGCTCAGAAAATAGATGGATGGAATTCAACAGTTAATGCAATTTCCATTTGTGTTCCTTCTGGTGTACCACAGGGCAATATTATAATACAGAAATAGATAGTACACGAAATAGTCAGTGGAAAATTTTGTGCAGGGTCGCCAAGGTTTGGTTGATGATCTTGGTGGATTCGGATCTAGTCCACCAAGATCTTCCTAATCATTAGGTCATTGAAGGCTCAGGTCCTGGTCCGAAACTCATCGTCCGCCACCGAAAGGAGATAAACTACAGCAGGGGTGTCAAACTCATTTCTGTTGCGGGTCACATTGTGTGGCTACAGTTTCCCTCAGGGCCAACTGAAACCATAAAACTCTTTGATCACCTCATCATATTTACACATCAAATTTATGAACTAGCTTTGGAATCAGAAATCAAGGCTAATGGGTAACTGTTGACGTTTGGTAACACAAAAATGCTTACAACGTCTCAATGTTTTCATTTTTATGACAATTTGACATTTTTATCCAGATTTGAACAAGAATCATTGGGAGTTGACGCACATGATTTGCCTTCGTGGGCCACATTAAATCATGTGGCGGGCCAGATCTGGCCCACGGGCCTTGAGTTTGACACCTGTGAACTACAGTCTATTCACGACACATTGGAACTACTACTACCACAACAAAATATGAAATGTACTGTATAGCCCACTGTATATCATCCCAAATTTAGCCTATGTACTTCGTTCATCCTCATCCTCTCCATCGCCTTGATTCTCTCCCAACTCAGGGACCCACAATCCCGAGTCGATGGACTTCGCTAGGGGTGCCTGCCCTCCTGTGGAGACCACCGGATCGTCATCATCAGCAGCAGCAGCAGCAGCAGCAGCAGCAACCATCAACTCACATCAGGGTGAAGTTTGCCAAAGGGCTTGTGCAGCATCTCAACGTTCTTCACATCGAAACTTATCTGCAGGTCCTGACAGAGAAACGACCAGCGGGTCAGAACCTCTGCGTGTGTTTACGGCAGTCGGAGCGGCACAACAGGATCGATACGCCGTGCGTTTGTGTGCAAACGGAGTGAAACAAGAAACTCTCGGAAGAGGCTCACGGGCCGTGTAAACAAACACACTGTGAGCTGCAGTCGCACGAGGGGAACAAATACGGACACGGATGTATTTTATCATCTCTCCGTTATTGAAATGACCATCTGTATATTTTCGGAACCTTATGTGTGTGTCCGTGGGGTGTTTACCTTGGGCAGTGACTCGTAGACCTCGACGGGGTCTAGACCACCGGGTCCCAGTCTTTTCCGCTTCTCCTCCATCTCCAGCCCAGGGCCTCTTGCGTACGCATCGGTGCGCAGCGCCCCACTCGCTCCTTCAGCAGCTCCAGCTCGCGCCGGCGCCCGCCCGGACCGGTCGGCACTCCGCGGCGCACGCGAGGCCGGCGTCACCCTCGAGGATCTCGACTTTGCCTTCTACTGACCTTCATACTTTGGAAGAACTGCCTGAAGCAGCCTCGCGGGTCGGCCTTCAACGCTCGGCCTGGATCCAAGAGGGACTGCATGACTATGGCCTGGTGGGCCACCTGCTCCATCGCGGCGTGCTTCTGAACAGAAACAGGTGCACGTCTCTCTTAAATTCTTTTCACATCCACGTTTTGATTCCCAACCATTGTACCGTGAAAATGATCCAATTTTGCTTCACTTGCCTGCACAATTATTTATGCAGAATTATTTCTTTACAAACAATAATGCTAGTCTTACATATTTTTTGTGTGTAAGTTCTATGTTGTTGTTTTTTTCGACTGATTTCAGGTCATATTCAGGGACGAGAGTTTTCCGCCGATCGGCGGATTTCCGACTTTTTCAGACCAAAATGTC
This sequence comes from Syngnathoides biaculeatus, assembly GCF_019802595.1. Taxonomy (NCBI): domain Eukaryota; kingdom Metazoa; phylum Chordata; class Actinopteri; order Syngnathiformes; family Syngnathidae; genus Syngnathoides; species Syngnathoides biaculeatus. Next base: position 14,851,378 of record NC_084648.1, on the reverse strand, counting down.
CATTCTCGAGATAAGCGCAAATCCGTTGAGAAAATTTCGGGGTTGGGGGTATCGTGCACCTGCCTTTCGGTGGTGGGCTCCGAGCTGCAAGTTCAGCTTAGTGCTAGCACAAGCACGACTATCATATGCCGTTCTAACTTGCTCGGAAGTGTAAATATTTGCATTTTGCGACATAAACATTAAAACTTGTTTGAGGCAGATTACTCGATTGGACAACAGAGTTATACAGTATAAAGATCCAATCGTGTTGGTGGTTAATCGAGTTTCACCATTCCCATGTACATGTGTTCTTGGTTCTCAGAAATCACAGTGTAACTTGTTCGTTAGCCGAGTAATGGCGCGTGGGACTTAAATAACGCGAACTAAGCGACGGTGTGTTCAAAGTTTTACGATGGCGAAAGTGTTAGAAAAAAATTATGACAAAAAATGATTTTTTTTTTTTTTGTTCAACTGGACTCAAGTTCCAACTTGTTTCTCAAAAATGTGAAAACAAAATTCTTGTCTGTTGTTTAAAAATATTCTGAAAATTTGCTGCAAAACGGTTGTCAAACCGGCTGAGATTCATACTGCACTCCATACTGCCTGTCGATGTTCTGGAAGTTTTTTTTTTTTTTTCGTATTTCTTTTTGTTCAAATGTATCACCAAAGGTGTTTGATTTCCTCGGCGTACTTCTTCAAAAAGGTCTTGTGCTTCTCCACTTGTTCCTCCTGTTGTCTCCTCCCTCGGTTTTACGTTGACAATACGAGGGCGTATTTCTACGATGGACTATACAGTACACGCATTTGGATCATCTTCTGACCTTACCCTGATGAAACCGTCTTTGCTGATGATATCCGTCTTCCTCAAACGATCTTTTGTCCTTCCACAGTTTGCTCACCTCCGCCCGGAATCGGTTCACCTCGTCCGCCCTCCATCGCTCGGAGTCGTCCCCGGGCCTCGTCCAGGAGCTCGCCGCGTTCTGCGAGGTTGCTCTCCAGGTCCTCTCCCCTCCGCTGGAAGGTGGCATCTTCTCCAGATACACCTAATGCCCCCATGGAATGGAGGTGCAGTATTTTATTTTTTTTTTAAGTTTTTCCAGCCCCTTAAAAACTAGTCAATATTTTCTGCTTATTATGGAAAAGTTTCATTGTCCTGGCCCCCCTAAAACTAATGTTCAACCCCCCCCCCCCCCCCATACCAAATATTGGTGTCCCCAAAATCACTACTAACTAACGAAGGTGTGTGAACTGACTCCAAATACCACATCTAACTCATGGTTCAAGTTCTGACCCGGTGTCTCATCCAGAACAAGCTCGGCATGTCGACTTAAGGGTTTGTGACGTCATCGTCGTCCGAAACGTCGCTGTGATCTCAGGCGCTGTAGTCGATGTGGGACCCGGTTCCGGTCATCCTCCGGTGCCAAATGTGTTCAGCCGCGACGTTCTAACCGACTTGGTGATTTCATACACAGGTTAAACGCCTCACCGATCCTCTTCATGAGCCACAAGCTGTTGACGCAAATCCTGTTGTTGATTTTTTATTTAGCTGCTAGCTGTAGCGGTGTGTCCTCGCTTTGTTTTCTCTGCTACCCAATTGGTGGAAGTCAGGGTTGTTACTCATGCTGGCCAATGAGGTTTCATTTTATTGAAACGCTCTAAAACTGGCGGCTCATTCATGCTAGCTAACAAACGGCTAATGCTAGGTCACAACAATGTAACACACAAGACATTCAAAGGACTACATTTTATTTCCCTACTGACAATAGTAACAATGATAATACATACCTTGCATTTCAGTATCAATATTTAAAATTGTGCATCCATATTCTCTCGCTCATCCATGGAAGCAAACCATTACCCTATTGTTAACTTAATGAATATTAATATATGTGATAAAAAGAACAATTAGGGTATTTTGCAAATACTAAATGGCTATACGGTGTGTGTGTATGTGTGTATATATATATATATATATATATATATATATATACAAATTGTCATTATTATTCTCTAATTGCAATTTTCAGATGGGCAGTAATATAATATTCTCCAGTACATCATTTATCCATGCTAGCGAACCACTACACTCAGTGAATTAAATGAATAATGTTTGCGAAATGCAATAATTCGGTTATTTGAACAAATAACAGTACCACTCATCATTTTGTCATCATTCTCGTTTTATTTTAATTTCAGCTTCTCAGTATTATGCTGCAGATTGGTGCAATGTGACAAAAAAAAAAAAACATTTCAAGAAAATATACATATCTTTATAAATACATTTGAAAAATATAAAATACGCCGCACAATTTAGTCCACATCTGGAACCATTATCACAGTATGTATTATTAATAGCGACGTGTGTGCACTTATTGGACCCCAGGATCCAACAAAGGGTATATAAAACAGATAGGGCAAGAACAGGATGTACAGTTGTGTCCAGGCTTGTAGACAATCAAAAAACATCCTCCACGTATGTGAAGGTATTTGAGGAGGGGAAAAAAAAATGGGGGGTGGGGGGTTGTTTACATTCAGATGCATGAATGGCACTAGTATTGTATTTCAGCATGGACGTGGACACAGCAGCAAATTTAAAATAGCAAGGCCTGTCACAAGTTCAGTTGCATGCTGGGCTCCATTACAGCTTGATCGAAGAGGAACTTTATCACCCCCCCCCCCCAACCCCCCGCAAAAATGTAACTCAACATTTTTATTTCTAACCTGTGTCATAAACGCCCAAGTTGCTGTGATGTGCCAAAAAGACCCCTCCCTTTGAGGCTTTAACTTTTGCAATAAACAGGAAAGCAAAACGACTTCCCGCAGTTACGTCGATGCCTTTGAGATCCTCTGTGCCTCCCCCCTTGTAGTTAGTGTTACACTTCAAGGAAAGATTAGTTATTTTACACGAAATGCATGACCGCAAAAGGTAATATTGACCCCCCCCCCCCCGAAAGAAAAAATAGTTTAGCTTCATATCCTTAGCCTGCTTTCCCATACTCACAGTTTTGTTTTAAACTCACCCCCAGTTGCCACTTTCTCTTGGCAACATGCAATTTGGTAGCCATGTTTCTTTCACACAGGTAGACTTTACAAAAAAAAAGTTCCAAAAACCGAAAAGAAACATTCATTTAAGGGGCACTTCGACCATTTCTAGTGGTCCTTGACCCAAAAAAAGATTTTATCCGACTCCTCCCAAATTTGAGCCTCGGATCCTAGACGGACGGGCGACCCTAAATTGCATTTGCGTTTTCGACAATGTGCATGCCCCCTACCCAAAAAAAACCCGTTAGCGCCATAGTAACTCAGCTCCACTAAATCCAGGCTTAACTAACTTATTAAGTGTCCCAATCCGGGCCCCTGCATCCCCGCAATCAGCTTTAGTTTACATAGTCTATTTTTTTTTTGATTAGCGTTAAAATGATTGCGTAAAATGACCAAAGTGGATGAAACATGATTTACAATTAATATAGAAAACGCATTACCTTGCAGATACATGAAGTTCTTTTTGCTTGTTTAAAAAAAAAAAGTTTCATGAATTTAGGTTTTTTTTTTTTTTTTTTTTTTTTTTTTTGGATGTGCATGGTGTCAAACTCAAGGCCCAGAAGCCAGATCCGGCCGGCTACATGATTTTATGTGGCCCGCGGAGGCAAATCATGTGTGCCGACGTCCATGATTTTTTTTTTGTTTCAAATCTGTACCAAAATCTCAAACTGTCATATCATAAATGATAATTACAAGCATTTTTGTGTGACCAAACAACAATAGTTGGGAAAACCCATTACCCTTGATTTCTGATTCCAAAACTAGTTCATAAATTTCACATGTAAATATGATGAAGCGGTTAAAGATTTTTATTGTTTTACAGCCATAAAGGCCCTTTGAGAGAAACCGTGAGTACGATGTGGCCCCCGACAAAATAGAGTTTGACACCTCTAATCGAGTGGATTTAAAGTGAACTGCATTTTTTTAACAAAATAGCTCTAATCTGTAACTACTTGATATCCACATATAAAGTTTAGAATTGCTTATAGAGGTGCCAGATGGCACCAAAGCACAAATTTTATATTACACATGGTTTCAGCCTGAACATAGAAACAGCAAATAAGTGACCCCCCCCCCAAGAAAGTAACAAACGCCAGACAAATTCACGAATGCCAAACTATTAACATAATATACGTTGTCATCTCGAGCAGTGCCTTGCGATATGAGTGTTTGTAACATGTTTTTTTAAATTAAGAAAATAGAAATCTATAATACTGTGCATTATTTAAGAAAACTGCGTTAAAATAATTAAGTAGCATCTAAAAAATAAGCCAGTTTGTGCGGCGTAATTGTGTGGCTCCTTCTGATGTGTGTGCCTTGGCCACATGGGGGCAGTATGATACTTTGTAATCACGATACAGAGGAGAAGTCACCACTCTTCAGGAAGCTGCGGTAATATTTGTCGTTTTTCGCAGAAGATAAAGAAAATATGCCTGTTAGTATAGTGAAATTGTCTTAAGATGCCTCACTCGTATCTCAAGGCATCATCACTGTACGGGTCGCGCACAAATAAATGCACCTCAGTGCGCCTCCAAATATTCGTACTACATTCGATGACTTTCAAAACAAACAGCACTCGTGTAGAACCCACACACACGACAAGAATTCAAACACACAGTGACTTCAGTAAATTGCACAAATACATGCACAGTTTAGAGAAACAGCAACCGCCTCCCCCCCACCCTTTACCGTTCCCCCTTACAACTCCCCAGCGGGCAGGGCGACGTGCGGGGTGCGAAAACGCAACACGTCCTTCAGCCTGTACTCCCCAGTCCGGCTCAGTCTGTAGTAATGGACGTACAGCAAGATGACGGTGAGGGTCGCGAGTCCGACAAGCGCCGCTATGGCGGCTAAAATAATAGGCGTGTAGTTGACTGCAAAGGCAGAGAAGAAGGTTAGCACTGGTGATGGATAACAAAGTACTAAAATAACTTGATTCATGCTCTCGATTACTATTACACTATTACTCATGCGACACGATACGTGGACGTACTGTATCTGTCCACTGCCAACCGGGCCTACCTTCTTTGACTTGATGGATTCTTTCTTGTTGTTTTTGATTTCTATTTACTGACCGCGCAGTATAAATGTTTACGAAGTAGTTGTGCCCGTAATCGTGGGGACGCGTCTAAGTTGCAGTTCCTTCTAAACTTCCCAGAGGAGGGGAAGTGTACCGATCTCGAGTGTGGTTCACTTACTGTGTACCTCCACGTAGAACTTAACAGTGGCCGTTCCCACGGTGTTGTTAATAGAACAGACGTATTGTCCTTTATGCTCCGTGGCGACCGAGTCCACTGAGAAGACTTCGCCGTGGAAATCAGAAGGGGCGGCCGACGGGAGTATCCACGTGACTGAGGGTCTCGGGTTTCCCTCGGCGGAGCAGTTGAGGTGAAGGGGGTCACCCACCGTGAGGCTTACCGGTCCACCGGCGGGTCCGACGAGTTGAGGCTTATCTGCGGCGTCGATGGAGACAGAAGCACACTGATGAGCTCTTTGTTGCTGAAGATGCCGACCCGATGTAAGGCGAGCGTACAAACAGAATACGTGAACATTTTCATATATTTTCCCATGATTCATGCCGTCACACTCACAGTAAACGGTGGCGGTGACAATATTAGATATTGTGTCGTTGAGCGCCACGTCATGTTCCAGGTCCAGCCGAGCTACGCACTTATATCGGGCTCCGTCATTTTCTTTGGTGGCGTTGAAGACGTTCATGAAGGTCATGTTGGACGGTTTGTTCTCATTGTTGTACTTTGGGTGGTACTGGCCCAGCACGGTTTCCCCTTGGTAGAGGGTCACAATAACGTTTCTGAGCGGAGCAACTTTCTCAACGCGGCAGTACAGCTGGTATTGTTGACCCTCCAGCATCGGCCCGTCGTGATTGCGGAAGCCCACCTCGACCTTTGTGGGAAACTCTGCGAGGACACACAGTTAAGAATCGGTAAGAAACCCAGGCCGCAAAAAGAGGAGTAATGTGTGTCGACTGAGTGAATGAAATCATGGGTGATTTTTGTACATGCGGTAAGAGTAAAGAGGAGAAAAAGTTTCTTACGGTAAACGATGATGGGCAGGATGCTGCAGCACTGCAAGTCCTTCCCTTTGTTGTAATAGCACAAGATGGACGACGTCCACGTGTTAATTTTTTCCGCCGTCCACAAATAGGTGGTCTCGTTTTTTTGGAACCTGCCGGTTGAATGTTCCAAACCGGAAAACTTGCCAAGGCAATCTTCCCGGCAAACGGAGCAGTTGGCAGACGTCGAGGTGCCAAACTCCACCACCAGCCTGGACGGACTGAAAACAGGCTTGTCTGGGCAGTTTTCATCTGGAAATTAAAAAAAAAAACAGCACACATTTGTAAAGGGGCTTTACAGGAGAGAGATACACACTGCTACACAAATGCTGATACCCAATGGGAAACAAAACTCACAGGCATATATTCTTTATCCTCTGTGAAGTACGCCTAACATTACTGGCATACTGAGAAGCCGCCGCGCACCAGAATGAGCAGAATATTTTTCGTTTTGTCATTTCCATCCATTTAGAGGCACAAAAATTGATGACTTACCAAGGATGGGATTAGTTCACAAGAATTGCGTTACGGTTGCTTCTATATCAACACGACATATGTACAGTGAAGAAAATAAGTATTTGAACACCCTGCTATAATGGAAGTTCTCCCACTTGGAAATCGTGGAAGGGTCTGAAAATTTCACCGTAGGTGCATGTCCACTGTGAGAGGGATAATCTAAAAAGAAAAATCGTGAAAAAAAATAATACATTGTGATTTCTGGATTTTTCTTTTTAGATGATCTCTCCCACAGAGAACACGCACCTACGATGAAAACTTCAGACCCCTCCACGATTTCTAAGTGGGAGAACTTGCAATATAGCAGGGTGTTCAAATACTTATTTTCGGCACTGTAGCAGATAATGTAAAAAAGAGCAGAGAAGTGACACGCTGATAAAAAGACAAAATGGACTTCTCAGCGTTTCATTTCTGGTCTGAGAAAAAAATAAAAGATCAGTTGACTTCTTTTCACACCTTTTGTGACAGTCATTGCGTCTCATTTTTAGAAACCTTTCCTCAGACAACTTTCCAAAAACGGCACGCATTTCTCACATGGCGTCACGGTGCGTTTTGTTTTCACTTTAGAGTTTTATGACAATTGAGCATTTTAAAAGGATATTCAAGATTTGGCCTCCAATAAGGGTTTTGTGATAGCAAACGTTTTGACTATCAAACAGACATTTGACGAAGCCGTTTATCACAGTACTTGTCAGGAGCCACATTATTGTCTTATGATATCAAAATGCTCAACTTTGACCGACTTCGTTGCTAACCATCAAATGCGAGAATGTTTTCAAGTTCACATCGGCCTTGAGGGCGGCTCGAGTGCGCAAACTTACCGCAGCCGAACACATGGAAGTCGCCCAGAAATCCAGACAGAGAAAGAACAGACAAAAATATGTAACAGGAGAACATTATTTCCTGATTTTTTTAGAGGTGACTGCTAAAAAAGAAATGAAAAAAAATGCTATGTAGCGTCTCGCCTGAGAGGGAAAACTGCGAGCGAACACCAGTTGATGATGGTAAGAACCCTCTGGCTTCCTTTATGAGTGAGACAACCAGATCAGACAGAGCACTGAAAGAATGCCTCCATGGGTCAACGTGATCACATGACTGAAGAGAGCCAATGAGCACGCACGGGAAACCCGGAATAGTGGGGTCTTTTTGAGGGGAATTCTGATCCATCTCAACACAGGATGACTAATACTCACTCAGAAGAGGAGTTTAATCGCAAGCGCTCACACAGGCCTTATCTAGCTCCCATGCGGGCTCCTGTAAATCCCACTCTTACTTTGGTATTTGGTTTGGAGTTCAAAGAGGGTGGCAGGGTACAAACTTCCTTTATCACATTCCTTCAGAGAAGCCCCCCCCCCAACATTTACTGGAAAACATCCACGCCCCCCCCCCCGCACACCCACAATCCGGAAGCACGGTCAACAATCGCTCAAACTGGGTGAACACAGTCGAGTGGTACGGCAAGGCACTGAAATGAAATGTTTTTTGTTTATTAAGTTATTTACAGATGTCACACAAATTCACTTTTTGAATCGTCGCCTTTCATGACAGGTCATGAGCAGTAAAGAATGTCTCTCCATACCTGAGACTCATGGAATCCGTCACTTATTGCTCCCTATACCTTCATTTTCACTGATAGAGCTCGTTTTCACGGCGCCATATTGCCGGTCTAAAAGAGCTGCTCGACTTTGTGGGAGACATTGAACCGGAGCAGAATATTTACAAGACCTGAGACCTGTTGTGCTGTTGGTTGTCACAGCAGTCGAGACAGATATTCATAGAGATCATTCTATGGAATACCAGCTGAAAAGATGGATGGATTTCGGCAATTCAACGTGATGGATGGTGCCCAACCAAAATACACACACTCCCGTGTAGCGATCGCTTCATTTCAGTTAGGAATTATTCTTCTCAATCTCAAATTACCAAGAAGTATTTATGATGACAAATTGGGTCTTTTGAGAACAATGCGTATTTAAAAAAAAAAAAAGAAAATAAACCGTCTGTCGCAATGAGGTTTACATGTGGCAGCAATACGATTCCGCGTACAGAGGAGCCGACTCGCTGTCGTCTTTTTTTTCCCCCTCCAGATCATAGCTAATGAATGCAAGTTTGTGTGAAACCAGGGGTCATTTATTTAAATATTGGTATTTGTACTGAAAAAATCTGAGTGGCTCCATCACTATGTGGGATTTATTCTTGATTGAGAACAGATCCAGCAACATAGTATTTGTATGCGTCCAGACTTTTATACGTTTTCAAACTCTTCCGTGTAAATCTTGACTTAATCACCAGATACGTGTAGATCCAGTTGTCCAAGACAAGCGGAATCGGGTTAGCGGTCCAATTTCTTATCGGCGAAAACATCGACTTCGGCATGAAATATGGGTCCTCTATGCTGAGTTTATCTAATTTTCCCACGTACCTTTGTTTATTTTCACCTTCTAAATATCAGACGGTATCGTACAAGACTCTGGGCGTCGTGCGATAAGACATATTTTCGTTTTGTCTCACCGGACTAAGCATTCAGCAATATGGCCAGTCACGTGATTTCGGTGACGTAGGCGCACGAGCTCTATATTTAACTTTTTTTTTATGATGCATTTGCATTTCATCGCAAAGATCATTAATTTAGGTATACTTTTATGCGTCATATATTTTAACGGAAGTACAATATTCATTTTTCTGTGCCTAATATTTTTAAGTGTAAAAAGTTTGAGAAGCGCTGCTCTAGTTGTTTCTATTACTTAAGTCCCTTTGCTGCTCTTGTTTCTTCAAAGATGCCATATTTTATTAAAACAAACTTTTTCTAGTACTTGGGATGTAATATCAGCTCTCTGGTGCCTCAGTAAATATGAAAAATGAATAAAATCCGTCCTTTCTTTTCTCCCGAGAGGCCTGAAATCAGGTCGTTTGAATTTCTCAAACTTATCTGCATCACTAGCACAGATCTGTGCCTACCTCTCCACTCATGAGCCAGAGCTGTCAACATTACTAACAGCTGCGCGTTTGCAAGTGGGTCTTCTACAAGGAGGCAACCAAGTTTGGGCAAAGCGGAGCCAAAACTGCTTCAAACAGAAGGAGCTGTTAGCTGTAATGTTTTTTTTTTTTTTTTTCTTTTAATGAAATGTACATATTTATACTTTAAGTCTGTTAGAGTCACTCTAAAGAAGTCTAAATAGCCCTAAAAAAAAACACTGATCTTTAAAAAGGACATGCTCCTTTCATGGCTCCTCTCAGACCGGAGTGGTTCGTCTATTGGCCATACAGTTGCCAGACAGCATGTCAGTATCGTCCTCAGGCGCCCCCGTCAGACCGTCCAACATCACGTCCGCGTCCTTCAGCGCGTAAAGCACGAACTCCGAGGCCACCGGAGGGGACAACCCCGGCAGGGCGGCCACCTTGGCCCCGGACGAGAGCGACGCCTCCCGCACCAGGGACGCCCGGAAGGAGTCGGGGGCCGAGTCGGGGGCGCCACTGTGGTTGCTCCTGCTGCTGTTCCTGCGGGGGTGGTTGTTGTAGTAACGGTTGCGGTAGCCGGACGAGCCGCGGGAGACGGGCGCTTTGACCAGGGAGGGCCGGCCGTTGGTGCGGAGCTGCCGGTGCTTCTCGATGAAAACGTGCACCGCCAGCACGCCCACCATCTCGGCCAGGACGAAAGACAGCGCCCCGAAGTAGAAGGACCAGCCGTACGAGTAGCTTTTTTTGTTGTCGCTCTGGCTGGGGTCTCCTGAGTTGGCCGATATGTACACGATGATGCCGATGATGTTGCTCAGACCTGAAGAGAGGAAAAACTGTCCAATATTCACCATGGAACCACGAGGCAGAACACTGCCTCTCTCACAGGCGACTGTTGGTACTTCGACAGACATTTTCACGTTATCTGCTCCTGAGCATTTTGAGTGCACCAAACACACTGATTAGTCCTCCTCATGTTTGGGGTTGCGTCTCTGACTGCTACCTTTTGGAACGCGCTACACAAACCTGCAACAAAACCAGCTTGCTCCGCTGTTTGGGCTTGGCAACAGCCCACTCTTCAGGTTTCTTCCTAATTGAATGTTGTCACAATCACAGAGTCCGTGACCACACACAAACACACACACAACAAGATTTTCTATCGTAAATGTCGAACAGGTTTGGCTTCTACAGCCGCCTGGGCTGCTCTTGGAGGAAAAATCATTCAGTGCCCCCCACAGCACCCGAGAACTGCTCAGTTCGAAACCGCTCAAGATCACACCTTCCCGGACGGATAGGAATGAAGCAAAACGGTCTAAATTTTGTCCGGCTGTCGGCACGCGTGTCACACACCTGCAGAGACGAAGAGAATCCCCGCCGTCAGGATGACGTTGTTGCGCGACTTGTAGAACTCGCTGGCCGCCACGCAAACGCCTCCGAGGAACAGCAAGCCCACGCTGAGGATCGGGAAGAGGCTGGATGCTCTCACCGCCCCTGGAAAGGAAGAACTCCATTGGCTACAAACGCTAAGTGCCAAAAATGATTTTATTCAAAAACCACGGAACAGTTTCTGAGCTCCCTCTGTGATATTTACTTCACTTCTGCAGGCTGCATCATAGCGTACCTTCGGGTAGCCACAGAAATATTTTGAAGTGCTGACCTAGCAGCTTGCCAGGAAGTAACAGGAAGGCTGTCCGTGTGAAAGTTCTTCCACTTCAGAGGCGACACAACTTTGCGTCTGAGACGATCATGTTTTTCTGTTTCGAAACTGAACAGTCAGAGAAGTTTACCTCATACTCGACTCGTAAAAAGTTTGGGATATTGAGCTTTCATTGTAGACAATCTTTCCAGGTCATGAACCTCAGCATTTTTGAACGCGCGTTCAACCGTCCGTCGTTTCGGTGCTTTTCACACGACTTTGTGTTTTCTAACTAAGGGAGCGCAGTGGCTTCGCGTTACTCACGTAGCAAATACTCGGCGGCGTCCTGCTCGTAATCCGCGTCTTCTGCAAAGTGATCGATGTCTTTGCAAACGCCTCGGAATGTTCCTGCAGATAAAGGAAAGACGAGCGTAAACACGTTGGATGGTTTCATGCTACTCTGGGTGAATTTAACGCATGACACACTTTACGAGTGACTCACGATAGGACCTTTAATGCCGTTTGTTTGACCCAGTACACTTTGTGTGCTCTCGCCCTCTCAAAGTGACTTGCGTAATGCTTAATGGGACGTACATCATCTCTGATGGGCTTCAGTATTGATCTCCCGGCTTTGGCTTCAGTACTTCTGCTCCAAACGTGCAAGCTTCCAAACCATTTTTTTTTTTTTTTTTTTTAACGTTGCATAGCCTTTTATGAAGACTCACAAGAGGGCTTTTGTTTTGTCACGGGTCCACTCAAAATTTTAACTTTACCTGCTAACTTTACCTCCTTTTGACCCCCACAGATGCGTCACACGAGGATATATTGACGAATATGTACCGATGTGCAGCGCAGATTGATCGGCATTGATGACGCGGGTCCGTCAAAAAACAAAACTCATTGGACTTCTACAATTTGGTCATGTAAAAAAAAAAAAAAAAAAAAAAAAAAAGCAGAAGTGAGGGACAAATAAACTCTCGTCCACTTTTCTGAAACTTTAATCGTGATAAAATTACAGTGTTCATGTGGGACCCTGCCCTGCACACATTCGTCACTATAAAGGCTTAAAAACTTCCAAAATAATAAACACATTATTACATTTTTTTTAATTATCTCATATTAGGACTGGTGAATGGATGACTGTTTTAAGGTTGCAAAAAACATTTTTTAGGCTTGTCAAAACTATAGTTGCATTACAAAATGGGCATCCAAAAAAAGGTTTATAAATAGGTTACTACCATGTTATAAAGCCATAATATAGTAAAGCTTCATTTTAAAAAAATAAACTTGTCTCTGTATTGTCTTGACCATTTCTTTCATGGTAAAGCCATTCTAGAAAGTCTGAAATAGTCCAAAAACTAAAGCAATATTTCATGTTGGAGAGTCAAAGAGCTGTTTTACCTTCAGTGCAGCAGGTCCTCCACAGGCCGGAGTGGGTGAGCACCTCCTCGTTCTTGCGGATGGTCTCGTTGTCGCCCAGGTTCTTGGAGCGGCACATCCCGCGCGAGTACAGCCAGTAGTCGGTTCCCACAGCGATGGTCATGAGGCTGAAGGCACAGAAGGCCCCCGCCGTGGTCATCAGCATCATCACGCCCCGGTTGCACAGCCTCATGGCTCCAACAGAAAGGGGCCTTTTATCTCTGCCCGGATGGACTCGGTTGAATGGCAACGAACATTTCTGCGCGTCCTCCCCAAGTCAACATTTTGTTTCTTTTCAGTCCAACTTTCGGGGGATCTTGGAGTGGCGTGGACTGAGAAAAGATGGACTTCAATAGCAGATGAGACAAAAAGTAAGTGCAGCGACCTCACTTTGTGCACATGGTCTACTGTGATGGAGATGCTGCATGACACTCAATGCATCATGCCCCCCCCCCCCCACCCTTACCATACACACACACACACAGATTTGTGCGTAAGCATTTTGTCACGTCCCATCGGAAACGGGGGTAGGACCCAAATGCGGGAACTCGGAAGACGCAAGGTAGTTCAAGAAGAGACACGTTTATTGTATGCAGAGGTCGGGGATCGAGCAGGCAGTCCGGTGCAGCAGCGGTAGTTGTGACGTCGGGCGAAGAGAGCAGATGAGCGGACAGGCAGGAGTCGGTACACGGGGAAACAATCAACGCAGGCAGAGGTATCGAAGGAGTCAGGCTTACGGGGTTGGTCGGAGAACGGACGGAGGTCGGTACACACAGGTTCAGTCAGGAATACGAGAATGCTGGAACGGGACATAAAGCTCAACGAACTGGCGGAGGACCAGTAGTCACCGGGTCCTATATATATACGGGGGATGATCAGCCCGCATGAGGCGCATGTGTGTGCCTCCCAATTAGCGCAGCCGCACGGGCACCCGCACAGCTCGTGGTGAAGCGGCAGGATCATGACACATTTGTCCAATCAGATTTTAACCTCTTTACGTTGCCACGTCCGTGTAATCAGTAACAGTGGCCTAGATTTTAGGCTTGTTTTTTTTTTTTTTTTTTTGTTACAAATATGAGGCATGTTTACCACTGATACATCCCCTTTCCTCCAATTAATAAGCGATTGGCAACTGAGTACAAATTATTTCCCATTCTTACAACTTGACTTGCTCAACGGTCTGGGGTCTCTTTGGTATGGAGAAAGCCCGAACGGATGATAGAGACAAGAATCAGAGCCGGTGACCTAGTCATACTTTAATGTTGATGCCTCACGCGCAGGTAATGACGGCGCATGCAACATGACAATACTAATTGTTACACAGGTCGAGTTATATAAAAGTCAGCCGACTCTGCCTCCTCCTATCCCCGCAAAATTTTCTCTTGCCTGCCATTTGCATAGTAGGTGTGAACGTTCCCCTCTTTTCCTCCCTTTTTTTCTTCGTCTGCTCAAAATAATCACTGTTGACGAAGAAATACTCGACAAATCCATTCAAATGAGCAGCCACGAGCCTCCTTTGAATCCTGAACATCACCACCAAGTTGTAACGCTGATACTCAAACTATATGAGATAGTGGAGGACAAAAAATAAAAAGAAATTTGTACGATTCCCTGACACAAATAAACCCTATGGAAGTAAATATGTGCCATGGGTTTTGAATTAAAAATGCCACTGAAAATTTCATGTTGTAAAATCTACATTGTTATTTCAAATTGTTCACATTTCCAATAGCTGTATTTCAGTTGAAGTTTTCAATGTTAACAAATTTTCCATATAAAAAAAATAAAACGCAATAATAATAATAATAGTCTCCTGAGATTCAACTGGCTACAATTCGCTGTCTGAAATTCACCGTCTGAAATCAGTGTTAAGAAGGCAGGATTACTTCAGGTCAGAACCCGACACCCAACCAATCCAGTTACACTTTCTCAAGCGTAACTTGATTGGCTGGGTGTCAGGTTCTAACCTGAAGTAACCCTGCCTTCTGCCAGTTGAATCTCAGGAGAAAATATTGCGTTTGAATTTTAAAGGTTGAATTTTTTTATATGGCGAGTTTAACATTGAAAAGTTAAATTTAAATACAGCTATTGGAAATGTGATCACTTTGTAATAACAATGTGAATTTTGCAACGTAAAATTTTCAGTGGCATTTTGAATTCAAATCCTGGTGGCGCATAAGAGCCACCCAATTTTTGTGTCAATTGGTGAAACTGGTCTTGGAGGACACTTGTTTTTCCCTGGGGGGACAACTGTTGATTGAATATCGGGACTTGCGTTCGGGGGCCCATAAAGTACCGTATTTTCCGCACTATAAGGCGCACCAAAGAGCCTTTAATTTTCCCCAAAGCCGACGGCGCAGATTATAATCCAGTGCGCCTTATATATGGATCAATATTGAGCCGCAGCAGGTCTCGCAACTCTGGCAAGCAGCCGCCGACTCCGTTTTCCCCTGGAGAAGAAGTAGCGCGCAGTGCATGCTGGGATATATGACTATTTGTGTAAAAACCCCAAAATGACTCCTAAACTACTACTACAATACTATGTCACTGACTTTACCTCGGGGAAAGTAATAAAACAGCTATTTTCTTCATTTTGGGAGTGATTGGTTTTGTCAGATCTATTGAATAAACTTTGATCTTTTTTGTTGACATTCCCTTTAGCGCCGCTCCATCTAACGGATGCGTAACGTAACCCCAGCCTCTACTGTGGTGTCTATTCTATGCCCCATATAATGCGGTGCGCCCGCCATCCATCCATTTTCTTAGCCGCTTATCCTCACGAGGGGTGCGGTGAGTGCTGGAGCCTATCCCAGCTGTTAACGGGCAGGAGGCAGGGTACACCCTGAACTTGTTGACAGCCAATCGCAGGGCACATCGAGACAAACCGCTGCACTCCCAATCACACCTAGGGGCAATTTAGAGTTTCCAATTAATGTTGCATGTTTTTGGGATGTGGGTGGAAACCGGAGTGCCCTGAAAAAAACCCACGCGGGCACGGGGAGAACTTGCAAACTCCACCCAGGTGATTGAACCCGGGACCTCAGAACTGTGAGGCCAAGGCTTTACCAGTTGATCCACGGTGCCGCCCGCAGTGCGCCTTATGTACGAAAAAAGTATAATAATAGGCCATTCATTGAAGGTGCGCCTTCTAGTGCAGAAAATACGGTACATAAAATTTCACCAGCATTGATTAGACGTGCAATCCTTGGTGAGATTTTAACCATGTGGAGGCCCCCTTAAAGGTGATGAAATCGCTCAGTAATCATAAACACGATTCTAAGTGAAATCGTATAGAAGTACTGTAAATATGTGCCAAATTAGAATTTCTCAGAATTCAAGACAACACCGCTAGGAGCTCTAATAAAAGGGGAAAAAAAGTAAACGTAAAAGAGGCGGTAGCGTTGGGTGGCAATATGAAACTTGAGGTGTTTTCGAGAACCAAGTCACTGGACTATCTACAAAGACACCTGAAACACATACAGAATAATAACAAGTACAACTACTTTTATATGTTCATTGCACACAATCTCAAGAAGCTTTGCAACTGACGCAAGTCTGCTTTGTCCTAAAAGTAAATCAAAGCCAAATAAATAATAATAAAATGAAAAAAAAAACCCCAATGCATGCATAGGAGGAGCTGCACCACAAAGACAGTATTGCACTATAGATGAGAGATGGTGTTAAATAGCTACTTTTTTCTTTTTTTATAGGTCGATTCAGTTTTACAAAAAGCCCTTTTCGCGTGAAGTCGCAGCACCGCCTGCGCTCTCACCCAGAGGTCTCGTTTCCTTCGCCCGTCAAAAGAATTTTCACAAAATGAAACCTCGGGATTTTGTAGAACTGGGAGTTTATCATCGATGACAAAAATCCATCAAATCTGAAATATTTGGTATTCCGTTATATTTTCTGAGGTTAAAGTGGGCATAAGTAGAAATGTCGGCGGACATTTTGCCGACGTTTGGTGGCAGTTTGGGGCCATTAAGCTACATTAAGCTGTTTGTGCCGTGAGCACAAATGAAGAAGAAACCTTTTAACGTCCATAAATAAAAAAATATATAGAAATTTCATTCTGATATCAAGCAGAATATTTCTTTGAATAAATAATGGGTTTCACATTTTCAGCATACGCTTATCAGCAAATTGATGTTGTGCAGTATACATGGGTAGAAGGTTTTCCCTGATTTTTGGCATCAATTTTGGGGGTGCGCATTATACTTGAAATGATAAATTGTTGGATTGTTCCTAAAGGATTGCTTTATTATAAAAAAAAGTTTTTATGGTGGGTGGCAGCAGTTATGGATTATTCCCATTTTTTTCATTTAATGGGAAAATGACCTGGCGTGGGAGAACTATACGAACCGATTTCAATGGAAGTCAGATTTAACGGGCCTTGGATCGAGAGCGCAGGCTGTCTGATCGTCACAGCGAAAAAAAAAAAAAAAAAAAAGAAAATTAAAAAAGGGCTCATTCGGAAGACAAGATACGCTAGTTCAAGACTAACTTTGACACAAAATCCGGACCACCCCGTCCGTCCCCTTTCTGTACCCCCCATAGACACGTGCATGCTTGCATATGTGTGAGAGCACAAACGTGTTATATTGATTATGGAATGTTCATGACCAGACTTTGACGAGAAGCAATTAAACAACAAACATGGCCGCTGCCTGTGGATCGGTACATACACGGCAACTTGGTTCAGTGTTGCGCTCCGCATTGATAAGTTGATACCGAGATCCTGGAAGCCCAATTTGACCTCCGCCAAGCACAAATATATTGAAGTGGTTGATTTTTCAGGATTATGCATTTACAAAAAAATGCTCATGTCACCAATTTCCACTAAACCTCAATTAAAAGTTTTGGTTTAACTTAACTGCAGGTGGGAGTGAGCCATCCGTGTTCTAGAGTGCTTGTTGCCGGTGAGCTGGAGCAAGCTGACCATGGGAGAATGCAAACGCCACGCAGGTAAGCAGGGATTCAAACCCTCAATCTCAGAATTTTGAAGCAGTTCCACCAGTCCAAAGTTGACAGGGGCCGATTGCTAGGGATTTAGCAAACAGGCTATTGGCCGAGGCGCACAGATTTCCAGAGGCTCCCAAATGTCTCACTAAAACAAATTTCTTCATTTTTTTTTTTTTTAGTCTTAATTAACTTTTAAAAACATAAAATGGGGAATCTAACATTGTTTTTATGCTCCCCTTTTTCCGTACTATGGACTGGTCCATTTAAACGCGCATGGGTGAACTTAATTCAGTAAGCAAAATAAACTTATCGGTCCAGTTTACAAGTGCGAAAGGCAAAGTTTGGATCCAAACTACAAACCGGTTTCAACCTTTTTCACCGTGATGAATGCGGGTAACCGACAGCGACAACAGCGAGAGCCAGACGTGATCGTGTGTAGCGCTGCTGTCAGTATCAGCCCAGAAGAATTCAGTGGAGAACAGTGACACGAGTAATGCTTTTAATCTCAAAGTTCTAAGTAGAAAAGATATGGAAAATGATATTAAATGTCGATTACTGTTCTTTTCGATTTCGGTACAGAAATGAGATACTTGACTCCTTACAGAAAAATCCTAAGGAAGGATTTTAAGGACTTTTCCGAGCACAGGAAACAAAACTTTGTCAAATTCACACTTTTTAGATGATGATAGACAATATTCAAAAACTTCATAGGAAAATGTTTCATGAACAAGTAATTTTATCTGCCATAGATTTGTGTTGAGGCGAGAATAAAAGTTACAGTACACGACGGGGTTCGCCCCGTGCCCCTAAATGGCTAGCTACGCCCCTGAAAGTTATGAGAATAAAATCCTAATGTTCAATCGAACGACGAAAGAAAAATTGCAATATTCTGCAAATAACGTTGCAATTTTTATAATTTTATTCTCTGGACTGCTCGCCATTGAATCGATTTCAGAGATCATAAAGACAAATTAGCGTTAGGCCATGTCGGAGACTTCAATGTACGAGTACCTCACTTGCGTGTTTGAGGAACCCGGAGCCAGGATTTGAACCCTGAACCTCAGAACAGCGATGCAGACATACTAATCACTATCTCACCATCCAACGGTGGAGAAAAAAAAATGTAATTATCCAAGCCACTTATCCTCACAAGGGTAACATAAAACCCACAGCCTATCCCAGCTAGCTTCGGGCAAAAGGCAGACTACACCCCGCACTGGTCGCAGGACAGATATCGACACCATCACTGAGCGGGAATCGATCCCACGCTGCCCACACTAAAGGTAGGCGTGTGTGCCACTCCACCATCAGTGACACGGGTTAAAAAAATAGGACGCGGCGTCCATTAGAGGAACAAGCATTTGAAACGGGAAGTAGCCAGTAGACAGAACCAAAAACTGAGCTCATCTTCCCACACTTTTAACACTTGGGCCTTGGCGGAGGTCAGCAGTTTATTTAGCGACTCATTACTTGTTGGGTTTTTTTTTTTTGTCTGTGTTTGTTTGTTGTTTTTGCCACCATGCAAGAGGAGAAGATGAGTCCCGTTGCAAGAATGTCTCACTTGTGCACTCTGACTTGGTGCATTTTATGAGCCTGTAGTCCGGTTTTACGAGACGATGAATCTTGATGGAAAGACACTGCAGGTCTGTTCAGGTTTTTGTGTGTGTTTTGTTTTTCTTTGTGTTGTTGTTTTTTTTTTTTTTAATACCCCTTCACACTTGTATAACAAACTCGGGGTTGGTGTAGGAGAAGCCTTGGAATTCGTTCTGGTCCAGATTCATGATGAAGAGTTTGTCCGTCGGCGTCAGGTCCACGGCCATCTTGGTGAACTCCTTGTCAAAGTTGCCCACGTCGCGGCGGGATTTCTGGCGCACACAGAAACACTAATGATTTTTTTTGTAGTTTGAAAAAAAAAAAAAAGAAGAAAGAAAGAAAAGACAGAGTTCATGAAGTGTTTCAAAAGGGTGCAACAAGACAGGACAGGAAGCAGGAAGTACCACCTTTGACGCGCACAGAGGAGAGGTTCGAAAAGGAAGTCAACTTTGTCAGAAAATAAAGACGCTGTGGTTCTGGTGGTTTGTATCCAATAGGTCATGTCGTATGTACTGTTAATCTGCTCTCATTTAATGGTGTTTTGAGAAGATTTTTATCGGGAATTACGATTTTTTTTTTTTTTTTTTCCATTTTGGCGAGGTACATGACCTACGTGTGCAGATGTGACATAATAGCCGTCCAAACAAAGGACTCGATTACGATGGGACAATTATGACCAGTGTGGATTTCTCGGATTTATCCCCATCTGATGAAGAAATAGCAGTATCGGTTGAGCGGGAAGACGGAGGATTACGTCCATATAGATTTGAACCTGTGGCTGTAAATAATCCCGAATATTTGGATGACTCTTCGGACGGGAATGAGGCGGAGTGTGACGAGTGAGCTCGGGCGGCGGGCCGCGAGCTTGCTCCGAGGGCCTTTGTTTACGCACTTATGTCCCGCGTGTCGGCCTCTGAGCACTCAGACTCTGCGTCATTCCCGTCCAAAGAACCATCCAAATATTCAATATTATTTGCAGCCACAGGTTCAAATCTGTATGGAAGTATTCCTCCGTCTTCACGATACTGCTATTTCTTCATCAGATGAGGATAAATCCGAGAAATCAGCGCTGGCCATAATTGTGTCCCATCGTAATTGAGCCTTTGGTGCGGCACGTAATCCGTCACATCCGCGCACTTGGGTCATGTGACTCACCAAGATGGCGGCACCCATGAAAATTCGTAATTGCCGATAAAAATCTTCTCAAAATACCATTAAATGGGAGTAGATTAACATCACATTTTTAAGATACAGTACATATGACATGACCTATTGGATACACTTAATTCAAACCATTGGAATTCCCCTTTAATCTTGAATTTGATTTTCTACGGATTAAGTTCAATTAATTGTCCACTGACTGAACGATAATTTGCATAGGAACAAATATAGGGACCCAAGTTTCTACAAATACAAAAATGATGAGCTGAAAGATGCCAAATTGTTTCAATCCCTTGATGAATAACCAATGGAACGTCCCCGAGGTTCGATCCAAATGTTCTGTAAAGTTAATCTAAAACGCAGAAATCCCAACGTGGTCGTGCATCTGCGAGTCGCCGGTCCAGAGATAGTCTCAAACGGGGAGCAGCAGTTGAGTGCAAGATCAGCACCGGTGGAACTTGGGGATTTCCCAGGGATGTCGTACGAGTCTTAGTGTGAAAACGTTAACACTCACTGCGGATTTCATAGAATTTTCCAAAGAAGTAGGGCTGGGCAGTTTAGGGGGGGGGGGGGGGGAAGAAAATGAAATCAAACCGTCTGAACTCATTTGTCACCACAATTTTTTTCCATCCCACTATTGTAGAGCAGTCACTACTGTTTTTTTATTGTTCGATAAACATAGCAATCGCTATCTTCCGTTTGGAAGAACAAACTGCGCAAAATGACAGACAGGCTATCACTTAGCCATAAAGAATGTTGACATTGATGTTGTAACAGTGTTATAACGCCTTAAGCAATGACTAGAACACAAACGGTGGAGCAGCATCTGTAGACAGATAATAGGAAACTACTTAGACATAAATGACTAGTTACAGTGAACCTTACGGTTCTGTTTCAATCAGATATATATACAGTTATAGCAAATATAATTTTGGTAATCTAATCTGAGTTATTCTTTCAGTTAAAGTGCTTGTAAAAGTAATAATTCTGAACTAATTCATTCTAGTTCCATAAATTAATACTTCAGGAGTGGTTGCTGGGTTTTGAGGGGTTGCCAACGTGACAAAAAACAGAAGCACACAAAGTGCAAACGAACCCGGGAACAGGACAAAAAAGATGGAAGAGACGCCTGACTGAACGGAACAGAGCAAAGACAAAGAGCGCGTGCGGCAGAGAGAAACGAGGATCCATAAAACAGATTCCACAACAGGACGGGAGGTGAAGCTGTGAGGCGAGCACACGAAAGAAGAAGTGATGACGTCCCCTACCTCCTTTCGTCTCGTCTCTTGGCGGCCGGTCGAACGGGAGGGGGAGAGGGGGGGGGGGGGGGAGTCCTCGTACTCACCACTTGGGTGTGCAAAATGTGCGACGCTATGTGTTCTGAATACCATCCGGGTACAATGATTCTCAGTGTTGTACAATACTAGTACCAGATCTGCTACGTGGGGCTCCTTCTAGTGGTTTGCGAAATAATCACTCCATTAAGTGTTTTTAGTGGTTTAACCTCTACCTCGTTTTTGATGATTTTTTTTTTTTTTTTTTGGAAATTTCCAAAAATGTTAAAATATGACTCTGGCAACTATGCTTTTAGGCTAACGACATTTATGTTCGTAATACAAATATTTATTGTAATAATCGACTTTACGACTATGTTGGCATAATTTAGTGGAAGATTAAAATGTGTTCGCACTAATGAAAACATTTGGGTTACGTACCGTAATTTCCGGCCTATAAGCCGCGACTTTTTTCACACACTTTCAACCCTGCGGTTTATGCGGCTAATTTGTGCATTTTTTGTAACGGCCGCAAGGGGGCAGTCGAGCGGAAAAGGTAAGAGTGAGATGGGTGGAATATCTGTGCCGAGAAAGTGACTTTTAATGGCATGTTTTTTTTTTAACCAGTCCTGTTAGCGCTCGTGTCTTGCTGCTGTATTACTGCCGTGTCTCAGTGATTTTTACCTGTATGTTTTTTTTTCAACCAGCCCGGTTAGCGCCGAGCTAGCGTTAGTGTTTCAATGTGCGCACTTGCAGTTTTTACACAGGTGCAGCTTATGTATGTACCAAATGGTATTTCCTTTACAAATGTACTGGGTGAGGCATATAATCAGGTGCGCTCTGTAGGCCGGGAATTACGGTAATAATGAAAATGACAAAATTAAAAATTTTGTAAAAATGCGTAAAAAAAAATGATAATCTGTATCTACAGTGTAATGGACCCCCACTTTTTGGGGGTGTGGCTAGGGACCAGGAGGAACACAAAATGCGAAAATTTGGCAAGAGTTGACACCCATTAAAATTGCAATGAAGGAAAAACAAATGAAAGTTTGTGTTTTTAAACCCCCTAAATCAGGGGTGTCAAACTCATTTCTCTCCCGCGGCACGTTGGAGTTGGGGTTTCCCTCAGAGGTCTGTTTTGACTGTAAAACAATAAAAATGTTTACCGTAATTTCCGGTCTACAGAGCGCACTTGATTATAAACCTCACCCGGTACATTTGTTAAGGAAATACCATTTGGTACATACATAAGCCGCACCTGTGCAAAAGCCGCAAGTGCCCACATTGACACACGATACGGTAAACAGAAAACGTTTTCAAAGTTTTAATACCTTAGCTTAGCTTAACATAGCAACGACACTGTAGCACAAACAGGGCTGGTAAAAAAAAAAAAAAAACATCCGCGGCAGCTGCACAGTAGCAACTGCTAACCCGGCGCTAACCGCTAGTGGAGCGCTAACAGAGCCGGTTAAAAAAAAAAAATATGCCGGCAAAAGTCAGTTCCTCGGCACATATATTCCACCCGCCTCACGCTTACCTTTTCCGCTCAAGTGCCCCGTTGCGGCCGTTAGAAAAAAAAAATGCACAAATTAGCTGCATAAACCGCCGGGTTGAAAGCAGGTGAAAAAAGTCGCATCTTATAGGCCGGAAATTACAGTAATCGTCTCATCATGTTTACATAATTTATGAACCAGAATCCAAATCAGAAATGAAGAGTCACCTGCTTTTCAACTATTCATCTTTGGTAACACAAAATTACTTGTAATATCTCATCTTGATCATTTACGATAACTGACAATTTGAAATTTTGGCACAGAGTTTTACAGGAACCACGGAAATGAACACTCTATATTTGGCTCCGCGGGCCACATAAAATCACGTGGTGGGCCTGAACTGGCCCCCGGGCCTGGAGTTTGACACCTGTGCCCTAAATAATGAAAAATGTTTTCCATTTTTCTGAATAATCAGTCAAGCAAGCAGACGCAGCACAAGTGTCCTGGTAGCCACCAGTGAGTATATTAGAACTTTCCAGTCATACAGAACAATAATACAATTCATCGAAGCTGCTTTTCTTCCAACCACAATAATAACATTTCGTAAACTCATATTTTTCCCCCACCTCCGTTATCCATAACTTATCACCGTCAACGCCTTCCCGTGCGTCACCGACTTCATTGGCGCGACAACACAAGCGGTCACGTGACCGAGCGAGCGGCCGCAGGTCAGCGGATTTGACACATTGTTCGACGCGCATCCCGCCGCGAGGTCTCAGACAAAAACGTCCGAGGTTGTCATGTCGTTTGTTCTCACGCGCATTACAATATGGACGACTGCGAGCGTGAATTGGCACACACTGTTCATTTTTTGGGGGGGGTGGGGTTGGGGGGGCATTACTGGATCTCACTCTGGTGATTTTACGAATGAAATCTAATACAAGAGTCGCATCCAATATTTTATTTACTGTAGTAAGGTGATAATGCACCCCCCCTCCTGCACCCCAATGCAGTTCAAAACTATAGTTATTGTTCAATTAATACCTCTGAGAGTCCAAAGATGTCATACTGCTCTTTGTCTGGCTCTCGTTCAGCCGCACCAAATATTTTGGTGTATGTGGCTAAGATTGACTATGGGAACAATGAGCAAGTAATCCATAAAAAAAAAAAGAAATATAATATGTGATTTTCAGCATTTTGAATGCTCCGAGTGCTGTTTCGATATCATTTTGTACAGAGCGTAATAACGCTGGCGTGGCGGAGGTCGCGTTGACCACAGACTTTGCCTCAATTGTTTCAGGACGTGATTCAATTCGACAATCGACATATTTCGTAATAACCGATCAATCGATTACAGGTACGGAGACAATTACACTTGACTAGTTAGCAAAACAATACCGATACACTCATGACAAAAATAATTATTTGGTCCCCGTTAAGCACTCAAACAATCCTTGGAGGGGGTTTCCCCACCCCCCACCGCATCCACAAGAAATAAATATGCTCATCAGTAGCACTGATCGGGCATAAATACGCAAGTTACATTTTTGTTGAACATGTGGCAGCATGTCGTAAGTGACCTGCAATGTTACAAATAGAGCCAGTAAAGCTGATGTATTAAATATGATATTTCTCCACACTATTTCTAATCCGGGGTGTTAAAGTAATTGTTACGCTTTTTTTTTTTTTTTTTTTTAACATTTCCCTCCAAAAATGTCAAATTTGCTTTCCTAACGCAGTCTGGGTATGGATATGATGGTGACTTATATCACGATTGCACTGTTGTGTATGTAACGTGCATGTGTGTGTGTGTGTGTGTGTGTGTAGAGAACGGTCAGTGAGTAATGAGCGGGTACTCCGGGTTAATAAATGTGAAGCCATGGAATTCTTCCTGGTCCAAGTTGGCAATAAGGTCCTTATCAGGGGGGGTCAGCTCTGGGGGGTGGCGTGTGAAAAAGCGGTCAAAGTTCTCGGCGTCGCGCCCGCACTGCCGTGGGAGAGGAGAGAGAGAGAGAGAGAGAAAATGGAGGGATGGGAGTGAGTGATGAGGGATGCGACCCAAAAAAAAAAAAAAAAAAAAAAAACATGGCATCGACCAATCAAATCGCACAGCCTGTGGACTGCGGATTGCAATTGGTCTATGTTGATTGGTGAGTCGTTGCCATTGGTCACCACAATGACAAAGTGAGAGTAGGGACCAACGTCGGGTGATGGGCGGGCGCGAGGGATGAGCCGTCGACCGACTTACCTGCCGCTATTTTCGTGCGTTGCGCGCCAATCTTTTCCACAACAACGCGCGGCGAGGGCGGGTGAAGTCGCGCCGCACGCGGGACATACTCACAGATTTGGGCTTGAAAGGCGGCTGGACCTCTTTGTTCTCCAGTTTTTCCCAGTCGATGTAGCGGAAGAAGGCGTGCTCCTTGATGTCCCGCTCGCCCTCCGGACCGCAGCCCAGACGCTTGCCCGGGTGCTTGGTCATCAGCTAGGAAGTACGCGCAAATTTTAAATTGACCAAAGGTGAGGGCATGAATACAAAAGAGGTGAAAAACAGTGGTGCCTCGGTTCTCAACCGCAAACCGTTCCAGAAGGCCGGTTGAAAAGTGAAACGTTCGAAATCCGCAGCGCGTTTTCCCATTAGAATTAATGGAAAATGAAATAATGCGTTCCAAGCCTAAAAAAAAAAAAATAGGCTTTTTAAAGCATTTTTAAAGCTTTTCCTGATAATAAACTGCATAGTAGAAATACATGTATAGTTTAAATACTCTATAATAAAATTTAAGAAATATATTTATTTTTTGCTTAACATGTATGCTTTAGTAGTAGACTATGGCAGGCTGGGAGTGCATTCCTGTATCTGTAGCGACTCGGCTCCCAGCCTTGTTAACCTTTTTTTATTAACTAAAGTGCACAATAACTTTAAACAAGCAATAATGGATTTCAAAACTAGTTCATAAAGTGCAGTTATGGAGAGAAATCTAGTTGCGACTTAACACACGGAAGCCTCTCCGTGCACGGAAACGTGCGTTCTCACCCCTTTGCAGATGGCGACGGCTTCTTTGGACATGGATTTCGGGTAGGAGACGTGGTGCTCCATTATCGACTGGAACAACTCGTCCTCGTCGTCCCCGTCAAAAGGCGGCTTCACATCGAAGCACGAAAGCGGACGTAAGTATTCTTCGCCAACCGGTGTGTGTGCGCGCGCGTGTTCTTTAAAGCGAATACTACACTAACCTCCCCCGCTAGCATTTCATACAGTAGCACTCCAAAGGCCCACCAGTCCACAGATTTCCCGTAAGGCTGGTAGGCGATGATCTGGAAAACACCGGCATTCAAAAATAGTGGGGGGGTGGGAATGATAATGAAATTTAAAAAAAATATACATTGGGTTATGTAAGCAGACCTCCGGGGCAATGTAATCCGGCGTCCCGCAAAACGTCTTGGTGGTCACGCCGTCGGCCATGTTCTCCTTGCACATGCCGAAGTCGGCGATCTTTATGTGGCCTTCGGAGTCTAGCATCACATTGTCCAGCTTCAGATCTCTACGGAAGCACTTGCAGGATATAAGTACGCATCACGGTTGTCGGGAAGATTGCGCGGCGCGTCGCCAGTCGGCGAACGCACTCACCGGTACACGATCCCTCTGGAGTGGAGGAAGAAGAGACCCGTGGCGATCTCGGCCGCGTAGAACCTGCAAAACGTTTTTTTGGTTGTTGTCATCTTTTCGTGAAAGTGTTTTTACATCTAAAAACAATTAAATGGAAAATTGACTGACAATAACATTGTTATTAATATACAATTTAATTGACTAAAACCAAGTAAATCCTTTGTTAAATGCTTTTTTCTGAAAATATGGCAGGTGAAGATCCAGAGCCACTTCCTTCATCAAGGGTGCCGCGCCCCTGCTATCAGGTCAAAGCCAAAAGGTAAGTTTTGCTGGGTGCACAGATTAACATTATCTATCCATGTTCTTGGCCGCTTATCCTCACATGGGTCGCAGGGAGTGCCGGAGCCTATCCCAGCTGTCAACGGGCAGGAGGCCGGGTACACCCTGAACTGGTTGCCAGCCGATCGCAGGGCACATAGAGACAAACAGCCATTCGTACTCACAATATCACCTAGGGGCAATTTTGTGTGTCCAATTAATGTTGCATGTTTTTAGGATGTGGGGGGAAACCGTAGAGGCCGTAGAAAACCCACGCAGGCACGGGGAACACATGCAAACTCCACACAAGCGGGGCCAGGAATTGAACTCGGGTCCTCAGAACTGTGAGGCCAACAGTTTCCTGCTGAACCGCCGTGCCGCCCAGGTTAGCATTAGCTCCTGATAATTCTTCTTTGGCGTACTTAACGAAAAATATGTCAGACATGTTGAGATGGATATTTTAAACTATGTGTGTGGGTGAGGGAATGCGCAACTCAAGACTTTTTATTATTTTATGACGTGCTCTGGTTTACTCACACTGCATGAGGCTCCTTAAATTTTCCGACCTGTTGGATCTGGTACATCAAGTCCCCTCCGTTAATATACTCCATCACGAAATACAGTCGGTCCTGCGGAGGCCCGACGAAGAGGATCAGTCGCCGGCGACCGACAACCGAGTGAAAGGCGACCTTATTCTTGGCGTTGTCTCCCACCGTAGTCTGGAAGCAGGAATGCAGCTGCGTGAGGAACGGGGGCTTCCCGGGGAGAGCGAGGACCCTTTTCTCCACCATGGTGCACTCCACGTCGTCGTCTTGGATCACCACGTCCTTCTTCAGGATTTTCACAGCGTACAACTCGTCCGTACCTTTCCTCTCAGCCAGCATCACCTACGGCGAGCCAGACCATCACAACATGCGTGTCAAAGGTTCAGTTTTTCCTCGAGCCCGCAGGTTTCCCCCCCCCTTACTAGGAAGTACCTTGCCGAAGCTGCCCTTTCCCAGAACCATAATGAAGTTGAAGTCAGACAGCCTAATCCGGTCCTGGTTGCCGTTGCTCTCGTACTTGCTGATGGAAGATGAGGAAGAAGAGTCTGACGGCTTCCCTGGACCCACTTTTGCCCTCTGCGGAGGAAGAAAACGGAATGGATCTAGTCTAAAAAAACGGTACCCGGTGGATTATGAGTCAGGATCTGAAAAGACACCACGTGACAAACTCACTTCAAACTTCTGTCGAAGTTCCTCATTGCCGTCTTCGCCGTCAGGCTGGACGGGAACGTTAAAATATTCTCCTTCCTCCTGGGACAGAAGCTTAAACCTTGGGCCAAAGTCGGACACTTTGTCAACGCAGCCCTGCGGACGACCGAATCCGGCAACCGCGCTCGCTTCTCCGCCTTACCAGCCGTCTATCCCGTGTTTCTGGAGCTCCGAGATCCCGAAGGACAGCGAGCCCATGAAGTCGTTCCTGCTGGTCAAGTCCCAGTCCCAGATCTCCACAGACAGACGGCGGTCATTGTCGCTTTCTTTCAGGCTACTGATGTAGGAGAAGACGTGGAAGCCAAGATGAGGAACAAATAATACGACTAAAAAGCATAAAAAAAAAATACAAAAATGACTTTTCTGTAGGACAATTTAGAGAGCTAAAGATGGCTCACAAAGTGAAGGACTCGTTCCAGGCGGGGTTTAGGCAGCATTTTATGGTCTTGGTCTTCTGCTTGCTCTCACTCTTGGGGTCAGGGATCAGCTTGAGCTTCACGTAAGGGTCTGACAGGCCGTTGGGATCCATTGGGACCAGGTTCTTGGCCTCTTTGACTGTCACACAAGAAGTAGGAGGCAGGAAGACCAAACATCAAGTCTTTGGTGTTTAAAACGCTGACATTTCACGCTGCAGTACCCGCACTGCTTTACATCGAAAACTATTTCAAATAATAAGAGGGTCACGAATAGTCGCCTGACGTTGTGGGTTCAGTTCCCACTCAGTGACTGTGTGATTGTGTGCGAGCATGGTTGATAGTCTCTACAGGTGCAATTCAACTGTTCCAGCACAGCCCCTGACCCTGAAGAAGAAAATGGATGGATGAAATTGAGAGGCTTTAGATGATGCCAAGCGGAAAGCGTTGGCCTCACAGTTCTGAGGTCGAGGGTTCAAGTCCAGCCTTCCTATGTGGAGATTGCATATTCTCCCCGTGCCTGCGTGGATTTTCTCCGGGCACTCCGGTTTCCTCCCACATGCCAAAAAACATGCACGATGAATTGGACACTCTAAATTGCCCCGAGGTGTGATTGTGAGCGCGGCTGTTTGTCTCTATGTGCCCTGCGATTGGCCGGCAACCAGTTCAGGGTGTACCCTGCCCCTTGACAGGTGGGATAGGCTCCAGCACTCCTGTCACCCTAGTGAGGATAAGCGGCTAAGAAGATGGATGGATGGATGGATGGGGCCAGAGAAGAACGATTCCTCAAAAGATAATTTTAATATTCCACTGCCAGGTCATACAGTTTTAACAAAAATGAAACAAAACAATACAGCAAAACAAAAGCCTTTAAGTTAAATCAAGTTCACATCAATCCATTATTTCCAGTGTGATTTTTTTTTTATGATTTAATTTTTTCCTGCTAACAAAACTCGAACTTAACCATCTTAAAAAAAAAATGGTTACTGCAGCTGGCACTTATGCACAGATATAAGGTAGGAATTTGGCTTTAAAGGATCTCACTTTTTTGAATGAAGCAACCAAAATGAGTGAACTTTTTTTATTCATGTCTCATTTATCAATATGTATCAGTGCACTCATTCCGAAGTCTTAGGTGAATTTTAAAAGCAGAACTGAAATTGGTACAACCGGTTGATAAACTTGGATTAGGTTTCATGTGCTTGTTTTTTTTAACTCTGGTTTCCATCCACCCATCCATTTTCTTTGCCGCTTATCCTCACGAGGGTCACAGGGAGTGCTGGAGCCTGTCCCAGCTTGCCATCTAATCGCATGGCACATGGAGACAGACAACAGCCGCACTCACAATCATACCTAGGGTCAATTGAGAGTGTCCAATTAATGTTGCATGTTTTTGGGATGTGGGAGGAAACCGGAGTGCCGGGATTGAACCGGGTCCTCAGAACCTTGAGGCCGACGCTTTACCAACTGACCTCAAAACACTCACTGAAATGTGTATACGGCCCCCACGTTCTCAGTCTATCAGGACCGGAATGAGTCGACGACCCACAGTACTCGGGTCTAAAGCACAACCTCGCTGCTCCGGTCTTGCCCTAAACTTCCCTGACTGCATTCGGCAACACTTAGCAACAGTTTAGTTCGTGCCTCATAATCAATGAAGCGCTGCCCAACATGCAATATGGGTCAATCGTTGGATTATTGATCAACTAATGGACTTTCCAGTTTTGGTCTTAGCCGGATAACGACACTCTCTGTCTCTCTCTCTAAGTGGAGGAAAGTCTCTCGTGTGTCATCGCCACCATTGTCAGCGTTTCGGTCTACACGGGAAAGCACTTACTGGTGACTTTGAGAGCGTCGTCGTTGATCTGAGCGGAGATCTGGATGCGCCCCCTCCTCTCGGTGTGATCCGTCCCGCACAGGCTCGGCACGTTGGCCACGCAGCGCTTGTGGATGTTCATCATGCAGTCTAAAAGGCAGCGCACACACAACCACACGATCATCATTTTGCGTGTAAAGTGAAGGAGGCGCAGTGAAAATATTAGGTAATGTTGAAATCATCCATTCATTAGCTTAGCATGTTAAAAACATTTCTATATAATTTTACACAACTTAAAAAAAAAAATACAAATTCACAAAAATATTACACACTTCCCTTGTGTACCAAAAGCCTCAAAAGTGAGATAGCAACGTTCCCCAAACACAAAAAAGCACAAAGGGCAAACATCAACTGACTTGAAAAATTATGTAAATTACCATTGATGAATTTCAAGTAATATCAATAATTCCAAGAATTATCTCAGCCAAAGAAGCAGTTTTTAAACAGGTTGTGTTTTGATAAAAGTAATTTTGTTTTTACCTATTTGCTCATTTCTAACTCCAATTTCTACTTAATTTTTACTTCGTACATTCAAATTTTTTACATAAAAATATTATTGCTTGATAAGGTGAATTTGGAGGTTTTCATGAACTGTAAACTGTCATCAAAATGATAAAATAATGTCAGCTCCCCTTTTGAAATGATTGACCAGCGCTTCAATAAATTCTATCCATCTTTTTTTTTATCCAAGCCGCTTATCCTCACAAGGGTCACGGAAAAGCCGGAGCCTATCCCAGATAGCTTCGGGCGAAAGGCGGACTACACCCCTGAACCGGTCGCCCGTCAGTCACAGGGCAGATATCGACGCCGTCCCTAACCGGGAATCGATCCCACGCTGCCCGCACCAAAGTCAGGTGCGTGTACCACAACATCATCAGTGACTCATTACTTCAATAAAATGTTTTCCTTAATATTCAAATCTTTTGAGCTGAATACATAATAATGACGAAAAAAATGGCATTTGTAAGCTGGAGCTCCATCTGCATTGTTACCAATGTGATACTGAATGGAATTCGATCCAGTTTCCAGTCAGGTGTGATGTTCCAAAGTGTCCACTAGATGTCAGAGCACTCTGAGCTAAAAGTCCCCAGCAGCATTCGTTTCCCTCGGGTGACATTCGACTCTAATGTGCGGCGCCCAGTAAGGCTAATTACGAAGACTCAATTACTACATTAAGCGCCGTGGCACTTGATCAAGGGCCAAAAAGGTCCCCAGACACAAACGCAACATGAGAGTCCACCCATAAAAAAAGCAATAGGACAACTCAAAACTGATTTAGGCCGTGTCAAAATCCATCCATCCATCCAGTTTCTTAGCCGCTTATCCTCACAAGGGTCGCGGGGAGTGCTGGAGCCTATCCCAGCTGTCAAAGGGCAGGAGGCGGGGTACACCCTGAACTGGTCGCCAGCCAATCGCAGGGCACATAGAGACAGCCGCACTCACAATCACACCTAGGGGGCAATTTGGAGGGTCCAATTAATGTTGCATGTTTTTTTGGGATGTGGGAGGAAACCGGAGCGCCCGGAGAAAAACCACGCAGGTCCGGGGAGAACATGCAAACTCCACACAGGCGGGGCCGGGATTGAACCCGGGACCTCAGAACTGTGAGGCTAACACCAGGTTCGGGATTGAACCCGAGACCTCAGAACTGTGAGGCTAACACTTTCCAGCTGCACAACCATGCAGTCTCCCCCCCCCCACCCCGTCTTGCATATATTCTCAATTTCAATTTATTCAGCCCTGCATGCAACTACTTAAAAAAACTAAAAAGGTGCTCCGTGGACAATGAGTTATTATCAAAAACCACAAGCGCTAATCTTTTCCGGAGCTATTCGTTTAAATCTTTTTTTAACCTGCAAATCTCCCCTGCACACCATGATCAGTTCTGCAAATTCTCTTTCATCTATTTGAGTATTAAGAGTCACTTGGTGGCACGGGGGCAGCACAGTGGCGCAGCTGGTTAAGCGTTGGTCTTGAAATCCAAAATCATGTGGGTTTAAAAAAAAAAGATAATTAAGCGCCATGAGTTATTTGAAGCCGGCACGGTGGCTCAGCTGGTAAAGCCTCACAGTTCTGAGGACCCAGGTTCGACCCCGGTCCCACTTGTGTGGAGTTTGCATGTTCTCCCCGGGCCTGCGTGGGTTTTCTCCGGGCACTCCGGTTTCCTCCCACATCCCAAAAAAACATGCAACATTAATTGGACCCTCCAAATTGCCCCTAGGTGTGATTGTGAGTGCGGCTGTCTCTATGTGCCCTGCGATTGGCTGGCGACCAGTTCAGGGTGTACAGCTGGGATAGGCTCCAGCACTCCCACGACCCTGGTGAGGATAAGCGGCAAACAAAATGGATGGATGTTGTGGACAGCGTAAATCACCAAATAAAATCAGTTTTGAGTTGTCCTATCGTTGTTTTAGCTCTTCACATACAGACAAAAAATTATTTTTTATGTGTGGACTCTCCTGTTGTGTTTGTGTCTAAGGACCTTTTTGGCCCTTGATAAAGTGCCACGACGCTTAATGTAGTGATTGAGTCTTAATAATTAGCTTTACTTGCAGCTCCCACATCCCCAAAACATGCAACATTAATATGACACTCTAAATTGCCCCTAGGTGTAGTGCGGCTGTTTGTCGCTATGTGCTCTGCGATTGGCTGGCAACCAGTTCAGGGTGTACCCCTCCTCCTGCCCGATGACAGCTGGGATAGGCTCCAGCGCTCCCCGCAACCCTTGTGAGGATAAGCGGCTAAGAAAATGGATGGATGGATGGGATATACGCAGGGGTACTTACGGTCACATTTCATGCCCTGGTGTATCAGGCCGTAGAGGAGCGAGCCACAGTGGTCACAGAAGGTCGGGCTGGAGTACGTGTGTACTTTAAATTTATGTTTACTGCGAGGATCCTGCTGAGACGCATAAAAGAAGCAGATCAGGATTAAACGTCGTAAGCCGGACGAGGTTCCAAAGTGGCGGATGCGTGACTTGTGTATTTGTGAATTTGTGAGGTATTGGCTCATGAACCTCAAGCAGTCAGCCATCACATTTTCCCTTTTAACAGCGTTTCCCAACCCGTTTCGGAGCCGACAACTGAGGAAATGAGCACCGTGTGTTTGCGTGTGTAAACCGTTGGCCAGTGCTGACACGGCTGGTTGTATTGATAATCATCTTTTAAACACGTGTGCACGCGCGGAACCCGAGGCCGTAACATTTACAACTTGAATCGGCGTCACGCATGACATCCGGCGGGTCTCTGTTCAGCAGGCAGCAAATTGTAAATTCTGAACGATTATTTTTTTTCCCCCTTTCACTTCAAAAGAAGGAGCAGCCATAAAAAAAAAAAAAAAAAAAAAAAAGAAAGATAGCACAAACATAAGTGGTCACCGATTTACGAAATACGGCAATGCGCGTAGGTCACGTCCGGACTCATTTGTGCAAAATTCAAGCGTTTTGTGCAATAGATGCAAACATTTTCTTCCTTTCGCCACTAAACGTCTCCAGCTCGTCCGTCAGCCGCTGTCGCCTTTTGATGACGTGTACGTCAGACGAGCGAGACTTACGCGTTGATGCTGCACTCGCATCGGATACATATCCGATTTCTATCCACGTACGAAAGAGGCCTGGGTCGGACATAAAAATATTCAATTCATACCATTCACATTGCCCCCCCCCCCTCTCATTAAAAAAAAAAATAATAAATTAGTAGATTTCACTTTTGCCAAAATATCGGAATTGCAGTCCCTGTGATTTGACCGGTGCGCCATCGCACTCGCAAATCTGCACAGTCGAGCATGAAAAATCACTTGCGTAAAACTTGTCACGAGTAGGAATAGATTGATATTGAAAGACGTCGCTTACTTTAGTCTTGACCAATGTTCCCTTCAAGATGCGCAATTGCGCACTTGTCGCACACGAAAAACGATCCAGCGCAGTGAACCACGGCCTGACGACTTTTTTGTGTTTTTTCTTTTAACACAGAAGGGGTATACTCATAATTACAAACAGAACACGCACCCGCAACTTTATATCTGCGGGCATGACTGGTGGACCACACCCGTACATTTTTCCAAATGTGAATGACTGGAATTGACCTGCAGTGTGAGGATGGCCGTAGCGTTTGGTTGCATTTCATCAACTTACGTCGGAGGCCGGGCCCTTGTCAGCGCCCGGGCAGGAAAAGGTGACAAATTCATGACAGCGTTTGTGGACCACAAAACAGCAGACTGTGAATGGAGAGGGGAGAAAGACACAAAAAGAATAATTAATTACTTGAAATCCAAAATCATGTGGGTTTAAAAAAAATAAATAAATAAAAAAGATAATTAAGCGCCATTAGTTATTTGAAGCCGGCACGGTGGCTCAGCAGGTAAAGCCTCACAGTTCTGAGGACCCAGGTTCGACCCCGGCCCCACTTGTGTGGAGTTTGCATGTTCTCCCAGTGCCTGCGTGGGTTTTCGCCGGGCACTCCGGTTTCCTCCCACATCCCACAAACATGCACCATTTATTGCACACTCTAAATTGCCCCTAGGTGTGATTGTGAGTGCGACTGTTGTCTGTCTCCATGTGCCCCGCGATTGGCTAGCAACAGTTCAAGGTGTCTCCCGCCTCCTGCCCGGTGACAGCTGAGATAAGCTCCAGCACTCCCCACAACCTTTGTGAGGATATGCGGGGGGAAAAAAATGGATAGATGAATAGTTATTTGACGATAGGTCGCTGTTTTTTTTTTTTTTTTCAGCAGTTCCAACCATGTGCTACCTTCCTGTGGAGATCTTTATTTAGTTTTACAGTACTTCTATTCAATCACGCCCTGGAGGAACAAGCCGAAATCATATCAGCAAACATGAAAGCTGCAACGGGAACTCACCCAAAACCGGTACACCTGTTGATTTGATTTGACTGAAACAAGTAAGACACACGGGTAAACGCAAAATACGGATTTGGATAAACTGATAGAAAAGCATGCAAAATGTTTTTAATCTGCAAATTGGAGGATGTTAATGTGTCAAAAAGTAAGGAAACAACTAAACTTTTTTTTCCATAACATACATACCATGCGTGTTGCTAGGCCTATTTTAAGGAAGATGAAGCCCCCCTAAAATCTTGAACCCCCCCAGATTATTTGTTTGATTGTGTTTATCGTAATAAGATAAATTTTTTTTACTCAAAAATATTATCATCAGGACCCCCCCAACCCAACTCCACCACCATTGGACATTTTTGTGTGTGTGTGTGTGGGGGGGGGTGGCATTTAAATACCTTAAAGAAATGAAGAGACATAAATGCTCTAAAACCATCATTCAGCAATAAATCAATTACAAACAATGTCCAGAATTGTGAATTAAATTGATTATGCCGTCTATTCATCTATCCCCCTGGTAGTTTCATTTGCATGTCGACATTAAATTTTACATTTTAATTAAAAGCAGTTTAGGACGCCAAATCCTTTGCGGCCATATGTTCATTCTTGAGCGCACTGATGAAATCTTTTTTTTTTTTTCCTTGAGTGCTTTCTGCCAAAATGTTTGGGGGGAAATTTCAGGGAAAAAAAACAAGTTATTTAAATATATCTTATCACATCATTATTGTGAATATGTCTTGATCATCTGCATGTCAATCAGAAAACACTTATGATCAAACATTCATGTCAAGTTGAATTTTCAAGCAACACTGACCAAAATGTGCAGTAACAAAAAATTGTCGCAACTGCCACAAAAGGCATTACACAGAGGGTGACATTATGCGTCGGTGTAATCGTCATTATTTACACAGTCGTTACCTCTTCACGAGGGAAACGGGCGGCGGTTTCTATTGGTTTACGACCATAATTCATAACAATGCAATTGTGTACACGAGAGGTTACTTGCGTAATTGCGTCGGTCAGGCTTCTCCAAATCGGCCTCGCGCCTATTTTATGAAAAACGCCTAAATAGGTCTGACCCGTTGTTGCCGTGGCGTCTACTCTGCGTGATTAACAAACGGCGAACGTTAAACAGTTTATTTCGGACGCACGCCATCAACTCGATTGCGCAATAATCGTTCATGTGGCTATAAATAAGGAAGCACTGTACAAATTAAAATGTTTTTTTAACGGCCAGGTCGGTGGACTGATCGCAACCCATCCATCCATCCATTTTCTTTGCCGCTTATCCTCACAAGTTCAGGGTGTACCCTGCCTCCTGCCCGTCGACAGCTGGGATAGGCTCCAGCACTCCTCGCGACCCTCGTGAGGATAAGTGGTGAAGAAAATGGATGGATGGATGGATGAAACAAAAACAAAAAAACTAAACCACTGTATTATTACAAACTGTATTTTGCAACCAGTGCTCGGTTATGAACAGGCTCTCTACAAGCTGCTCTGGCAAAGCGTTTCAATCTGCGACAGTCGGATGGAAACTTGCTTCAAAACACCACATTTGTCTCAGCGCCACCATTTTCTGTATTTTATTATTGGTCTATGTACATTATGACTGCTTCCAGCCTTCCACGGTAGCGCATTAAAGACTTCCTTTTCACTTAAAAAAAAAAAAAAAAAACATCCTCTCGGGTAAAAGAAGAAGTTTCTCGAGTGTTTGCTAAACAGTGCGAAGATGGACTTGCGTCCATCTGCGGCGCTTGCGCAAGGCGGCGAGCGAATGAATGACAAAGGGAAGCGTGGCGGGGAGCACGAGTTAAGGAGTCAAATTTGTGAGCGTGTTTTGTGTGGACAGAAAGGGATGGTGGCACAGCTGGGTTTTGACGCAGTTTGAGGGGGCGGAGAATGAATTAGTGAGTTTTTTTGCGGCGCGCCAGAAAAGAGAGAAGCGACTCACCAGCAAACAGTTCAGCTCGGAGTGACACACACCAACCGGCCTTCTGCTCATAAATCTTCCCCTGTTACAGTCATGCAACCGAAAGACAGGCCAAGTGACCCGCCGCGGAGGTCTTTGCTCTGTTGCCTAGCGACCAGGCTGAGCCCGACAGTCGAGCCTGCCGACGCCTCCTCCTTTCGGGGTGACTGGCAGCGTAAACGGCAAATCAAAGCACTCGCTCAGACATCTGCCGGGAGGAAGCCGGAGTGCTGACACTTCACAGTCCTCAACCCACCCAGACACTTAGCGCTCGCACTCAAGCCACATTTCTACTGAATAAACCGCAGGAAGATGGGCTGATGCTACAAACAACTTAAGGCTTGGGAAAAAAAAAAAAATATCTAACTCTGCTATGTCGACTTCAAAAATAGTTTCACAAAATTTCAATGCTCTGCTGGGACCAAAAATAAAAGTATGTTTCACATGGACATTCGCTGTGGACGGACGGAGTGTTGGGCCAGTGATAAACTTTGCCAAAAATAACAAAGCACCTCCTGTGGGTGATTTTTAAGACAGCTTAGCTTGCTAGATGTGTACTGTATATACTGCATGATGAGTGATCTGAAGTATAGTTCTTTTTCCCCTGAAATAGTATTCACACACACGCTAATGCTAATCACGATTGCTAATCATTTGGCTGCTATACCCTACACTCAGTACCATCATATGCAGTTTAAGGGTTGAAATCCTTACCTCATGAATGGGAATAAAACTGCATGCAAGTGGCTGTATATCTTTGTAATTTTGGAAGCGCAATTATTATTTGATCAATAATCATTGCAAAGTACGTGTGCGCAGTCGTCACCTCACAAGGTCCAATCCAATGTTTACGCAGTGGTACGCTAACAAGATTAGCACCGATGTTAAAGGAAATTATCACCTATCAAACAAGACATGCGCAATACCCCATTGTGCTCAACACTTCTTTTTTGGTGTCATAACAATTAATGAAGACACAGGAAACAATTACACACCTGCATTTACTGCATCTTTCCTCAGAATGTGATAAACGATTACATTTCACAACAGATTACACGTCGGGGCAAAGGGGACAGCGTCGGCAATATTGAAGGGACAAACTTCAGCTGTAGACATTTCAATACAGGAAGACTTAATTCAAATAACTGCATATTTGCTGTACCGAGCATTGTTTTTCTATTATATAGTGCAGTTAAAGAAAATTGCAACGTCATTTTTGCTAATATTGTGCACCCCCAACACACATGTGTTGAGAATCCCACAAATAGTCCATATTTGTCCTTCAAGGTACCATGATTACAATCTACATCGTTGTACCCCAGAGGGCTAATTAAAAAAAAAAAAAAAAAAAAAAAGGACTGCACGTCTTCCGGTAGCTATCTGTCACGGTTCCACGGCCAAAAAGCTAACAGGAACATTACCGCGCTGTAAAAGTGTCAAGGGGACAGCCGCAGCACCTTCAGCTAAGGTTACTACCTCGGTGACGAGCCGCTCAAGTAACATGACGGAATGCGGGCTTGCACGGCGCGGACCTTGCGCATTGTTTTGGCTCATCAGAAGCGCAATTCACAGCGTGAATACTTTGAACTGTCAAGAGGACGAACAACCGAAAGACGTGCAGAAGCATGCCGACTATCCGGCATTGCACTGGAACAACGAGTCCGTTTTCTGAACCGACAACTGCGCTGTCGCACACACACAAACACACCTGACTATCAATGACCCGGACCAGGCTGGTCCCCAGTTGTCGTTCAATCAATTAGCGCGATACCATTACAAACACTGATCAGCGAACGATCAGAACCAAGTCAACCCTGGCCATGCTGCAATCAATAAACAACGGACCTTTCCGACCTGTCAATCACTCGTACAGTAATAGCCAATCAGATAGGCGCATTGTCTTGACACGCCCCTGTCGCCATGTTGTCCCACAAGCAATACTGGTTGTCAGTAGCGTGCGCTTGGAAAAATGAATGTCACGAACAAAATGGTCCTCGGATGCGCTTGGGGAACGTGCAATTCTGATGAAAGATATCCGGCTAGGTTACAAGGGACCCGCTTGATTCATTTTCCAAAGCCTAAAACACAGTTGACGAAGTGGCTACGGTGGATTAAGGCTCGCGGAAGAGCGCACGTACAACTAAATATGGACAACATCAACAAAAACAAGGCTGTATGTTCGAAGGTAAGTGCGGAGAAGCATCTTCTCTGAGTTTGATTGAATTATTATCACATTGCAGGAGAACAACTTTCACTTTGTTAGTATATCGCTGACCTACTGAATGAAGTGTGTCATGTTTTATGCCGAGGAGACGGGTTAGTGATACGTAAATGTGCCACGTCATGCAAGAGAAATGTCTATTTGCCTATTTGTGACACATCAGACTTTTAAGACAGAGCACTGGGTTCCATTACGGCCCAAGACAAACTTTTTCAGCTGGCGACTACGGTACTGACTGAGTTAATCACCATTGTTTAAATGCACTTCTAGAAAATCGAACCTAACTCACTTATAAAGACTACAATGATATTAATCGTGATCTCTCCAAGTAAAAAGTCCTCACCCTGCTTTACACGCGTAGTACGATTCCACTATTTCAATATGAAGTTTGTGAGGCCATTTTGCTGTAACTCTGACGTTGCGTCCTGCTCCGTCCAAATTCTTAATTCTGTGTACGTATCCTTGCGTGAAATAGTTGAGACCGCTCTGTGGAACTCTCTTGGACAAGCCTGACGCATTTGGCGAAAAACATACCGCACTATTATCTGGAATGCGCGATAGAGAATCCTGTTCTCTTCATCACCATCTTTGGAAGCTTGTGGGAGATGGCAACTGTAGCGAAGGGGGCGGAGCTTAAGATCGCCAGTCGGAAAGGTCCATTACACACCCGAATTGTTGTTTTACGCAGTTAGTGATATTTTCTCTCAGCTTTTCTCAACTTTTTGGATTAATCACAGCACAAATAGTTACAGATGAAATAATTGCTCAACGTAAAAATTTATCCTTTGAGGTAATAAAGCATATTTGGGCCACACAGATTTTTCACACACTGGCATTTGCAGACAGACGCAGTGTTGGGCCAGTTAAAAACACTGCCAGACAATGAGGGACAGTCCGGAAAGGATTTTTAAGACAATTACCCATGTAATGACATGCAAAATGACGTATGTGTGAGCGGAATGGTAGCCGGCATTTGTTTTTGCTACCTAAAAGTGTAATCGCTAGCACGCTAATGCTAATTGCAATCGCTAACCATTCTTCATCTCATTGTGCTCTCAAACACTTCAAACAGAATTTAAACCATGAACACAATACAAACATATGCCGATCAAGGATGAAATTTCATTGTTCAGAAATTAGAATAAAATGCAGTTGTTAAAAAATAAAAATAATTATATTTATTTTTTGGGGGGGCGTAATCACTAAATGGAACAGTCGATAGAGTAATCGATTCTAAAAAGAATTTATAGGTAGCTCTCGGTGGAATTTTTTTATTGGTTCACTGAAAAAAAATCCTTGCTTATGAAAATGTCCTTGGTGGATGTAATGAAGGAGATGCACATCTGCTGACATGAATTATTGCAGCTAAACATCACTGGAAGTATTTCTGGCCTGCTTGGAAGAAGAAATATGCCTTACGAGGTATACTCTGATCAAGGATGACATTTGGACAGCGCCAATCCCATTAAGCGGCCGCGGCTTCAAGGTTGCACGTTGGCGAGCGGATGTTAGCCCTGAGACTTTTTACTTCGAAGGCAGATGTCGCAGATTCTGCTGAACGACTATCTTTGTGGTGTGGTGGTGTACCCCCGCCCCCCCCTACAAACTGAAAGTGCGTGATTTGCGACTAGTCAATCTCACGCCATTGCAGTAAAGTCGACAAATTAACTAGTCGACTAAAGCGTACAACCCCTCACATACAATTGACAATTTCTCTCATCATAGGTGGGAATATTCTACCATTTACACCATTGTGAGACGATACCAAAAAGGAATCTTAAACCACTGCGGGTCGCTCATCGACAAGTCATCGGCATGTCTGTCGCAGATTTGTTTGTTGTTTTTTTGTGTATGGGGATTGAAATTTGGGTGCCTTCCACGGTTTCTCTAGTTTTAGAGAGAATCTTTGTGTATGCAGGATCAATGAAAGCCACGAATGCCAGACAATGCCATACATGTAACTGTACAAATGACTCAAGCCCAAATTACTTCTTCTTCTTCTTTTCCTTTCGGCTTGTCCCGTTCGGGGTCGCCACAGCTTGTCATCTTTTTCCATCTAAGCCTATCTCGTGCATTCTCCTCTCTAACCCCAACTGTCCTCAAGTCCTCCCTCACAACAACCATCAACCTTTTCTTTGGTCTTCCTCTCTCTCGCTCTTTTGCCTGGGAGCTCCATCCTCAGCATCCTTCTACCAATATACTCACTCTCTCTCTCGCCTCTGAACATGTCCAAACCATCGACGTCTGCTCTCTCGAACCTCGTCTGCAAAACATCCAGCTTTGGCTGTCCCTCTAATGA
Organism: Syngnathoides biaculeatus; assembly: GCF_019802595.1. NCBI lineage: Eukaryota > Metazoa > Chordata > Actinopteri > Syngnathiformes > Syngnathidae > Syngnathoides > Syngnathoides biaculeatus. The sequence goes on along the minus strand of NC_084648.1, from coordinate 14,809,475 downwards.
GCTCATTTCTAATCCTATCCAAGCTGCTCACTCCGAGCGAGAACCTCAACATCTTCATTTCTGCCACCTCCAGTTCAGCTTCCTGTTGTCTCTTCAGTGCCGCCGTCTCTAATCCGTACATCATGGCCGGCCTCACCACAGTTTTATAAACTTTGCTCTTCATCCTAGCAGAGACGCTTCTGTCACTTAGAACACCAGACACCTTCCGCCAAGTGTTCCACCCGGCTTGGACCAGTTTCTTCACTTCCTTACCACACTCTCCATTGCTCTGGATTGTTGACCCCAAGTATTTGAAGTCATCCACCCTCGCCATCTCTTCTCCCTGGAGCTTCGCTCTTCCTCCTCTCATTCGCACATCTATTCTGTTTTACTTGTGCTAATCTTCATTCCTCTCCTTTCCAGTGCATGCCTCCATCTTTCTAATTGTTCTAATTGTAAATGACTGAAGCCCCAACAATATATCAAAAACAGACTGTGACCTGCTTTTGTCAGTAGTGTGTCAGGCACAGGCAAAATAGATGCAATGAAAGGCGGTGTCAAACATTTAAGGACACATGGCTAGAAATCCATCCATCCAAGCCGCTTATCCTCACATGGGTCACGGGAAAGCCGGAGCCTATCCCAACCCGGACTACACCCCGAACTGGTCGCCAGTCAGTCGCGGGGCCGGTATCGACACCATCGCTGAGCGGGAATCAATCCCCAGGCTAGAAATGACAACAGTGAAGATCTAACGGAGTGTTGCCGGAACACACTCCATTGTCTCCACTTGGGCGCAGCGCTCTGTTTTCTGTCTGCCCTCCATCTCAACTCTCCAATATGAGGTGTCGCTTTACAAAAGCCCACAGCAACTCGCCTCGAAGTAAATACAGGACACACTCCTTCGCCTCCCTCTTTGTAGTTTGTCTTGGACTTGGACTATTTTGGAATGGAAAACTGAGCCGGGTAGAGCAGAGTCAAGGACTGGAATGGAAAAGCTTCATTTCAAGTGGCAGGTTCTATCCTTTGCAACGTCCACAATGAGGCAAACGGTGAGACACTTCCACGGAAAAACAAGAGGCTGACTTCCTAAACCTAAACCTAAACCCCCTATTCTCCCCCCCCCCCCCCCCCCCCACCTTAGTGAACATGGGAGTCTACGCTGCATTAAACGTATGAAGGCCGGACTAAAGGAGGTATCTTCACCTGCAGAACAGGTCTGGAAACACACCCAGAATACACAAGAGCCACCTTTGTCACACGAGCGTCCACACAGGTGAGAACACGTCGGCGCCGCATGTCTGACATTCCTCCCGTGCTGGCGCTCCTCCCATTCCGCCAGCGCTGCGCACTCCTCTCTCCTCTCAGATCCTCGCTTACGGCGCCGGTTCCACGGGTTAGGTGAAAACCCACGGCATGAGCGACACTTGTGAATTGGAACCAACGCAAGCGCCGTATCCAAATGACGACAATGCCCGCTTTTGATTGGCACGGTCAGAGAGGTATTTGTATTATTGTGGTTGCAGTAGAGTCGATTACCTTATCTACCCCCACCTGTTATGAAACTACTTTTATGAGCATTAAACCGCTCTGAAAAGCCAATATGTCGCTATAAACGCCCTTAAATCTACCATATTTTACAGACTTCAATGACAAGACCTACTTTCAATCCTGTCAATTTTGACCTTTACCCCCCAGGAATCAGTTCTGACAGACAAACCTGTCAATTATCTATCACAACTGAGGCTGATCTACTCTTTGGTTACAGGACAAAACGCAAGTCGATCAATTTTAACGTCGCAAGCAAACCTATGACCGGTCTGGTTAATTGCTCATGATCTCTTGACACGCTCGCAAAATGAGGTAAACATGGACAAAAACCAGATCACACGGATGTAGAATTTAACAATACTGCAGAATTTTAGGACCAAAATAACGTATGATAGATTATTTGAATCTGTTTAGCGAGATGAATCGATTCTGGAAATAATGGACGACCCTTCGTGTAGTATTGTTAGCGTGATCTGCCCTCTTGCCAGTTAGTCACGATAGCAGAAGGACTTAAAAATCGGACGCTAATCATCGACGCCCAGTATCGGCCCGCCACCCGGAGGTTGGGGACCACGTGCCTCGTGTGAGTAATCTCCGGTGTGTTGACACGCACGCTTGCGTAAACAAGAGGAAGTGCTACAACGAGCATTTGCACGTCGACATGAGCGGCGGCGTTAACCTCAAAACAACCGCTCCATCGGTGCACATTTCCAACCACTCGCCCGTCATGTCTCAAGAAGGCAGGTGGGGGTAAAACTTCCTTCCTGGTCTTTTCTTTTCATGTAGCGCCGCTACTCATTCATCTGCGCGGGTAAACATCTGCCAACAGCGGCACGATGAGAGGACGACGGGTCGCGGTGACGCAAAGCAGACCCGAGGCCCGTTTGAGACAACAAACGGGTTCTTACCTTGGCACTGGAAACCTTGCTTGCCGAAGCCCCTGCGGACACAAGAGAAGATCGATCACGAGTCCAGAATTCGATTCTTTGAGGGACTGCGAAGTGAAGCGCTGCAGGATGAAATGAAAAGTCGAGACTGCGGCTACGGTCGAGAAGTAGGATGTGAATCTGTAGAATCTCTCCATTTGGGAATTTGGGTAATTTCACAGATAGCTTTATAGATACGCCATCGTTTGAATCAGTTGAGAAATGTGGAAGGGGATAATAAGTCACTTATTTGGGGAATATTACAGTGAACAAAATTTTGAAGGTTTTGGGAAATGCGATTCTCTATATTTTAAGTCCTGAACGAGCTGCGCACTTTCAAGGCGAAACAAATTGTCAAGACGTGTGATGGGGTGAGCTAAATGTAAGACGGCTGCATTGATTTGGAAATGTAGTGGAAAATATGAAATAATAATCGGCAAGGTCAATAAGCTCCAGCACTCCCCGCGACACATGTGAGGATAAGCGGTGAAGAAAATGGATGGATGGAGCTCCATTTAAGTGTGAACGTTTTCATTGGAAGTGAAATACTTGACTACAAATTGTGGGAATGTGTGTAATAGTTGGCCATAGGTCCTGGATTTTGTGAATAAAAATATGTAAAATTATCTGGATGAATTTGGAAAGGTTGCCAAAAATGTGGAAATTTGAGGAAAAGTAGCGATGTAGCTGTCCTGGATGAGCCAAACATTTTGAAATTGGAATGAGTTGAATAAATTGTGAAATATGGACATTAATCTGGAACATTTGTACTTATTTCAGATGTACATTTTGAATTGGAGTAAAAGTGGAAATGTTCAAGCCGCCCAGAGCTCTTAAATATATTCATATTGTTAATATTTTAAATTGGGTTGGTTTGAAATCAGTTGAGAAATGTGCCAGTGCAAAAAAAAAAAAAAAAAAAAGTGGTCTTAATTATAGGACAATTTGGCCTTTATGCATATTCCACATGATGGTGTGAATACCGTTCAGCGTTCACACTCGATAATGTGAATTAATCATGACGCATTCAATGACACACATGGGCATGCAGCAGGCCCCCGCGTGCCTGCGGATGGGGCTGCGGCAAAAAAATAATAAAAAAAAAAAAAACAAAAAATGGTTTGATCAGCAAAGCCGCGGTTGTCGAGCGAGGACGTCCCCGTTGCTAGTGTCGCGGTTGTCGGATTCGACGGCGGCATCAAGTGATTCACCTGTGCCCATTCGCACACACGCGAACCGAACGCGGCGCTCACCAGATGAAGTCGGTGCAGTGGCTGCAGAAGGTGGGCTGCTTGAAAAAACGGGCGATGAACTTGTGGTTCTTCACCTCGTGGACGTTCTTCTGGCGGAGGGCACCCTGGCGAGCGAAGCCGCGCGCGCCCTCCGCCACCTCTCCGTCGCTGCCGGGGTCAGCCATCTTAACGAGGAAGCGGCGACGGCGGCGGTGGCGGCGGCGGTGGTCCGAGGGAGAGGAATGAGGGGGTGGGGGAAGGGGGGCGATGGAGAAGGTGTCTTTTCCCCCTTCGTCGTCGTCCTCCCCGCCCCCTGCAGTCGACGTTGGCTGGCTTTTTTTTTTTCTCCCGAGTTGTGCGCTCGCCGCCGCTCCTTCCGGCTCGCCCGCTTCCCTGTTGACGTTCGAACCTTTTTTCTGCTCGTGTTCCTCCCTTCTCGCTCTCATCTGCGACTGCCCCCGACTCCCGTGGCGTCTCGACTTACGAGTTAAGCTCGTTCCGCGGACCGTTCTCGCAACTCGGATCGCGCTTTCGGACAGTGTTTTTACGTTAAGACAAGAATAAATAATAATTATCAGAATGCAAACATTATTTTATTCTATTATCGCCGCGTATACAACGTTTCAAGTAAGTAAAAAAAAAAAATCCCATAAGCAAAAGGTTCCTATGAAAATGAAATGCAATAAATGTATTCAATAATGGAATGTTTGACTGAGAACAGATTATTACTGAACGAATTTGGGAAGTTGCTTTGAACAAATAAAATCAGAATGCAATGATTTGCAGATCGTTTTCAGCCAATATTTAATTGCACACCCATAAAGACGTGATATTTATTTAATGTTAAATTTTGTCTTGGACCGGTGTTGAGTAGCTCTTCACAAAAAAAGACTGGTGGACGGGGTTATTTTTCAATATTGAAGAACCCTATTTTTTTACATCATTAAATTAAATTTAGGGGCAGCAGGGTGGGATCAGCTGAGGTCCCAGGTTCAATCCCGGACCCGCCTCTGTGGGGTTTACATGTTCTCCCCGTGCCTCCGTGGACACTCTAAATTGCCCCGAGGTGTGATTGTGAGTGCGACTGCTGTCTGTCTCCATGTGCCCCGCGATTGGCTGGCAACCAGTTTAGGGCATTCTGCCCGTTGACAGCTGGGATACGCTCCAGCGCTCCCCGTGACCCTTGTGAGGATAAGCAGCTAAGAAAATGGTTGGACTTCTTCAGAGATACCAGAGCTAAAAATCAACTCTACATTTGGATTACCCCCCCCCAAAAAAAAAATGGATATTCTAACAGTTTCAACAAAGCTCCTGAAGCGTACGCAAACAGGTCAGCACATGGCGATGTACGTGCCCACAAATGCACTTATCTTCGCATATGTTTTATAAACTTGGAGACAAACCCCGAGAATTTATGTGAGATTTAATGTGTAATTATTTGTTTTATGTTTGGTTTTGGGCGGCACGGTGGAGCAGCTGGAAAGTGTTGGCCTCACAGTTCTGAGGTCCCAGGTTCAATCTCTGTACCCTGCTATTGGCTGGCAACCAGTTCAGGGTGTACCCTGCCCGCCTCCTGCCCATAGATAGCTGGGATTGGCTCCAGCACTCCCTGGACCCTCGTGAGGATAAGCAGCAAAGAAAATGGATGGTTTTGCAGTGCAGTTCAACTTGGAGGGGCAGCAAACTCAACATGGACAGTACAGGTAAGGTTCCAGTTCTTCACATTGTTATGAAGTTCACTGCCGCCAACTAGCGGTGGAAATCGCCACGCTCACTTGTACGTTAAAATTGTGCTCGCAAAACGGGGGTGGGGGGGAGTTAGCAGAGCAAACAATCTCCGAAAATAAAAAAAACAGTATTTGACGCTGTTTCCATTCTTCTCTCTCTTCTGTCACGCGTTGAAAAACCACAATAAGCAGGTCGTATCGCATCACGACGTCGTTTAAAAAAATGAAGGAAAAACAAAAGCGCAAAAGGGTCACGGTGGGCTGACGCTCTGGGAACTCGACTGTGATCCATCGGGGACGCCGCGCTCTCATCAACTTAATCTTTGTTCGTTAGTAACCAGCAAATCCATTATTGACTACTCATTTTTCCAACATTTTAGCGCTAGCTACGGTGCCATTTTCTTTATTTTTTTATTTTTGTGTACGTAACACCTTCTTCTTCTTTTCCTTTCGGCTTGTCCCGTTAGGGGTCGCCACAGCGTGTCATCTTTTGCCATCTTAGCCTATCTCCTGCATCTTCCTCTCTAACCCCAACTGTCCTCAAGTCCTCCCTCACAACAACCATCAACCTTTTCTTTGGTCTTCCTCTCTCTCGCTCTTTTGCCTGGGAGCTCCATCCTCAGCACCCTTCTACCGATATACTCTCGCCTCTGGACATGTCCAAACCATCGACGTCTGCTCTCTCGAACCTCGTCTGCAAAACATCCAGCTTTGGCTGTCCCTCTAATGAGCTCATTTCTAATCCTATCCAACCTGGTCACTCCGAGCGAGAACCTCAACATCTTCATTTCTGCCACCTCCAGTTCAGATTCCTGTCGTTTCTTCAGCGCCACCGTCTCTAATCCGTACATCATGGCCGGCCTCACCACTGTTTTGTAAACTTTGCCCTTCATCCTAGCAGACACTCTTCTGTCACATAACACACCAGACACCTTTCGCCAGCTGTTCCAACCTGCTTGGACCCGTTTCTTCACTTCCTGACCACACTCTCCATTGCTCTGTATTGTTGACCCCAAGTATTTGAAGTCGTCGACCCTCGCTATCTCTTCTCCCTGTAGCCTCACTCTTCCCCCTCCACTTTTCTCATTCACGCACATATATTCTGTTTTACTTCGGCTAATCTTCATTCCTCTCCTTTCCAGTGCATGTCTCCATCTTTCTAATTGTTCCTCTGCATGCTCCCTGCTTTCACTGCATATGACAACATCATCTGCGAACATCATGGTCCAAGGGGATTCCAGTCTAACCTCATCTGTCAGCCTATCCATTACCACTGCAAACAGGAAGGGGCTCAGAGCTGATCCCTGATGCAGTCCCACCTCCACCTTAAATTCCTCTGTCACACCTAAGGCACACCTCACCATTGTTCTGCTGCCATCATACATGTCCTGTACTATTTTAACATACTTCTCTGCCACACCAGACTTACGCATGCAGTACCACAGTTCCTCTCTTGGTACTCTGTCATAGGCTTACACTTGCAAAAACTCGCTATTTTATTCCTAATACACAACACAAAACACTACATAGACCGACAAATGTCGCTAGCATTCGTAAGTCATAACTTGTTAAGCAAATTATATTTACACACAAATGGTGCAGCAACACATGTTTACAGATACAACAACAAAACTCATAGGAATATATTCTTTATCATTTGCTGTAAAATGACTAATATTACTGCACTTTAGAGGTCATTATACTCTTCGTATTATGCCATCAAAACCAAGTACAGAGATGCCTCGGTTCTCGACCACAATCTGTTCAAGAAAACGGTTCAAGAAGTGATTCTTTCGAAGACCAAATCGATGTTTCCCATTACAATGAATGGAAAAAGAAAAAATGCGTTCCAAGCCTAAAAAAATTGACTTTTTAAAGCTATTTTTTTCCGCTTCTCCTGATAATAAACTACATAGTAGAAATACATGTATAGTTTAAATACTTTATATAATAAAATAATTTAGGAAATACTTTTTTTTTTTTGCTTAAAATGTATGCTCTAACAGTAGAGTACGCCCGGCTGGGAGTGCATTAGCGACTTGGCCCCCAACCTTATAAACTTTTTTTTCTTAGAAAAAGTGCAGAATAACTTTAAACAAGCAACTTGGCTTCTTTGGAGCCATGATGGGGGGTTCGAGAAGACGAAAAACAAACGTCACTACCGGGACACATCTGTGTACAGAGGCTGGGCTATACAGGATAACAAAAGTGTAGTGGTTGCGCACGTTACGTCTTTTCCGTTTTTTTTTCCGGGGGCTTTCAAATTGACAATAACAAAGCGTGTCGCGGGTGGGTCAGGTGCTTGTGCCGCTCGCATTATTTCTGTTTTTTTTTGGGCGGCGTGGGAATTCACAATAAAGCGCGTCCTGGGTCAGCTGGTCTGGCCGCACGCAATGTTATTTCCAGGTTTTGTTGGGGCGTTCAAGAACCGATTTTCGTTCGAAAACAGAAGCAAAAAAAAAAAAAATCTGGAAATTTTCGTTCGAAAACCGATTTGTCCGAAAACGGGGACGTTCGAGAACCGAGGCTTTACTGTATGTCCGCATAATATTGCTCCTCGGTGCCCATGTTGCACACACCAGAAAAAGGCCCATTAAATCATGATGCAAAAACGGTTTCGTTCTATTTAACAACTTTATTATATTGATAGGAAGTTCTGAGTTTTCAGAGACACAGAGGGACCACGTTTCAAGCTTATGATTTTTTTTTTTTTTACATTTGACTGTTTTATATTTGTGGCCTTGAATTGTTTTTCATACTTAATGTGATTGTGAACATAGGACTGCATTCATGTTGGTTAGACTGACGTACAGTATTCCAACTTATGTAAAAATTTATTTTTTTTCCGGGTGTCGATTAAAATTAGGTAGCGGTAATTTATTATATATTTGTAAGGTTTATTTTAGTGGGTTGCTTGGTTTTTCTGATCATTTTACTTGTATTTTTATTAGTTATGTATAGATAGATAGATAGATAGATAGATAGATAGATAGATAGATAGATAGATAGATAGATAGATAGATAGATAGATAGATAGATAGAGATAGATAGATAGATAGATAGATAGATAGATAGATAGATAGATAGCAGTCGTAGCGGGGAAACGTGGAAAAGTCTCCCTCCTGTGGAAGACTGAGAAATGACATTGGATCCGTGCAGCTGACTCCAGGCACAACCCGTCAATAAGACAAGTTTCTATTGGTCAATTATTTACAAGCGACTTTGTGATTGGTCCTAATTTGGTTTCGTCACTGTAACCCGGAACACAATGCTCCCACCATGATTATTGTATAAGTGACCCCGCTTGCCTGCTTAGAGGCATTTTTTTGAACTACTTTGTACTAAAGTGTTTTTTTTTTAAAAACACACTGTACAGGTATTTTAATAGTTTTCAATCATGCCGACGTCGCCTGTTAAAACGCGAATCCCTCTCACTAGTTTCGGCCACCTGATAACAGAGGTGAAGGTAAGTAACATTTTTCTCTATCTACCACACTGCGAATTATGATTAATACAAATATACATTGTACATTTTTATGTAAAAATGCTCCTTTTGCTTCCTTAAATCAGCACCAGCTATTAAATCTTTATGATGCGAGTGTACGTTCTCATTGAACCACATTTTATGGCTACTGTTAAAAAATGCCGACTCCAGTAACGACCCCTCACCAAGACAAGCGTCTATTGGTCAATTGTTTACAAACAACTTTGTGATTGGCCATAATTTGATGTCGTCACCATAACACGGAACACAATGCTCCTACGATGATTATTGTATAAGTGACCCCGCTTGCCTGCTTAGAAAACATTTTTTTGAACGACTTTGTACAAAAGTTTAAACACACTATACAGGTATTGTAATATTTTTTAAATCATGCCGACGTCGCCTGTTAAAACGCGAATCCCTCTCACTAGTTTCGGCCACTTGATAACAGAGGTGTAGGTAAGTGACATTTAGCTCTATCTACCACACTGCGAATTAATATAAAAACAAATATACAATATGTGTATTTTTTTATGTAAAAATGCTCCATTTGTTTCCTTAAATTGGGATCAGCTATTGATTCTTAATCTTTATAATGCGGGTGTACGTTCTCATTGAACCACATAATTTTATGGCTACTGTGTTAAAAAAAAATGAGTGGGCTTTCGTTTAAAATTAAGGAGGGGTGAAATAAGTGCTTCCTTTGGGGGGAAAAAATGTGCCCTTTGGTAAAACATTGATTATGTAAACACGATCCCTAACCCGTTCACTCCCGGCTGTTTTCAGTTTGAACTTTTAAGTAATCAATAATAGAACATGGGTCGGTTAAAAAAAAAAGCTGATTTATGAGCAAAAAAAGAGGGGGGAAAAAGCTTTTTGTGAGAAGAAACATGTATTTTGAGGTTAGTATGTTTTGCTTTTGTGACACCTCAAATTATAGATACAATACAAATGTCTCAAAACGTAAATACATTATTGGCTGTGTACTTACTGCCATCTAATACAAGACCGTTAATTTGTTCTTTACCTCATTGGCATAATTACATGAACAAAGATACATTATTTATTGGAAATGTTTATATATTTTGAGCAATTAAGTACATACAGTGAATGAGCAGGTCTTTTAAGTGGACTCATTGCGCCCTCTTGTGATCGGCTCGGTGATCTTTTTTATTTTTTAACTCGCTGAGTTGGCCCCAAAAATCCTGATCGTGTCAAGCTGAGAGTAAAGTTATGTATAAACTTGAACTATGCAGCAAAGATGTGCAAGAGCCCTCTCTTCCACGCCCCCCCCCAGTGAAAAATGTAATTGACGAGCATATTCGTCGGTGGCAGTTAATGTTTCGATTCCATCTGACGAATACGAACGTCCACAGCAGTGAACGAGTCAATGAATGAACATTTTAAACATTCTGGAAATGAACTAAATCAGCTCTCGAGCTGCAGGCACACATCTCGGGCCAAAGGTTTCCACCGTGCGGCTACATGACTGTTTGCTTTTGCAACGTAATGCGTGGGAAGTCGCGTTCTTTTCTCGTCATCCGCAAAACGGCGTGAGAATGACATATGAGAGATATGTTTTTAAGCATGAATTAAACTCAATAGTTGCTTTTTTTTTTCTTCCGAAAACATAGTCACCTCAGGGGACAGAATAGTCGCTAAGTTGTCCTTTTCTAAACTTTTCTGTGCGCTCACGCTTCGAATTTCGCCGTGGAAGAATATCGTAATTTCCGGCCTATAAGCCGCAACATTTTTCACACGTTTTCAACCCTGCGGCTTATCTGGTGATGCGGCTAATTTGTGAATTGTTTTTCTAACGGCCGCAAGGGGGCACTTGAGCGGAAAAGGTAAGAGTGAGACCGGTGGAATATGTGCGCCGAGGAAGTGACTTTTACCGGTCCGGCCCTGTTAGCACGGCGCTAGCGTTAAGCTCTTTGTGTACCGTGTTTCAATGTGGGCGCTTGCGCCTTTTACACAGCTGGGGCATATGTATGTACCAAGTAGTATTTCCTTTACAAATGTACTGGGTGAGGCTTATGTGCAGGTGCGCTCTGTTGGCCGGGAATTACAGTACTTTTTTTTTTTTTTTTTAATCAGCGCAGTTAATCGGTTAAATATGCCCGCACATCATGGGAAAATAGTGTGCTCCCATTGCATGATTTGGTACATATTTGTATACTTTACTAGCTCTTTTTAGTCATCCTTCCTCCAGTGCCTGCGTCAGAGAATTGAGTGTCTTCTCGGAACTCGTTTACTTTTACTTTCGTTTCTTTTTGTTTTCTCTGAAGAATATTCGCGCTTGTGTGCTTAATGCTTTTGTTCAGATAAAACAATCAAGCCTGAACCGAGCAGATAATACGAAAAGCTTCCTTAATATGTCACTGCCTGCAGTTTCCAATTTTAAAAAAACCAAACAAAAAATGTGTAAACAATCAGCAGGAAATTTCAGTAAATTTGTGTTCCGCTGAAAGTCAATGAGCCCCCCCCCCCAGTTGATGATATTTCACTTGCGGTCTCTGGCAAGTGTGTCCTGTTTTTGCTTTGACATTTGAACCTGTGCATCCGCTTTGCCACAAAGCAAACGGCCTCATTTTTGACATTTAAAAAAATGCTGCTAATTTCTGACTGTGTGTGTGTGTGTGTGTGTGTGTGTGTTTGTTTCAGAGGCAGCTGTTTGGCATCGAGGCGCCGGCGTCGGTGGAACTGACCGGTTTGAGAAAGTTCTTCAACAGCTACACGCTGCAGGGGCGCAGAAATGTAGGCTTCACACATAAATATGTAATCGCGGACAATCATAACCCTCCGCTCGAATTGACGCTGTATGCCAACGCCTTGACGATGCCCGTCATTGCCCTCTGGGCACAACTGTTATTGAGCTGGTGTAATTCCCTCAGCTGACAAGATGAGACACTTGAATGTTATAAATAACGCCCCTGTGCAAAAATACCGATATCGCGACGCATTGTTATTAATAATGTTTCAGTAACAGTACAATGAAGCCTTGTTCCCTGCGCTTGGCTGGCAACCAGTTCAGGGTGTCCCCCACCTCCTGCGCGTTGACAGCTGGGATAGACTCCAGCGCTTCCCGCAACCCTTGTGAGGATATGCGGCTAAGAAAATGGATGAACTTCTTCAGAGAAACGGGAGCGAAAAACTTACTCTACATTTGGATTGCAAGAGTTCGCCAAATGAGATATGTGTACCCCCCACCTCCAATAAAGTAGATGTTCTAACATAGTTTCAACAAAGCTCCTGAAGCGCACGCGAACAGGTCAGCACACGGCGATGTACGTGCCCACAAATGTACGTGCCAGTTCCGTCTCTATGTGCCCTGCCATTGGCTGGTAACCAGTTCAGGGTGCACCCCGCCTCTTGCCCGTTGACAGCTGGGATAGGCTCCAGCGCTCCCCGCGACCCTTGTGAGGATAAGCGGGAAAGAAAATGGGAAAGCTCAGCTAGCCTCTCTTCTTGTTGGACGGTACGCATCTGGAAGTTGCGTCTTCATGATCGCCCACCCAACTGCGATGAAAATGTGCTCTTTTCCAGTGCGTCTTGGCGACCTACGGCATCATGCTGGCAACGGCGACGGCCTATTTCATGCACAGACAAAACAAAAAAGAAGCTCTGAAGAACTGCACCGCCTGAAAAAAGATGAAATAACAAGGTGGAGTTGGTGCACCAATATTTATGATGAGAATACTATGTGACTTAAATAAAGGTGTTTTAATGATGTTGTCAGTAAATGATATGTACTGCAGTTCTGTTGTTCATAGCTGGAGTCACGATAGGGCGAGTATGGAAGATGTTTACATATCCAAGTAGGTGTAACGTTACGGTATAAAGCTGTTGTTTATGACTGAAAAGTGAAAGTGGACAACGCGTCGGTTGCTTTCAATTTCACTCTGTTTTCTACATCCGGCTGGCGTTTTTGGATTATCACAAGTGTGTGTGTGTGTGTTTTTATTTTTTATTATATTCTGGAGTTGAATTAATATGTACTGTTAATGAGTCTGTGGTATATTCACCAGGAGATTCATGTGGTCAACTACAATGGAGTCTGCAAAACAGGGAGATCAAATTGAATCAATTTTTTTTTTTGACCAAATCAAATATTTTCTTTAAACCTCCTTTAAACAACTTATTAAAAACATTTTTCTGTAATGCGTATGTACACAATGCTAGCAAAGCTATGGAAATCCTTTTTTTATAGCATATCTTGTCAATATTTTTCTCTTCTCGATGGAAACATTGCTATTTGATATAGTTGGTAGATTATTTTTACACGTGTACTTAAAACAGGTTTAATATAATTTACATTTTTTAAGTCCAGAGTGTCTTTTTCTGAAAGTATCAGATTTTTCTCTCTGCAAAATGTTATTTGGTCCAGAGAGGGTTAAACTACACGCCCTGTAGTGTACTTAAAGGGGAAGTCCGGTGGTTTGGGTTAAGAATGTCTCCAATAGGTCATGGCATATGTACCGTATCATGAAAATATGATGTTAATCCGATATCATTTAATGGTGTTTTGAGAAGATTTTTATCGGCAATTACGAATTTTCATGGGCGCTGCCATTTTGGCGAGTCACATGACCCACGTGCGCGGATGCGATGTAAAAAGTGCGCAAGCAAAAAAATCGTCGCCCGTTTTAGTGTCTTCATAAGCGATACCGCCACGATCATACACGGTAAAATACCTTACTGTATCGTGAAATTTTGCCATAGTTCGGAGAGAACTAATTCGCGGAATGCTCGGTGGCATGTTCTGCCCAGTATGAAAAAGAATCATTTAAAAACCGGAAACCAGAGTCCCCGGAGAAAACCTACGCAGGCACGGGGAGAACATGCTAACTTCACAATTCCACAAAAATCAAACCCGGGTCCTCAGAACTGTAAGGCTGCCGTTTGGGAGGCAGTATTAACTTGCACCGAGCCAAAAATCATTTCATTCTCACTTGGACCCCGGCCACCATGTTGGCTAAAACAATGTTTCCCTCAGTAGAGGGTCGACCTTTCACTGATGGGTTCTACCATCCCTCATGGCCACGAGTGCTGTCCTCAGTGCAGTCCTCCGCTGGCTGGCCTAAACGCACTCCAAAATCCATAGGATGGATGAATGGGGTGTCCCGCGCGTCAGCCTCCGCGTCCCGTCCGAAGAACCGTCCGAATAGTCAACATTATTTACAGCCGCAGGTTCAAATCTGTACGGACGTATTCCTCCGTCTTCCCGAGCAACCGATACTGCTATTTCTTTATCAGATGAGGATAAATCGGAGAAAACAGCGCTGGCAATCACTCGTACAGTAATAGCCAATCAGATAGCTGCATTGTCTTGACACGCCCCTGCCGCCATGTTGTCCCACAAGCAATGCTGGTTGTCAGTAGCGTGCGCTTGGAAAAATTAATCTCACGAAGAAAATGGTCCTCAGATGCACTTGGGGAACGTGCGATTTTGATGAAAGATATCCTGCTAGGTTGCAAAGGGCCCGGTTGATTAATTTTCCAAAGCCTCAAACACAGTTGAAGAAGAGTCTACGATGGATTAAGGCTTACGGAAGAGCGCGCGTACAACTAAATGTGGACAAAATCAACAAATGCAAGGCTGTATGTTCCAAGGTAAGTGAGGGAGAAGTATCTTCTCTGAGTTTGATTGAATTATTATCAGTGGAGGAGAACAACTTTCACTTTGTTAGCGTATCACTGGCCCGCTAAATGAAGTGAGTGTGTCATGTTTTATGCTGAAGAGTCGGGTTTGGAATACATAAATGCGCCATGTCATGCAAGAGAAATGTCTATTTGCCTATTTGTATCACATCGGACTTTTAAGACAGAGCACTGGGTTCGATTACGAGCCAAGTGAAATGAATATACAGACTACAATGATATTACTCGTGATCTTTCCAAGTAAAAAGTACTCACCCTGCTTTACATCCACAGTACGATTCCACTGTTTTATCCTGTTGGATTTCAATATGAAGTTTGTGAGGCGTCAAACATTTTTGCATCAATCGCCAACATTTGGCTGCAACTCTGACATTGCGTCCAAAATCTTAATTCCATGTACATATCCTTGCGTGAAATAGTTGAGACCTCTCTGTAGAACTCTCTTGGACAAGTCTGACACATTTGGCAAAAAAAACCATACCCCATTGTTATCTTGAATACGCGATAGAGAATCCACTTCAAACCTGTTCTGTTCTGTCGCCATTTTGGAAGCTTGTGGGACGTAGCTAAGGGGGCGGAGCTTAAGATCGCCATCGGAAAGGTCCATTGTTTCCCAAAGTAAGCGAGCCTTTGTTTGCAGACGTATTACGTCACATCCACGCACCTGGGTCAAGTGACTCGACAAAACGGCGGCGGCAACGAAAATTGGAAATTGCCGATTAAAAATCTTCTCAAAACACCATTAAATGAGAGAGGATTAATATCACATTTTCAAGATACAATACATATGACCTTTTGGATACGTTGTGAATTCAAACCACCGGACCTCCCCTTTAAGTACACTACAAGGTGTGTAGTTTAACCCTCTGTGGACCAATTAAAATTTTGCAGAGAGAAAAATCTGATACTTTCAGAAAATGATATTCTGGACTTAAAATTTTTCAATTATATTAAACCTGTTGCAAATTTGCAACCCCTGCCTGGAAAGGGTTTTAATATACATCTAATCTGGGAAGAATAAAATGGAATACGGTTACCTATGGTTTGCTCAATAATTTATATTTTGGGGGCATATTGTTTAATTTGTGCTCTTGCAGGCTCTGTTGTCAGTTTGTGATTATTTTATCAGTATTTTTACACCTGAGCCCCCCTGCCATGTACAACCACAACATAATTTTATAAGAGCTTTTATAATACCGTTACCAGAAAGAGCTATATAATTTACAATAAAAAAAAAATGTTTACTTTATTATGTTTCACTGGAATTTTTGGTTTGCTTTTAGTTCGGTAAAAGTTGAATCAGTCCCGGTACTTCTTCTTTACTCATCTTTGTTATGATGAGTTATGTTGTGTTAGTAAGTTATTATGATGATCAGCTTTCTGATACCTTTTTTTCTTTTTTTTTACCTTTTTTTAATATTGTCCTTTTTTTTTTTTAAAGCTTTTGCTCCCGTCGACTTGTCTGTCGCCCATTTCCCGTGCTTGCCCTTCAAAATAAGATCCAGCAAGCGAAGACAGGAAAGCGAAAGTTAACGCTGCTGCGTTACTTGCAAGTCACGTGATTTAGCGTAAAACTCGAGGAACGGCGGTGGCTCCTCCTCCTCCTCGACCTCCTCC
This sequence comes from Syngnathoides biaculeatus, assembly GCF_019802595.1. Classification (NCBI taxonomy): domain Eukaryota; kingdom Metazoa; phylum Chordata; class Actinopteri; order Syngnathiformes; family Syngnathidae; genus Syngnathoides; species Syngnathoides biaculeatus. The sequence goes on along the minus strand of NC_084648.1, from coordinate 14,793,298 downwards.
TCGACCTCCTCCCGAATGTGTTAAAGCGAAACTAAAACATGTTTCCAGTGCGGTCGAGTTGCAGTCCGCGGCATCTATCTGCAAAACTGGTACGTTCGAGTTTTATTACATTTATGTTGTTGTGAATGTATGCTGCTGCTGCTGCTGCTGCTGCTGCTGGTGGTGGTGTGTGTTGGTGTTATGATAATTACTCAAAATTAGGTGCTTGAATTGATTTTGTACACTAGATGTTTTAAGATTTTGGGTGTTACGAAAAAAACAAACTATACAACTTTTTTTTTTTTTGTGACAGCGCCAACTCACATTTCACATCCCCGTGTGCTATATAATGTGTCTTTAGCTTATTGCTCTTTTCATTTTTTTCAAAATCATTTTTTTTGAAGGGTAGAAACCTGCAAGGGAACGTGCCAACAACGCGAAATTGAAAATCAACCACTGGGCTGATTCTGTGTATTAATCACAGGACTCGTTTGCATGTGCGTGAATTAACTTTTAAGTAAGGAAGTACACAGGCCAATGGTATTACGTTTAAAAAAAAAAAACAGAATTCTGTGCATATCCTTAAATGACACTTATGCAATTTTTGATACTGCGTTTGTATTTATTTTCTTAAAGGTCAAGTGTCATCCCTATAAACATTCTAAAATCGATATTGTACTGAAAAATACATATAACATTATTCACTTCAATGTCTATACGAAACAAAATAACGATGAGCAGAGAGCGCGTCATCCATGCGCAAAGTTGCGCGCGGCTGAGCGCGGCATTGTCGGCAGAGTTATTCAGAGCCGCCGCCGTCCGCGAGCCCGACACGCAGCCTTCGCCGAAGCCGAGCTGGCTCATTTTCGGCACCCAGGTGGCTTATCACAGAGCCGAGCCGGGCTGCTTTACGGCGTTGTCGTCGCACGCGGCCGAGTGCGCCATTGTCGGCAGCCTTCGCTAGCGAGCCCGACGCCGTCTGACGCATTTAGCGTACCTGTCATACGTACACGGATCTTTTGTTACGTTATGAGAAACCGATTATGTGGTCCGCCCCAAACTATTATTTTTTTTAGTAGCTGTATATACACCTACCTGTCATACGGAACCCGCGAAGCTCTCGTCCTTTGCACCCGTGCAATCCATTTTTCACGACGAACCGGGTCTCTTGCAAACTTATGAAGGCTAAATCCATCCTCCCGAGTGTTCGAGCAATGTCCGGCAATGCAACGAGCCGGCATTTCGGCTAACACGAAAGGAACAACGAGCTACCTTCCCGGAGGTAAAACTAACGGAAACAAACGAGTCCACGAGGGGGCGCCGCTGTCCTGTTACGTCACTTCCTGCTTCTTCTCGAAAACAAATCCCTCGAGAGGATTTTCATGGCGGGAGTTACAAAAAGCCGGATGCGTCAAAAACATGTTTTGGGGTGGAAAAACGCATAGGTCCATGTCGGCTGCCGTTTTTTTTTCATTAAATAACATTAAAAATAATGCATTTCATGACAGTGGCCCTTTAACTTTATAGATTTTCACGATAGTGGCCTTTCCTGTAATAAAATCCTCAATGAGTGACCAGGCGCCCATTTAGCTTAACAACGCACCTCGGACGGACGTGGCGCTCAAAGGAAGCTGTACAATATTTGCTCAATTGTTTCCCCTCCGCAGTGCAACTCCTGTTGTCTTTTCCGCTGCCCTTGAAACTGTGGGGAAGGCCAACAGATTAACGGCATCAGGATATGAGAAAGAACAGAATCCCTCTTGTGGCGTTATTTAAAAAAAAAAAAACCCGCCACAACAACCTTGGAAAATCTTTGCGCTCAAGAGCAACTTTAGTTTGCAGCAGTGCAACACGATCGCATGTTCTCACGTTCTCCCTGTGCATGGGTGACTTTTCTGCGGGTGCTCCGTCTTCCTGCCACATCCCCAGAACGTGGGTGGACACTTCATTGCCTGCAGGTGTAAATGGGAGTGCAAGTGGTTAATTTTATTGCCCTGCGACCAGTTCAGGGTATCGCGCTCGTGCGCCTACGTCATGAAATCACGTGACATCGCAATATTGGCGGTCAAGCAAAGCATTGTCGCAAGTTAATTCCGTGGAAATGAAAAATATGTCTCATAGCGCGACGCCCAGGGTTTTTTCCGATACCGTTAAACATTTACAAGGTGATAATAAACGAAGGTACATAGAAAAATGAGAGACCCTTGGCATAGAGGATCCATATTTAATGGCCAAAGTTGATGCTTTCGCCGATAAGAAGTTGGACCGTTAATTCGCTTCCGCTTGTCTTGGACAACTGGATCCACACGTGGATCTGGTGAGTAAGTCGTCGAGATTTACACGGAAGAGTTTGAAATCGTGGAAAAATCTGGATCCGTACAAATACTTCGTTGCTGGATCTGTTCTCAATCAAGAATAAATCCTACGTAGTGATGGACCCACTCGGATTTTTTCAACACAAATACCAATACGGTGGTGCCTCGGTTCTCGAACGCAATCTGTTCCAGAAGGCTGGTTGAAAACCAAAACGTTCGAAAACCGAAACATGTTTTCCCATTGCAATGAATGGAAAATGAAATAATGCGTTCCAAGCCTAAAAATTTTTACTTTTACCCCTTTTTTAAGCAATTTTTGCAGCTTTTCCTGATAATAAACTTCATAGTAGAAATACATGTATAGTTTAAATACTTTATATAATAAAATAATTAATAAATAGATTAGAGAATTTACAATCTGGCCTGCAGGGAGAGTTCGACAGTGTAAAATTGAAATTGTGGTTGGGTGAAATAATTACAGTACAGAATCAATTAAAGCATGCCTAACAAAGCTGTCAATCAGGGTTGCTAACATGATTTCCACCGCTTACCCTGCCAAATATGAAAATGAAAAAGGGGCGGGGTCAGTAACATTCTGCGACATACGATAGCTTTGCGACTCAGCTCAGTAAAGTTTTCCGGTGGCTTTTTCGTTTGGATTTTGTAAAGATCTACACCCGTGTGTGAAAGAACCGTTTCATATGTTTCAGCTTTACGTGGCCTACCGCCAAACTCGCGGCTTCCTGACGCGAGCTTTCCTCGTTCGATGTGGACCGCGAGCGCCATGGCGTCACAAAGCGGCCGCAGCAGTTGATGGCGCCCGGAACCGAGGTCCTGCCGGCAGCGGACGGGGTAGAAAATGGTGCAATATGCGGGCGTCCAGTACAGGTATCCCGTTAAAAGGATGGTTAGAGAGAAGCCGGACAGGACAGAGAAAAAGAAAAAGGATGTAAAACAACCGAACACGAGTCCAGATCCTGACGAGCCCGCGACACCTCAACAAGTCCAGCGTTCGGGACAAAAGAACCAGGACGCTACGGAGGGGCGGCCGGACGCGCTGCACTGCAGCCACCTGCACAGTCTGCACAGTGTGCACCTCTCAGACGAACAACTTGAAACCTGGTCTAAGGTAACTCGACCCTCCTTACTTCAGTCCTGTCACAAAAACCGGGCCGGTCAACCGAAAATATGCGGCTTTCGCTTTCAAATGCCGCATTTAACTGGTGACGTAGGTGAGAAGACCCGCCCGCTGGATGCGGCGCTATTCTTATACTTTCGGGGGGAGTCGTCGTGAGGTGAAACCAGAAGATGACTAGAACTGAATTCCCGTCATTCAGTAGTTGATGTGGGCGTTTGACAATTTAGAAAGTACCGCTTCGTATCCGGTAAATACAGTGGGACGGTTGACCGTGCAGTGTGAATTCAAAAATTTTACGTCCACTCTCCGCGCAGAGGGGACCGGAAGCCGCCAACTTGCCCACTCACCTCCGCCCGTTCAGCAGCCCGGAAGAGTACAAACTGGTCAAGCGGACCCACCAGGAGCTCCAGCACAGCTCCTACTACTGGGGAGCGATGACCATGGAGGAAGCGCACCGAATTCTTACGCTGGCGTCACCGGGCACGTTCCTCATCAGGTGACTGCGCTCCGGATTCCGAGTCGACAAGAACTTACAGAACCCCCGGTTAAAGCTGAGTGACAGGATATTCCCGTTGAACTGAGTGCACTAACTGCAATTATGTCTACTTTGAAGCCACCAACAATCATAACCATAATCATATAATGGGCTTTTCAAGACGTTGAGCCGTGGTGCCAAAGTTGCGCCATGAGACAAAAGTGACTTCTTTTCTTTTCAAGACGACAGGCGTCTATGCAATGTCACGTGCGGGTGAAGTTTTAATCTCAAAGTAAACATAAAACTTGGAGAATTACACATTGGGTATATTAAAATATCTCTGCCTTGCGCTAGCTTCATTTTAATGCCCAATGGAAATTGGAAAAGATGCCTTCGGAAATGACGTTGACAGTCCACGTTTTATCACCCTTTAAGCAATGGCTAGTTGGACACAAATGGTGCATCAACACATGAAGACAGACATTGGAACGTCCATCCATCCATTTTCTTTGCCGCTCACCCTCACGAAGGTGGTGGGGAGTGCTGGAGCCTATCGCGGCTGTCAAGGGGCACGAGGCGGGTGGGGGTACACCCTGAACTAGTTTCCGGCCAATTGCAGGGCAAATAGAGACAAACAGTCGCACTCACAATCACACCTATGGGCAATTTCGAGTGTCCAATTAATGTGCATAATTTTGGGCTGTGGGAGGACACCGGAGTGCCCGGTGGAAACCCACATAGGCATGGGGAGAACAACAAAGTGCCGCCACATTATAACAATACTTACCTTTTCTTATACCTTTGTCTTATAATATTACTGCAGTTTACTGAGTCACATAAAGTAGTTGTGGCAGCACGGTGGATCAGCCGGTAAAAGCGTTGGCCTCACAGTTCCGAGGTCCCGGGTTCAATCCCAGACCCGCCTGTGTGGAGTTTGCATGTTCTCCCCGTGCCTGCATGGGTTTCCTCCCACATCCCAAAAACACGCAACATTAATTGGACACTCTAAATTGCCCATAGGTGTGATTGTGCGTGGGGACAGTCGTTCGTCTTTACGTGCCCTGCGAATGGCTGGCAACCAGTTCAGCGTGTACCCCGCCTCCTGCCCGTTGACAGCAGTGATAGGCTCCGGCACTTCCCGCAACCCTTGTGAGGATAAGCGGCTAAGAAAATGGATGGATGGATAAAGTAGTTGTGAAAGTCATCTTCATTTATGTATTCATGACTCTACTATAGCGCCCCCGGTGGCTCAATTGCACATACCGGAAGGTTTCGCAGTATAGCACGAGTGATGGAGGCACACCGAAACTTATCTTTTTTTTTTTTTGTCTTTGCAGGGACAGCGGTCAGCCGGACGTGTTCTTCACCCTCAGCTACCACAGCGACGACGGGCCGATGAGCATCCGCGTGGTGCTCCGGAAGCTCCTCTTCAGTCTCTGCGGGAGCCAAAAGACTTTCCCCTCCCTCTTCGACCTGCTGGCTCACTACAGCGGCCCGTCGTGCAAACTGACCACGCCGTACCGCAGGCAGCGGCCCGAGCGCCTCATGCAGATCTGCCGGAGGGCGCTGGTGCGCACGTACGGCGCCGAGAACATAAGAAACTTAACTGGGCTCAGTTCTGAGGTCAAAGACTACATTCACGCCTATCCTCACGCCATATAGTAGAAATATTCACAGCGCTTTCGTGTCAAATTTCAGGATGAATTTAAAAAATGAACTAAAGCAAAGCCTCAATTATTGCGGGGTTACGTGCTAGACCGGTTTTGGCAAACTTTCGGCCAGGGGGACCGAATCCGGCCCACGAGAGGGTACAATCTGGCTCGGAGAGGGACTTCGACAGTGCAAAATTGAAATTGTGGTTCGGTGGAATCAAGATAATTTTGAGAATTATGACGTTTTTCTGCTTTAAAATACAGTCAATGTGACGATGTATAAGGCGGACTTGACAATTGGAAAAAAAAAATTTCAGATTGTTTTGTGAAACTACACACAAGAAAATAATTACAACCAAATTCAGTGGTGCCTCGGTTCTCGACCGCAATCCTTTCCAGAAGGCCGGTTGAAAAGTTGAAACGTTCGAAATCCAAAGCGCGTTTTCCCATTTCAATTAATGGAAAATGAAATAATTAGTTCCAAGCCTAAAAAAAATGTTAATATTACTGCACTTTAGAGGTCATTTCACTTTTCTTATTATGCCATCAAATCCAATTACAGTGATGCCTCCGTTCTCGACCACAATCCGGCCTAGAAAACGGTTCGAGAAGTGATTTGTTCAAAAACCGAATCGATGTATCCCATTACAATGAATGAAAAAAGAAATAATGCGTTCCAAGCCTAAAAAAAAACAGGCTTTCAAAGCAATTAAATAATGTAAGAAATATATTTATTTTTTTGCTTAAAATGTCTGCTTTAGTAGTAGAGTTTGCTAGGCTGAGTGTGCATGGCCGTATCTGTATCTATTGTAAACCTTTTTTTTTTTATGAACAAAAGTGCAGAATAACTTTAAACACGCAATAATGAGGGGGAAAAAAACAGACAAATTGTTTTTTTATTTGCACAGAAAGTAACGTGCAAAAAATAGCTCAGAAACACGCACACCAGATTCGTGCTCGGCTATCAAATCCTTCTTGAAGTCAACAGTTTTACGCGCCACTTTCCTTTTTTCAGCACTCGCAGTTCCACTTGCCTTCTTTGGAGGCATGATCGGGGGTTACTATTTCTCAAAAAGTCACGTCCTATTGGATCTTTTCTAGTCTGATAAATGCGAATAATATTAATGCATCAAAACGACACGGGAAAGTCACTCGACCTCACACAACGACCTCTTTTTGGCATCCCGGCCGTGGCGGCCATGTTGGGAAGAAAAAACTCCGCACAACTCATCGTAAAAACTGATTTTGTGCATTTTAGTAATCGTCCGGTACCGTCTCTGCAATGTGGATATTTCAGATCACTTGTAACTTGAGAAAGAAAGAAAAAATGTGAGATTGTAGAACACACACAGCAACATCAGAATTTGCATTTTATTTTTTTGTGTATTTATTTTTTGTAATTGATGTTCATGCTCTGGTAAAGAAAATCAGGAGTTGCTGACTTGACTCGGTATCAGAGTAATTATTTATCTGTGTACTCAATTTTTTTAGGAAGATTACTTTGTGACTTTTACTCACTTGAGTATTGTAGGATATAACATGTCGATTGCGCTGAAGCATCTTTTTATGCTCATTATTAGATCAGCCGGTGTGTTTGTCGTACTGGTCTTTTGTGTTTTCGCCTTGAGGCGGTCCCGATTGCGGTCTCGGCGGAACCACCGAGAACACCTGACATTGGCGACAAGAGTCGATCCATTCGCGCATCTTGTAATAATTAGTAAATGTGCCTCCAATGAATTAAATTATTTCACCGATGTCAATGTTGAACGTATGAAGCGACGTTAGGGATTATGTCACAGTTTCCCATTCAGAAATGTTAAAATCTTTTAAAAGGTTTTAGCGCTTCACGCAACAGCCAATAAATGGTAGTCATTGCCGCGGGGCAGTTTGAAGGAAGCGCGGCTGCCATTGCGCGCCCACGGCCCCTCCGACCTCCACCAAACATCCAACCGCATTCGTTCCAGGGCAATGTTGAATTAAGTGCCTTGCCCAGGGACAGAACGATGGAATACAAATGTAAATGACAATACAGATAAGAAGCAGAAACAGCACGTCATGCACATCAAACAAAAATATTTCACTCCGCAGATCCAAATAATTTGTAAACAAATAATTTGAGATGTTTCTTAAAGGTCAAGTGTCATGAAATGGATGTTTTTTAGTATGTTATTAATGAAAAAAAACGGCAGCCGGTATGGACACATCTGTTTTTTTTTTTTTCACCACAAAACACGATTTTGACGTATACGGCTTTTTGTAACTCGTGCTGTGAAAATTCTCTCGAGGAATTTTTTTCCAAGAAGCAGGAAGTGACGTAAGGCGCTGGAACGCCCTCCAGCGGACTCGTTTGTTTCTATTAGTTTTACCTGTGGGAAGGTAAATTGAAGTGAATAATCTTATATGTATTTTTCATTGCAATATCTATTTTAGAACGTTTATATGGATGACACTTGCATTTTAACGCTCTTGAAATGGAAAAAAAAGGCTGATGCCATTTTTTTCCACCAGGGGCAGTAAAACATAATATTGGCACATCTCTAGAAATTAATTACCTACAAGGGTACTGGGACGCCATGATTGGTTTTCGATGTTCACTTTGTCAATATATGTGTTTATTCATATTCAGTAAATATCTGCTACTATTCTGAGTCCGAGTTTACGTTCCTGTGAAAAACAAATCTCTTTTGTTTCTCAGGTGGGGGGAGGGGCGGTTGCCTTAGCCCAGTAGGAAAAATTTTCATTAAATATAAAGTATTTGGTATGTTTAGTGGATCCCCACTCCCCACCCCCACCCCCATTGGCACCATTCACAGCGTCCCAATTATTTTTTTCAACTTAATTATTTTTTTTTTACGGGGAAACAGCCCCCGAAATACTTTTTTGTTTATTCTTGCTTATTCAATAAGTTTTATGGGTAAAAAAAAAAAAAGAGAGAGAAAATTCCAAATGTATTTATAATGCTTGTCCATTATCCAGAGATTAGTCATGCCCCAGCCTGGTTTTGATTGCCTGCGAAAATCGGGGGTGTTGGGGTCCACCGTATCCTTGTGGGACCGTTTCCGAGTCCTCCAGCAAATAGCAAATATATGTAACCGAAGCCTCCCTAAAATAGTTTAGAATGTACAGTCGATACCATGAAATGCTGCATGCAGATCTCAAACCTGTATCGACATAATTCCTTGTTTTTCGACAATAGGTCCAATTTATTTATTTTTTAAAAACATTTTTCCTTATGTTCCACTTCTGATGTCCTAAATCTGAGCGGCAGCCGGCCGGCCCCTTCAGTCTTAATTAGAACTCGTCGCCCGGGACTTAAATTTGACTTTACCACAAAATGATCCCATTAACCTTGAACGGAGTGACAAAATATCATCATATCGTCCGCCACTGAGAAACACGAGAATTGTATGTAACATCTCGTTTGGGATGCGCGTTTCATCTGATCTTTGGATATGGTTGGACAAGCGGAATATTTACTTTATGAATTTCTGCACATTTTAATCTCTGCTATAATTTACTTTTCACTTCTACGTAGAGAAGATCACGATCGGAAGAAAGGAAGAAATATAAACGCCTGTAACTAAGCATGACTTTATTTCGACATTTAGATTTTAGTCCATTTTAATTTTTATCATCCTCACCTGTTAAACACTTAGCTATTCTTAAAATATATTGATAGAGAGCGAGCGCTATCGACCACTTAAATATTTTACAAGCAGCGTATTAAAATGAGGTCACGGTCTGTGTTTTGGTTTGGGTTGTTTGTTTACGTTTCCTGTCTTCCATTTTTTTTTCATGTCTTCTGCGCTCAGCTACTTGCGTCCACCTGTTCTCGTTACCCTTCTACCTCTTCGACCAATCAGCGCCATCCAGCCACTCGCATCGTGTCCAGGTGTTCCTCATTGACCTTTCCGACCTGTCAATCACTCGTACAGTAATAGCCAATCAGATAGCCGCATTGTCTTGACACGCCCCTGTCGCCATGTTGTCCCACAAGCAATGCTGGTTGTCAGTAGCGTGCGCTTGGAAAAATGAATGTCACGAAGAAAATGGTCCTCGGATGCGCTTGGGGAACGTGCAATTCTGATGAAAGATATCCTGCTAGGTTACAAGGGGCTCATTTGATCCATTTTCCAAAGCCTAAAACACAGTTGACGAAGTGTCTATGATGGATTAAGGCTAGCGGAAGAGCGCACGTACATCTAAATGTGAACAATATCAACAAACACAAGCTGTATGTTCGAAGGTAACTGAGGGAGAAGTATCTTCTCTGAGTTTGATTGAATTATTATCACATTGCAGGAGAACAACTTTCACTTTGTTAGTATATCGCTGACCTACTGAATGAAGTGTGTCATGTTTTATGCCGAGGAGACGGGTTAGTGATACGTAAATGTGCCACGTCATGCAAGAGAAATGTCTATTTGCCTATTTGTGACACATCAGACTTTTAAGACAGAGCACTGGGTTCACAAGGCTGTATGTTCGAAGGTAACTGAGTTTGATTGAATTATTATCACATTGCAGGAGAACAACTTTCACATTGTTAGCGTATCACCGACCTGCTGAATGAAATGTGTCATGTTTTATGCCGAAGAGTTGGGTTAGTGATACCTAAATGCGCCACGTCATGCAAGAGAAATGTCTATCCAGTTCAGGGTGTACCCTGCCTCCTGCCCGTTGACAGCCGGGATAGGCTCCAGCGCTCCCTGCGACCCTCGTGAGGATAAGCGGCAAAAGAAAACGGACGGATCTATTCTTTATCTTCTGCAAAGAATGGCGAATATGACTGCGGCTTACCGAGGAGGTGAAGAATGTCTCCAATATCTTGCCTCCAGGAGGCCAAGGCGCACACACCACAAGGAGTAGCACAATATCCATTGGCTTGACGCCCAAAAAATGTAATTCTTTGGTCTGTTTAATTTTGTCAAAATGCATTATTCCCACGATAAACCTATCACAATATTTGTGGGGGGGAGGGAGGCTGCAATGGTTAATTAATTTCAATTGGGGTAAAAAAAAAATGGAGATATGAGTGCTTTGGTCGGAAAGAATTAAACTCGCATCTCGGGGCCTTTATTTTGTAATGCACGCGCACACAGGTGTTTGCAGCAACTGGGCACGCGCGTGGTCATATCATGCGCGTGCCTGCCCATCATTTTTGTCCCCCCACCCCCACCCCAGCTTGCGCGTGCGTGACACGTGAGCTGGGAGCAGGAGGATGAGGGCGCTCGAGATCCCCGCCGCGTCCAGCCGGTGAAATCCGCGCACAAGCTCACACGCGCGGGGTGCAATCGCCGAAGCGCTCGAAGGGACGGCAAGACTCGGACCGGAACCGGCGGTGCACCGCTTCGCCGCCCGATTTGCAGCATCTCGCTCCGGAGCCAGCCCCCCCCCCCCCCCCCCCCCCCCCCCTCTCTGAGCGGCGGCGGGATGTAGCGGCGGATTAACGGCGGAGGAGGACAGCGGCGGGACGGACGCGGAGGGAAGGACATGGGGAAGGACCAGGAGCTGCTGCAGGCCGTCAAGACCGAGGACCTGCTGACAGTTCAGCGCCTCCTGCAGAGACCTCGGCCCGGGAAAGCGAGTGAGTATATGCCCGACACCTCTACGTGTCAGCGTGCGCGCGCACCAAGTGTAAGATCGGACGCATCTGAAATGTGTGTTTGACGTCACAAGGCTGGGGATTTACTTCGACATGAACTGCATTTGATTGCTTTTTTTGCATGAACCGATTAATAATAAACAGTGAGGGTGTGCGTGTGCCATTTGAGAGAAAGGAGGGGATGGGAGGTGTGTGTGCGTGTGTGTGTATGGGGGGGGGGTATGGGATTCAGTCGGATGTGTGTATGTATGTGCGTGACGTCGGCAACATAGTGATGACGTTGCAGGCGTGTGAGAATATTACTGGAATTCCTGCAAAAAAAAAAAAAAAAAAACTGCACCCATATCTTGTACGTGCGTGCTTACGTGTGTCGGGGGTGTGGGGAGGAGGGGGGAGTGCGTGCGTGTGCCCAGAACAGCCTCTGGCACTTTTTATTGGTTAGTACATACAAAAAAAAAATGCTGGTACGTGCTTATTTTAAGCTATGAGGTTATATATATATGTGTGTGTGTGTGTGAAAGGAGTGAGAATGATAACATAATTACACACAATTTGAAATATCTCTAAATAGTGACAGAGACTCCGCCCACGCAGTTTTAGCCGCAGCGTCATCGGGCAGGACCACCTGGCGGCCACGGCTTCGGGTGGCCGCCCTCAACGATGGAGGTCCCTCGCCTCTCCCAGGATGTGGTGGACGTGGGAGTTGAAGCTTGTTCTGACGAAACTTTCCCAGGGAGACCCTCGTGATACATTAGGGTCTGCCGGGACCCGAGTGTCCGAGACATGTGGCCCCAAGTCCGATGACATAACCGCAAAGTCATCCAACTAGGGGTTGGGTGCCCAGGTGCCTGGACGAAACACGGTGTTCGCTGTGGACAATCGGTGACGAGCCCCAAAGTCCGGTCTGGTTTTGATCAGCGGATCTGTTCCCCACGATAACGCTTTTCCCAGGTCTCATTGTGATTGACCGTGAGAGCGTTGAAAAGCCTCAGCAGAACGAGGGAGGGGGCGGGTGCTCTACACTGCTTTTTGGTTTTATAGGCAGAAGCAAAGGTCAGGATCCGTCTGCCCTCCCCAAGGCGGTGGGAGGCTAACTACTTGTCAACTGGGGTAAACCCCAACATACAGACACCGAGATGTGTGGTATTAAGTATGCCCACACCTGCTCGGGACCTCGAACCGGGCCCAACTCCAAAGTGGAATACAGCCCAACCCCTCTCAAGAGGACTTCTCGCTGAGCCCAAGCTGTGTCGAGATGATTGCGACGTGGCTGAAACTTCTCGACCTCGCACAGCAGAGAGGTGACTCTCTACGTCGCTAGCGATATTTTATGTAGCGGAGGATCAGACCGCCAAGTCCACCATCCACATCTGTACGCGCCTGATCCCCTACCCCCTTCTCCCAGGGGGCGAGCCCATCGGACGTGGGAACTGGCTCGTGTGCCGAGCTGCCGCATGGGTGCGGACAGACTTGGCCACCAGGTCCTCGCTATCTGGTCCGACCGGGGCCTCTGTGATCCAGGTCTGGTCTTGGGAAAACATTGTCCAAAAAATGTTTCTCTTCATTTGGGTTTTTTTGAGACGGGCTTTTTCTGGTGCATTACCTAAGAACCAGACAACAAATGCAAACGCTGCAATTAGGACTGTATCGCTTCGTTTGGGTCTTTGCCGACTTCCCTTTAACTTGTAGTCAGATTTGGAATTGTTGTGAGCTAACCCCCTCCAAAATAAAAAATAGCTGTTAGGATCATTGGACTGCACAGCGTGGCATCACCTCTTTGCTTGCGAGTTGAGGTTTTACTTTTACAAATAATCTGGGCTGGTGGTGGCTAAGTGGCGTTATCACACAAAAGTATCGGTAAATTTAGACATTAACTCATGCAAGCTCGCCACATTAGCTGGATAAATCCCAACCACTGATCTAAAAAAAAAAAAAAAAAAGACTTGATAGCTCATTGGCCGCCATAAACAAAAGTCTCTGAAAGCGGATATCCGCCATCTTCATACTCCCAAAACGACCACGCCGAACTGTGCGTTAATTGCCAGTTTCGTGGCTATGAGAAAACATTCCATAGGTGAGAGAGAAAGATTAACTTGGACACTGTTCAACTTTGTTTGTAAAGGATTTTTTTTTTATTTTTATTTTCTGATGAGCTTAATTCACTTGAACAAAGTTTTGTTTCCATTTGTTCACTGGTCACTCTCTGCTTCACCTTTATAGGGCAACGCTTTTTTGCGAAAAACCAATGTAAATATTTTCCCAGACTTTATCAGTGGATAAGCAAGAAAACACATTTTCTGTAAAAAATTGGATACATTTCACAATACAGAACTCTGCAAATTGAATTTGACTTTCAAATGCAAGGAGACAAGTTAAAATTTTCTGTCTGAAATAGGACGTCGCAGAGACAACAAACGAACAATGCGTTTAGGATGCATTTTCACATTGTGAGTCCTTTATTTCCAAAAATATATTGAACTGATTGACTTGAAATTTAATGTTTTTATGGAAAAAATGGTTCGTTTTTTGCTATGTTATGATGATAGTGCTTCACAGCGTATTTTGGGAAAAGTTAACATGTCACGGAAATCGGGTCCTAGGCAATATGCAACGTTTCTTGGTCGTAACAGTGTTCTATGGCTTTCCTTTGCACTTTGCCTTTTTTGTCTTACTAAGTCGAATTAAAAATCCTATGCGTTACCAGAACTGAAAAAAATGTTAAGATCACACGACCAGTTTTAATTCTACATGCCAAACTTTGAGGAAAAACCGTGCTATAATCCAACCTGTAAACCATGTCCTCCAGACGTTTTGGGAGTACCAAGATGGCGGCCGATTGGCTTCTACAATCGACATACCGTTAGCTATGTATGCTATCCAGTCTTTTTTTTTTTTTTTTACATCAGGTTAGGATCATTGGAGTGTGCAGCGTGGCATCACCTCTTCGCTTGTGAGTTCAGATTTTACTTTTACAAATAATATGGGCTAGTCGCGGCTAAGTGGCGTTATCACACCAAAATACCGGTAATTGTAGACATTAGCTAACGCGAGCTAGCCGCGTTAGCTGGATAAATCCAAACATTTTAGCTAATATTAGCCACCCCGGTTAGCTGCTTAAATCACAATTTGGAGTGAAGGGTGAGTGTTTTAGCTCATGTTAGCTAGCAACATAACTAAAAAAAACTACATGATCTGAATAAATAACACTATGGAGTGACAGGTAAGTGTTTAAGCTAATGTTAGCTACCTACATTAGCTGAATAAATTTACAATATGAAGTGACAAGCGAGCTAATTTAAACAAAGCAGGTTATCTGAATAATTAAGAAGATGCCGTGACAGGTAAGTGTTTTTTATTTGCGTGAGTTGAGAGTTTGCGCATTTATCGATTTAGTTGAAACCACTGTGTGTGTGACATTAAGTACCGGAGCGGTGACGTCGCATGAACGCATGCTAAAAAACAGAAAGGACGTGCGTATCGGTGCAAGTGCGTGAAGGACCTCCAGCGCTCTCGGGACCCGGCGGATTATCGGTGCGTAAAGACGCCAGATGTTAACGCTAATAGCGCGGCCGCGGCGAGCGCGCACGTGCCAGAGAGTTGTTGACAGGGCGTCATCCGGGACCTGAGGTGATAATTAGATTTCAATTACAGTCTTGCCGACGCGGCCTCGCCCGTTCCGTCGCCGCCTTCCCCTCGTTCGCCTTCTTCCTCCCCTCAACTCGTCCGCCCCTCATTTTAATTGCATCTCCCTGCTGCCGATTCACCCCCGTTTTTCGCTTTGGCTCTCTCCTCCGGGCTCCTCTCGGCCGGCGGTGCCACAAATGCCAGAGCAAATCGGCTCTGAGTGTTCAGTCCACTGTGAGCGCAGACAGACAGCGAGAGAAAGGAAAGGAAAGGAAAGGGTGAGCGTGCTGAGGGGAAAAAAGAGGTGAAAAGACAGAAAGTCACGATGGCAGATTAAGGGGTGAGCGATGGAAGAAGGTGTGCGGCGCGGCAGGAGACGGGATTTATGTTTGAATAATTAAAGGGGTCCCTTCGCTGGCGGATCACTGCAACACTTGGCCTTCGGCGGGGATGAGCAAGACGTTTTCCTGTTCCATCCATCCATTTTCTTAGCCGCTTATCCTCACGAGGGTCACGGGATTGCTGGAGCCTATCCCAGCTGTCAACGGGCAGGAGGAGGGGTACACCCTGAACTGGTCGCCAGCCGATCGCAGGGCACATGGAGACAAACAGCCGCTCTCACACTCACACCTAGGGGCAATTTAGAGTCTCCAATTAATGTTGCATGTTTTTGGGGATGTGGGAGGAAACCGGAGTGCCCGGAGAAAACCCACGCAGGCACGGAGGGAAACTGCAAACTCCACGCAGGGAAGGCTGGAATTGAACCCGGGTCCTCAGAACTGTGAGGCCAACGCTTTCCACCTGCGCCACCGTGCCGCCCTAAAAACATACAGTCATGTCATAATTAAGTACAATTGAAATAAGTATTTAACCTATCCATGTATTTCTACTATGCAGTTTATTAAAAGGAAAAGCTAAAAACAAATGCTTTAAAAAGCCCAATTTTTTTAGGCTTGGAATGCATTATTTCTTTTTCCATTCATTGTAATGGGGAAACATCGATTCGGTTTTCGAACAAATCACTTGTTTCGTCGTCGAGAACCGAGGCATCACTGTCTTTGTGTCCTTCAATTGTGCCGCTATTCTAGTGTGTGTGTGTTGGCCACCTGGGGTCAATATGAGACAAGACAGGCAGATATACTCTATTCAAGGCTTAGCTCCTCTCTTGGCTTCTCAGTACAGCAGTAATATCAGTTGTTCTTCACAGAGGATAAAGAATATATCCTTGTGAGTTGAATCATGTGGTCTGTATTCAGTGTTGCAGCACCATTTTTGTTCTGATAACTGCTGCTTAAATGGTTAACAACAACACCAAATAGATGCTAATTGTTAGCCCGTGTCCCCTTAAAGTTTCCTCCGGTGTGTTAGCATATTGCCGTCTGATGCTAGGTGGTTGCTTTAAATACATTAAGTGTCATTTTTGTTGTTTTATGTTAGTTTGAAAGTAAACTTCAACATGGATTGGCATTCACCCCCTACTTTTTTGGGGGGGGGATGAATTTTAATGACTATTATTTGCCTGGTCTTGGGTCTTGGGAGTGTGTTCCTAAAAGTTAGCCTGCCAGCAGCTCCCCGGCGCCAAATGTGAATCAAATCGGAGCAATTTCACGCGTAATGCTCGCTAGTACGTTGTCGCCGGGGAGGAGGTTTTTTTTTTTTTTTTTTTTTTTTTTGCGTCACACTCGGCATCGTAGCCGGCCGGCTCTGCCTAGTTGCTGACCGTATGCGGGAGACGTACGCGATGGCACGTGGAGGGGTTGCCGTGGTAACAGAGTCTCGGTTGCAGCATCGTCGCTAAAATTAACATAGACGTTGTGAACTCCGCGCGAACCTCAGACAATCATTCTGAGCAGACACGTCATTGGTTGCATAAAATGCTCACTCGTATATCACTCACTCAGGGGCCACTTCGTTAGGGACAGCAGCCCCGTTGAATTCTGGGGCGGGCAAACGTTTGCGCTCAAACGGACACACTGCCAAATGAAATAAATATGTACGTATGAATTAGCCAGTTAGAGGGAAATAAAGTAATAAAGTTAATAAATTAAATAACAATAAGTTAATTAGAATAAGAATAATTGAATAATAATTAAATGTCACATTTTAAATTTATTTATGTTGTAATAAATTAAACAGCAACTTAATGCAATTAAAATAAAGAAAAAATGTTACATTTCTCCATGTAAATATCTACATCCATCCATCAATTTTCTTCTTCACGCCCGGAGAGAACATCCAAACTCCACACAGGTGTGAATTTGCGGGATTTAAACCCCAATCCTCAGAACTGTGAGGCCAACAGACTAACCAGGTGCCCCACCGTGCTGCCCAATATTTACATTCCATCAATAATTTTTTAATTAAATAAACATGTACAGGGGGTTTATTTTACTAATATTTTTACAGATTTTATTCCAATTTATTCCAACCAATGATGTAATGAACAAAATAAAACATTAACGTTATGTAAATTAAATAATTGTTTTCTTTGAGTTATTTAACTCCTAAATTAAAAATTTAAATTAATTAAATACATTTTAGAAAATACAAAAGAGTCAATACATTCTGATGAAACAATTTTAGGGGAAAAATTACACATTTGATGAATGAAATGAAAAAAAAATTCATAAGTTCTGTTAATTACATAATTAATTTTAGAAAATACAAATGAGTAAATGCATTCAAATGAAACCTTTTTTGGGAAAAGTTCCACATTTGACTAATGGAATAAAAAGAAAAATATTCATAAGTTTGGTTAATTAATTAATTTAATTAATTTTGCCAAATACGAAATGAGTAAATACATTCTAATGAAACAATTTTAGGGAAGATTTCTGCATTTGATAAATGAAATGAAAAGAAAAATATTTACAAGTTCTGTTAATTAAATAATTTAATTAATTTTAGAAAATACAAATGAGTAAATACATCATAATGAAACAATTTTAGGGAAGATTTCCACATTCGATTAATGAAATGAAAAGAAAAATTCCCAAGTTTTAATTATTTTAAATTAATTCTAGAAAATAAAAATGAGTAAATACATTCTAATGTAACAATTTTAGGGAAAATTTCCACATTTGATTCATGTAATGGAAAAAAAAATGTTCATAAATTCTGTTAATTAAATAATTAATTTTTGAAAATACAAATGAGTAAATACATTCAAATGAAACAATTTTAAGGAAAATTTCCACATTTGATCAATGAAATGAATAATATTCCTAAATTATGTTAATTCATTTTAATTAATTTTAGAAAATCCAAATGAGTAAACACATTCAAATTAAACAATTTTAGGGACGATTTCCACATCCTATTAATGAAATAAAAAGGAAAATACTCCTAAATTCCTTTTACATGTTGTGTTATAATTTATAGATGTTTTTTTTATGATGAATTGATTCATTTTTATGAAGAAAAGAACCCATGACAGGATTCTTACTAATGTAATAATGTAAGCGCTCAGGCAGGCTCACCTTTTTTCCCCAACCACAATGTAAAAAGTGATGCAGAACTGCAATGCATCACACTGAGAGCAACTCTGTGAATGCCCCCCCCCCATCACTCCCCCCTCCCCATCTTTAGGAGGTAAAAAGAACATCCTCCATCATGGTTTTGCGTTATCGGCACAGTGTAAAGCCCCCGACAGCAACCTTTTTCATCAGGGCGGATGGTGGCGGCTGCTGGGGACATTCTGACGCTGACACAGATATCTGCACTCATTGATTTGTCTGCCAGTCCAGTGGGGGGAGGGGACATCTCTCTCTCTCTCTCTCTCTCCTCTCTCTCTCTCTCTCTCTCTCTCTCTCTCTTTTTTTTTGTATTGTAACATTTAATCCAAGAGAGCCGAGAGGGCGAAAAAACACAAACGCACGAGCAAACGCACGTTTGTCGGCCGGAGAGTGTAAACAGAGCCGCGCGAGCAGCAAATCAGATGCCGCTCTTGAGCAAATTACAGGGGAAATTAGAGTGTGAGCGCGGGATGAAGGGATGAAGTGCAGATCGGCACGCGGAGAGAAGGGCAAAAGCTTTTGCCCAGATTACAGAACAGCCACAGATTACGGCCTGCCGCGTGGATTAGGAGGGTTTGACCAAAAAAAAAAAAAAATAAAAAATTGCAGAGGCAGGAAACCAAACAAGCGCTCTCTGTGTGTGTTTGTGTGTGTGTGTACTTGCTGCATTTCGGTGTCTTCATCCTTCTTATGTGCTTTGAAAGATCAAGGTTATCGCCACACGCGCATTTAAACACGTCACGATGCCTTCACATGCGCGCACGCCCAAGCATCTACATACAGTCAGGGGGAAAAAATAAAACACAAATACCTCGCTCGCACTGCGCTTTTTGAGCGGATAAACCCACACCTGCCACGCTCGCCGCCAACAAACTGAGATAATATTATTTTATATTCTATATATACTTGACGAAAGTATAACATAAGCAGAATGGAGTGCTGTTTGTTTTCACGCTTGTGATAATATTATTATTATTATTGACTGTAAAACGGGAGACGCGTCGGCGTTTCCTTGACATTTCTTTGACCTTGAAGTTAAGGGAAATGGGCAAATATGCATAATAATTTATGCTCGCCCTTGACCCTTAAGAGGATAAGCGCTAGACAAAATGGATAAATGGATGGATGGATATTAATTGCTCCATACAGCTATGGTTATTGTATATTTTGTTAGGCATTGTGTTTTTTTTCTCCCCGAATACTTCTTATATATATATATAGTATATTATTATTTATATTTATTTTATATATGCTTCATAGATGAATTGAGGACATTATGGATGTCTGTGTTCGACAAACGACGGGGAACCAGTCCACGTTGCATTTATGCAGTTTCATATAAAATGTGGGGGGAAAAAAAGTACCTGTATTAGGGTTGTCGCTATTGAATCCTCTTGTAGGAATTAATAGTAAAATGTTGTCTGAAAAATAAATACCTAAATGAGGATCCCTGACAAACCTGCTTGTGTACAGTGAAGTAGAAATGTGGTTACTTCCCACCAGGGCAGCACGGTGGCTCAGCTGGATAGTTCTCACAGTTTTGAGGTCCCAGATTAAATCCCGGACCCGCCTGTGTGGAGTTTGCATGTTCTCCCCGTGCGTGCGTGGGTTTTCTCGGGGCTCTCCGCTTTCCTCCCACATCCCAAAAAACCTGCAACGTTAATTAGGACACTCTAAATTGCCACAAAGTGTGATTGTGAGTGCGGCTGTTTGTGTTGATGTGTCCAGCAATTGGCTGGCGACCACTTCTGTGTGTACCCTGCATCCTGCCCTTTAATAGCTGGGATAGAATCCGGCACTCCCCGCGACCCTTGTGAGGATAAGCCGCTAAGAAAATGGATGGATGGATACTTCCCACCGTTGCACACATGATTAATGACAAAATTGTCGGTCTTACTTTACTGCAGTATGCGATGGATCACTGCGAGGGACCAAGGAGGACTGCAAAGAGAAGGAAATCTGCAGATAACTTTTTTTGGGGGGGTGAGGGGGTATGTAGAAACATTTTTGAAGATTTTATTTTCAGGGTTGGTTCCTCCCTCAAAAAGAAAACAACAAAAAGATGAAAAAAATGTTCCTAATTTTTGTCAACATTTTGCCTTTTCTTGTTATGTTATGTATGTGTGTGTGGGGGTTGGGAGGGGGGTGTCCACTGTGTACATCAGCCATTGTCATTCCGAAGCAGTGTGGACTCCGCAGCCGCCATGTGACAATTGTGCCTCCGTTCGATCGGTCAGTTGCCCTTCGCTCAGCCCGTCTGTCTCTCTGGAGAGCACGTTGACATTTTGCAGCACTTAAAGGCCCTAAAAGTGGTGCAGCAACCCGGGAAGAAACGCAATGTGTAAAGCAGAGAACACGTGAATCCTGAGCATGTTATTTTTCATAAATTCAAATGTCGACTCTTTTTGTCATTCATATCTTTCAGAGCTCCTCGGAGCAGCCAAGCGGGTGAATGTCAACATCCAGGACGCAGATGGGTAAGAAGAAACTTTTTTTCTCTTAGATATGTAAAGAATGTTATATAAAAACATTCAATGTTTTGTGCACTCCTATTTTTTTCTTGCGAATGGCAAAATTTTGAAGAAGAAGAATGCCGGATGAAATTATAATGAACAACGGGCTATTGGAAATGTCACCTTTTTGGAATTTTTGTGCTCTTTCTGTCTCACCAATGATGCGACAACAATACCGAAGTACTGTCTTGGCGGGTTGGAGCGAAGTTTAGCCTGGGTTGTCTTGGAGAGTCTTAGTTGGTGCACAGTTCGGATGCATTCTTTGAAAATCGAATCTTCTGTAAGACATTTGTTTTTTAAGATGAATGTTGTGTGATGAGTTTGATGTGAAAATTTCCATGTATTTCAGAGTAGATGAGATCGACCGTGTTACGTTGGATTGGTGAAACGTGACAAATCTCTCTGACGATGCAAAACATAAATCGCACAAGTTGCAAGTGGAATGGCAGCGTAGCTGAATAGTCTTCTTTGTTTTTTTAATAAAAACATTTTTTTTCTGTAGTACAATTTATGGGAGAAAAAAAAATGGAACTATAATGACGTAAATGAGGCATGTTAGTCCCCATCTGTTTTTAAAAAAATGATATTCGGAATGCACATCGCGTTCCATCTGCGTAGCCAATCATGTGGAAGCGGGGGCGGGTCTTGCCGAGAAAGGGCGTGGCATTTCCAACAATGTCTGTGCAACGTGACCTTCCCTTTACAGCTTTCCCGTTTTATAATTTGTCACATCGTTTGCTTTTGTTAGTGTGTTTTGTGAAATTTAAAAGTGTTTCACAATTTTTTTTTTTGTATCATTTGGCTCCTACAGTACAGCGTAGTATACTTTTTTTTTTTTTTTCCATTTTTAGACATTTTGATTGGTTGGTCTTGATGTGTGCACGTGCTTGGCTTGTGTTTCTGCCCCGTTAGGCTTTTTGTCGTTTTTGAACGCGCTGATTGGAACCGCATCATTGGTCGCAACTGTTCTTTTAATGACTGATGATTGGTGGATTCGGCTCCAGGGCCCGGCCTTTCTATTGGCGGGGGATCCATTTGCCGTTTACACACGCACGCACGCATGCGCTGTGTGTGTGTGTGTGTGTGTGTATGGTGGGCTCCAGGGCAGAGCGATTGCTTATTAATGGAAGTAGGTCATTTGCACCCCACCCCGCCCGTCTCTCACGTTCTCTGCCGAGGGGTGGAGCTGTTCCACCCCAAAGATGATCTCCGGCTTCAAGTTACGCTTAGATTTTACTCTTAAGTGTGTGTTGATGTGTAACTTTTTTTTTTTTTTTTTTAAACCTGATCTGTGTCTGTGTGAAGGTTGTCGCCTTTGCATCACGCCGCTCTGAGCGGCAACAAGGAGATGATTTCGCTGCTGCTGGAGGCTCAGGCAGCAGTGGACATTAAAGACAATAAAGGTACCCCCAAAAAATGCATTTGCATATTTCATATCACAGGGATGCAACATTGTGCAAGAAGTGTGATTTTATTTTTTTTTTGCTAATTTTAAAAGGATAAAGTCTTAATTTTAGAATTTTTTTAGACTAAAAAAAAGTATTTTTACATGAGAAAATTCGTCATTTTACAAGAATTTTGCCAGTGGACATTAAAGACAATTACGGTACGAAAAAATGCATTTGCATATTGGATCTCACAGGGATGCAACATTTTGCAAGAAGTATGAAATTGTTTTTGCTCATTTTAAAAGGGTAAAGTCTTAATTTTAGATTTTTTAGAATAAAAAAATATTTTTACATGAGAAAATTCATAATTTTACAAGAAGTAGGGCTTAATATTACAAGTAAAAAGTTACAATGTTGCCAGTGGACATCAAAGACAATAAAGGTACAGAAAAAAATGCATTTGTATATTGCATCTCGTAGGGATGCAATACTGTGGAAGAAGTATGAATTTTTTAATGAAATTTTAAATGGGGTAAAGTTTGAATTTTATATATTTTTTTCGAATAAAGGTGTAATATTACATGAGAAAATCCATCATTTTACAAGAATTAGGGCTGAGTATTACAAATAAAAAGTTACAATTTTGCCAGGATGTCACAATATTACGACATTTTTTTTTAGATTCAAATCCCAAGATTATGAGATTCTTATTAATAATGTCACAATTTATTGAGAATAATGTCATGAGAAAAAGTTTAAATTTGACAAAAATAATGAAAAATGACAACCTGAAAACACTCAACCTGGAATGGATGCAGTAGCCTTTTTTTTTTTTTTTCTAAATAATATTGTTTAACAATTTTTTTGCAGAGCCTCCAAAGTTTGTTTTTTTTGCCGATGTTTTTAAAAAGCAGTTGTGGCAGTCAATACAAAAACAAACAAAACCAAAAAAAAAAAAAAGACATGCCCGTGTTATGCAATAAAATGGTGAGCTCGCTGAGGAGCGAAATAATATTTGTGCAAAGCGACAGCTTTGTGTGCACAGCAAACAAAAAGCCGAAGTGAGAGGCAGCGCCAAGAGGACGCGGAGCAGCCAAGATTTTCTTTTTCTTTTTTCTAATTTCCTTTCAACGCAGCCCCCTCCTCTAATATCTCCATCCATCTCAGTCTGGCAGAGCAGAAGAAGACTGAAGTCTTGGGGCAGATGGGCGGCGTAAATCCGCCGTCAAGTCCGCCAAGGAATGGACCCCCCCCCGCCCCAATGCACCTCCTGCTGAGGATGTGGCGAGCGAGGAAGCCATCAATTATTTGGCCGCCCAGTCGCCTGCTGCGCCGTTTTTATTGCGTCGTCAAAAAATGAAATGTTATTAGAAACTTCATATAATAATAAGGATGGAACAAAAGTTGAGTCTCACACGGTAACATTGACTTATGAGTTCAATCCATTCTTTGTTTTAGTTCATAACACAAAACACTTACCCCAATGAAATGAATAGGAGTTCCATTAATCCGTTCCTGTTGCGCTTTGCGTACATTCTGGTGTCTACACCTTGACCACTAGGGGGCAGTATCATACAGACACGAAAGCGTTTAACTCCTGGCTGAGGAAGCTGCTGTAACAGTCGTTTTTTTTTTTTCACGCCGAGGATAAAGAATATAGTTGAGTCACTGATGGTGTAGTGCTACACATGCCTGCCTTTGGTGCAGGAAGCGTGGGATCGATTCCCGCTCAGTGATGGTGTCTATCTGCCCTGCGACTGACTGGCCACCAGTTGAGAGCGTAGTCCACCTTTTGCCCGAAGCTAGCTGGGATAGGCTCTGGCTTTCCCGCAACCCTTGTGAGGATAAGCAGCTTGGATGATGACATGACATAAAGAATATAGGCGTGAGTGTTGTGATATTGTCAACACATTTGGGGGGACTGTTTGTGTTTAAAAATACTTTGCGTAAAGGGTTATTATAGAGCGCCAGCAATGCTATTCATTCGCCCGTCTATGACATTTTGCATTATATGTTAGCATAGAACTAGCCGAGCAGTTATGTGGTTGTTTTAAGACACATGAGTGGGCTCACTGGTGTAATAACTTCCCATTTTATGTACATTTTAAAAATGTATTAAATGTATATTATATGGCGGCACGGTGGGTCAGTTGGTAAAGCGTTGGCCTCACAGTTCTGAGGTCCTGGGTTCAATCCCGGACCCGCCTGCGGCAAGTCTGCATGTTCTCCCCGTGCCTGCGTGAGTTTTCTCCGGGCACTCTGGTTTCCGCCCACATTCCAAAAACTGCAACATTCATTGGACACTCTAAATTGCCCCTAAGTGTGATTGTGAGTGCAAATTTTTGCCTCGATGTGCCCTGCGATTGGCTGGCAACCAGTTCAGGGTGTACCCCCCCTCCTGCCCGTTGACAGCTGGGATAGGCTCCAGCACTCCCCGCAACCCTTGTGAGGATAAGCCGTGAAGAAAATGGATGGATGGATGTTTCTTTTGGCTTGTCCCGTTGGGGGTCGGCACAGTGTGACATCTCAGATGAACGCTCATATTTGTTTGGCACAGTTTTTACGCCGAATGCACTTCCTGATGCAACATATACAAATATTATATATATATTTTTTAAATACTGAAATTATGTTAACCAATATGTAAAAGAGTGAATAAGTAAACAATTATTATTGTGATGAATGCCTAAAATGTGCCAAATATTACCGGACCGTTGATAACGTGAATGCTCGGTGGGCTCAAAACCGGCCCGTTCGCTGTGCTTTGCCTCAACCTAGATCATCTTAAATTGTTTTGAACGTGTTTCATAAATGCAACGTGAAGCGCCCCCCTTCCCTCCCTCTCATTTTTCTGCATGTGTAAAACGTTTGGACACCCGTGTACGAAGTCGGCCAAGCACTAAACGTGGCTGAAAATGCCAGGACGCGACGGCCGCCAACCTGGGCATCCCTGTTGAGTCCTGCCTTGGAAAAAAAAAATGATAATAATAATAAAAAAACTGGAACGTGGCCAATCAGCTGAGCCAACATGCTTCCCGGAGCGGCGGGGCAAAGTATTTCTAAATATAGCAAATGGCGACTAATGTCGCGGCCGCTTTGTTTACGCAGAGTGCTGAATCGCGGGATGTTCCGAAGTGCTCCCCGACGGAAGTGTGTCAACCGTTTTCTTAATGAGGCGCGCAGCCTCTGCTAGCGTACAGTAAGCGCCGTATTCTCGCATGCGCGTTAAAAAAAAAAAAAACACCAAAAAAAATGGAAAAAAGGCAAGCAGTCGTGCAAATTTTCTCACTGAATCTGTCATTTGTGCACCTTTCCCTTTCAACTTCAGCACATTTTGTTTTCCTTGCTAACTTTCAAGCGCGCCAGGATGGGTGAACATGTTGTACTTGAAGTTTGGATACAAAATAATATACGGCACATGTAGTAATAATACTGTAAATGACAGCCACACATTTATGGAGGAATTCATAATGATGGACTCCTCTCGGAGCTCGTCAATACGGCACTGATGTTAGTCTTTCTATGCAAAGGATAGAGAGCTTCAAGTGTTAAAGCACAGGTGTCAAACTCAAGGCCCAGGGGCCGGATGTGGCCCACCACATAATTTTTTTGTGTGCCCCGCAAAGGCAAATCATGTGTATCAACTTTCATGATTTTTGTTGAAATTTGAACTAAAATTTCAAACTTATCATGTCATAAATGACGACGTTGAGATATAGCAAGCATTTTTGCGTTACCAAACATCAGCAATAGTTGATACTCTTGATTTCTGATTCCAAAACTAGTTGATTAATTCAATGTCTAAATGTGATGGGTCAATAAAATTAAATTAATTGAATTAAAGATTTTCGTCGTTTCAGTGGTAATGGCCCACTGATAGAAACCGTAACTGCAAAAAAACCCGAGTTTGACACCCCTGTGTTAAAGGAACAAAACGTAGACAGTAATTAGCATCAGCATTTAGCTTGTTGTCACGAATACAGAAGGTGCAATTCTCTTATTTTTGGGTTTAGTTTGACGGCGTCAATAAACAGCTTGAATCCTCCTCTTTAACGAATTGTTCAGTCTGCCAAAACTGATGCTCCTTGCGTCGAGATTACTGCCAGCTCGCTCTTCTTTCATCTCCGGAGTACACAAAATACACACACAAAATAATTAAAAATATATGTATATATATTTCTTTTTGACTGCAACTGCGTTCTCAATCCAAAGCGCTTTTCCCTCCCCGCAATTTTCCACAATATGTCTCCGTTATGTTAATTCAACGACTCCAAACAAAAGTCATTTGGGGACTCGCCGCGGCAAATCCAATCAAACCTCTCCGCTGTAGCGTTTCCAAGACTGTCAAAGTCATCCTTTTCAGTCAAGCCGGGCCCGTAGGTCCTGTTGACTCGGCCCAACGATGTGGCTCGTCACTTCAATCATGGCGGAGGGCTTTTCGGGGTCGCCCCCCCCCCCATTGGAAGTTGCGCTCGCTAACCGGTTGGTCGGGTTTGGCTGCGCTGCTCGCGGGTCAGGCAGTCGAGCCAGTCGGGAGGGTTTCCGCCATCCCCGGCCTGCCCCTCTGTTTACAAGCATTTGGTCTCGTGCGGGGTGAGGGTGGTGGTGTTGTTGGGGGGCGGGGGGGCGTTGACAGTGAGGGTTTACACTCCGCTTCTTCTTCTAGATATCAATGTCGACGGGAGTGCAGCAAGTGTCATTTGACGGCAATTCGCTCCTCGCGGTCAATTACGATTGGCGCCCCTGCGGAAGTTCAATCAAACAAAGAATGAGAGCTCAGCGACGACCGACCACTTTTCTCAGAAATGATCCAATTTCACTTGATCGCTCCAAAAATTATTTATTATTTCCCCTGGAACACCTTTGCCCTTTATTCATCTACGCCTTTGCCCTTCAGTGGCGGGCAGAACAACTCAGAGCTCTTCCAATGAACCCAGAATCCCAAAATTCTGTGACTCTACATTCTCATTTTAGCTGTTCGGTTGGTAATTCTACCCCCCCACCGCATCAGCGCACTCAAGGGTGTCACCTTTTCTATGCGCAGGCATGCGACCTCTGCATTACGCCGCCTGGCAGGGCAAGACGGAACCGCTGAAAATGCTGCTGAAGGCCGGCTCGTCCGTCAACGGGCAGTCGGACGAAGGGCAGATCCCGCTGCACTTGTCCGCTCAGCACGGACACTACGACGGGGTAACACTTTGCTGTCCTCGGAGTGTGCGATTGCCCCCACCCCCTTTTGTCAAAGCTTGACATTTACATGCTTTGTTGTGCGTTCGCAGTCGGAGATGTTGCTGCAGCACCAGTCCAACACGTGCATCTCGGACATGGCGGGAAAGACACCGCTGGACCTCGCGTGTGAATTTGGCCGCGTCGCGGTGAGTGTGAAAGTTTGAGAGAAAAAAAACGGCACAGCTCGACAAAAAATATGACAGCCAAGTTTAACTAGCAAAACATGTTTGCACACATAAACACATTTAATAATCTCCATCTTTAGGGAGGGAAATATAGTTTTGGGCCTCACAGTTTTGAAGACCGGAGTTGAAATCCTGGTGTCGGGTTTTCTCCGGGTGGGCACTCCGTTTTCCTCCCACATCCCATAAATATGCAACATTAATTGGACACTCTAAATTGCCCCTAGGTGTGATTGAGAATGCCACTGTTGTCTGTCTCTTTGTCCCCCGCGATTGGCTGGCAACCAGTTCAGGGTTTACCCCGCCTCCTGCCCGATGACTGCTGGGATAAGCTCCGGCACTCCCGTGACGCTTGTGAGGATAAGTGGCTCAGAAAATGGATGGCTGAATATATTTTTAGGTTGGTTTGATATTGAGAGATGAATTAAGTCGAGTAAAACCTCACTGAAGGCCCGGGTACTGAATGCTAACATGAGATCTTTTGGAGTTTCATGTGGTTTTTATCAAAATTTTTATTCCACACACAAAAGCCTTGAGATACAAAATATTGCATAAATATATTATATATAAAACTGCCTCGACAAACATGGGTAGTTAGTCACATTTCAAAATAGACCACAATTATTGTTTATGTAAGTATTTACATTTCCCCACAATGCACTACATGTTTCTCAATGAAACTCCTCAGCTGATCTCAACTTTTGATACAAAGATGGCCCCCAGATGGCTCACTCACTTTTTCCACAGTTTTCATAATTTGGCATGAGCAAAAAAAAAAAACAGCAAATAAGTGAGTTGTCGAGAAAATGGGTTCCTCCCCACCAAAATACCTGAATCGGCAAATCTGGTCAAATAAAGTCTGCTCGATTTGTAAAACTGATTTTTAGTAATCACATTTTAAAAACTCTATCGATTGTTTGTTTTTTTTTTTTTTTTTTTAATATGAAATGCCATTTCATTAGGTAGACCTGCACAGTCTATAGCTGCTTCCTGCTAGATTTAGTCAGCATAGAGATTCATGTCATCATATCTGGATTATCGTTTTTGTACTGCGCTGCATCATACAGAGAGCGGTTCCTAATATTTTGCCTCTAGCTCAAAGAAGGCAAGTAGAACATCAACATTGTGATTTAAAAAAAAAAAAAATCTCCATAACATTATCCATCCATGATCCGTTGTTGAACGTGTAAAACGGCTGCCATCCAGGATCAGAAAGAGAAAGTTGGAATCCAATTTTGACAACATTGTGCACAAACGGCGCATTAACCAATTCTGTTTAAGTCTATTAAGGGCATTTATGAATGCGCTAAATATGTATAAATATGCGAAACTGTATTTCTGATGAAAAAATTTGATATTCCATCCGCTTTTTTATTTTGTAATTACTTTAGTGTATTTGTCTTAGGTGGTTCAGCTGCTGCTCAGCAGCAACATGTGCGCCGCCATGCTGGAGCCCAAACCTTCCGACCCCAACGGGGTGTCGCCGCTCCATCTCGCCGCCAAGAACGGGCACATCGACGTCATACGGTCTGAAAACGGCTCCGACGACATCGAACCCAACCAAGCAGTCTGTGATGTCTGTAAAAATAATAATGATTTAAAAAAATGTTTAAATGCTGTATTGTGTTGTAGGTTGCTGATTCAGGCTGGCATCGACATCAATAGACAATCCGAGTCTGGGACAGCTCTGCATCAGGCTGCCCTCTGTGGGAAGACGGAGGTAGTGCGCCTTCTGCTCGAAGTAAGTCTGCCGACATCAGGGGGTCACCAAGGTTTGGGGTCCAGGGCAGACCTTCTCATAATTTAGCCCTAACCCTGACCATAGCCCATCCATCCATTTTCTTAGCCGCTTATCCTCACAAGGGTCGCGGGAGCGCTGGAGGCTATCCCAGCTGTCATCGGGCAGGAGGCGGGGTACGCCATGAACTGGTTGCCAGGCAATTGCAAGGCACATGGAGACAGACAACAGTCGCACTCAAAATCACACCGACGGGGCAATTTAGAGTGTCCAGTTATCCATCCATCCATCAATCCATTTTCTTTGCTACTTATCCTCACAAGGGTCACGGGAATGCTGGAGCCTATCCCATCTGTCAACGGGCAGGAGGCGGGGTACACCCTGAAATGGGTGTCAGCCAATCGCAGGGCACATGGAGACAGACAACAGTCGCACTCAAAATCACACCGACGGGGCAATTTAGAGTGTCCAATTATCCATCCATCCATATTCTTTGCTGCTTATCCTCACAAGGTTCGCAGGGAGTGCTGGAGGCTATCCCAGCTATCATCAGGCAGGAGGCGGGTACACCCTGAACTGTCATGTGGGAGGAAACCGGAGTGCCCGTAGAAAACCCAAGCAGGCATGGGGAGGACATGAAAACTCCACACAGGTGGGGCTGGGATTCGAACCCTGGTCCTCAGAACCGTCAGGCCAACCCTCTAGCCAGTTTCTCCATCTCAAACCATAACCACTACCATGTGCACCACTATTTCAATTTTTTTAGGGTTGGGGGTCGGGGGGATTTACAGGTAATTTGACAATTAAAAAAGAGGTGAAATGCATACCTGCCGAGCAGAAATATTTGCTAATTCCACTTCTGAAACGCTTCAGAATCTCTTTGGTACCTCAAGTCCATTTGCTCTGCTTGTATTGTTCATCTTGTGCTGAGATGTTTGGCACTTTTTTTTTTTCGCAGCTCGATATTTTGTCACTGTTTTTGGAAAATCTGAGCTTTCGCAGATTGTTTTATTTGCTGCTATATACTTCTTTTAACAAGCAGCCTACCGTTCTCGCTGTCTGCCATATTTATTTTTTTTTTTTTGTTTATCCCTCCTCCAAATGTCTGTGTTATTATTCTTTTGCCTTTTCTGCCCTTCTGCATGCAAAATGATCTGAGTGGAAAACACGCAATGCATCGGCCCGGGCGATATTTGTCAAGCTCAAAAGATGATGCAATTTTCGGGACATTAGTCGGGAAAGTCATTAGCGCAGCTTTTGTTGTCGCCGTTGACGGCGAGAGCGACGGTGCTGTGACTCGCTGCTATGAACACGAGACAACGGCAAGAAAATGTAAAAAAAAATGCACTGATTTAGTTGTAATATAAGTTGCGTAGTGCCCTAAAATAGATTAATCAATTAGATCGATTAAATTGTCAAACTTAATCGTATTTTTTTCCCCATTTAATCGATAAATCTGATTTTTAAATGGTTTTGCATTTCTGTCCTTTTTATTCAAAAACAGGCCTTTTTTAAAAAATCACAAGCATAAATTAATTATGATTCATTTACCGGGCGGCACAGTTGCTCAGCTGGCAAAAGCGTTTGGCTTACAGGTTCAATCCCGGACCCGCCTGTGTGGAGTTTGCATGTTCTCCCCGTGCCTGCGTGGGTTTCCTTCGGGCCTTCCGGTTTCCTCCCACATCCCAAAAACATGCAACATTCATTGGACACTCTAAATTGCCCCAAGGTGATAAGTGAATGTGAGTGCGGCTGTTTGTTTCTATGTGCCCTGCGATTGGCTGGCAACCAGATCAGGATGTACCTGCTTGATGACAGCTGGGATTGGCCCCAGCACTCCTGTGACCCTCGTGAGGATAAGCAGCTCATAAAATGGATGGACGGATGGTTTATTTACTGCTTTTTCATGATGTAGCCATTCTTTTGTCACGTTGGAATGAGTGTACGTCGTTTCTATGTGTTTGCAGTACCGTTTGGCACAAAGTGGATAGTTTTAAAGTTGGTTTACGTTAGTGTTACGTTAGCGAGGTTGCTAGGTGTACACAAGAATCCTATGAGCGCACGACATTTGTATGGGTGCCGTCCCAGCGTAGGCCACATGCAGAAACTGTAATACCGCAATGCTGTCGTGTGTTCACTCAGAGTGGTATCAGCGCAGGAGTGAGGAACACCTTGAGTCAAACTGCGCTGGACATCGTGAACCAGTTCACCACCACTCAGGCCAGCCGCGAGATCAAACAACTCCTCAGAGGTGAGTGCAAATGTCGACACCGGCGGGTTACAACGTAGAGCGACGGACGAGAAATCAGTCACTCACATTTTAAAAATGTACGGGTTGTGGTCAGTCATGCCCGCAGACATAAAGTTATGGGTGTGGTCCACCAGTCATGCCCGCAGATATAAAGTTGTGGGTGTGTGTTCTGTTTGTAATTTTGAGTTCACCCCTTAAAGAGCGGAAGGGGGCGGTGTCAGGTAAACTAGGAAGTAGAAGTAGACTGAGCAGAGACCGTGTGCTTCCGTGTTTAAAAAAAAATAAAATAAAAAAGGCGTCAGGCTGTGGTTCACTGCGCTGGATCGGTTTTCGTGTGCGCGACAAGTGCGCAATTGCACAGTTGGGCAGCTTAGAGGGAACATTGGTCAAGACTACACAAAATAAGCGACATCTTTCAATATCTATTTATTTCTACTCGTAACAAATTTTACAGGTGTGATTTTTCGTGCTCGACTGTGCAGATTTGCGAGTGCGATGGCGCGCCTTTCAAATCACAGTCACCAAAGAAATTGATTGAAAAATGATCCTAATAGAGGGGCAGATAGATAATCGTATCATGACGCTGCAATGCTAGTTAAAAGTGGAAAGAAGAATATTTTTGACAGTGATGTACACTATACACTGTATCATGACATCTTATGAACATTTTACAATTTTCACTTCCCGACCGTTTTTGAGTCAAGGCAGACGTTTTACCTGCATTAGAAAAAAAGGAAAGGTATGAAGGGGTTTACTGTAATTGATAAATTACCGTAATTTCCGGCCTATAAGCCGCGACTTTTTTCACACTTTCTTAACCCTGCGGCTTATCCGGTGATGCGGCTAATTTGTGCATTTTTGCTAACAGCCGCAAGGGGGAACTCGAGCGGAAAAGGTAAGAGTGACACCGGTGGAATATATGTGCCGAAAAGTGACTTTTACCGGTATGTTTTTTTTTTTGTTTTTTTTTTTACCGGCCTTGTTAGCGCCATACTAGCGTGAGTGCCGCGCTAGCAGTTGCTGCTGTGTTTCTGCCACGTCTCAGGGATTTTTTTTTTTTAACCGGCCCTGTTCGTGCTACCGTGTTGTTGCTATGTTAAGCTAAGATAAGATATTGAACTTCAACTATTTGATTTTAATGTGGCAGAAGTGACTCCCCTAAGTTCAAATGGCCTCTTATTATCTCCGAAAAAGAATATTGAGTAATCTCCACTCATACAATTGATAAGTCACCAAATTGCTCGAGGAACAAAGCACAAGACCGGAATGGAGCCGTTTTACACACTAGCCACAGCCAGCGTTTCATGAAATAAATTAATAAATACCAACGTTAGCCTGATGTACAGGTAATGTATGCACAATATGGACAGGAACGAATGGAAGTAAAGAGCAACGTTAAACCTTTGAAAATGCTTTCTGTGTACCGTATTTTTTTTGTAAATATCTCGTGTTTCAACGTGGGTTTCAATGTGGGCACTTGCAGCTTTTAGACAGGTGCGGCTTATGTATGTACCAAACGGTATTTCCTTTACAAACGCACCGGGTGAGGCTTATAATCAGGTGCGCTCCGTAGGCCTATCCTTCATTCAAATCCTTCATTTGATCTTTTTTTTCCCACCTTAGTGTGGTTGGGAATTACTCCTCAGGATGTTTTGGAAATGTGGAGATTTTTTTTGGGGAGTGTGTGTGTGTGATGCTCCTATTTCCAACGGAATGCGCTCCCCCCCCCCGCTGTGCTTGTGCATTGCAGACGCGTCCGCTGCCATGCAGGTGCGCGCGCTGAAGGATTACTGCAACAACTACGACCTGACCAGCCTCAACATCAAAGCCGGGGACATCATTACGGTACAAAACACTCGCAGAAATCTCCTCCTTAGATTGTGTACTTGTACAAATCAACACAAAGCGGCGGCACAATTCCGCAAAGAGTTGAAACGTTGCCAGATCGTCAGCCAATGTAGTCATTTGGCCTCGAGTGTGACGCTTGGGTTTGCGTCGGCAGGTTTTGGAGCAGCACTCCGACGGCCGGTGGAAGGGCTGCATTCACGATAACCGCACGGGAAATGACCGCGTGGGCTACTTCCCGTCCAACATGGCGGAAGTCATCAAGAGGGCAGGTGACCACCCACGCCACAGCTGTGCGTGTTTGTGTGCGTGCGCGAGTGTTCAGCAGCCGTGCAGTACCGTAGCGCTCCAGCTAACCATTAGTAGTAGAACAGCAGCTGGAAGCGTGATTGGCCATGTTTTTAACACGTGAATCATAGCTTCCTCCCTCCCGCAAAGCGTCGCTTTGATCCCTTCTTCCTCCCTTCCTCTCCCGTTTTATTCCTCCTCCGACTCCATCAGTCGTAGACTGTAGATTGAAAATGGACGCCCAAAGCTCTTGATTACCCCGTTTGGCCTGTCGGTCATTAGACGCCATAAATTCTCCATAAATCTGATTTTGGCTTTGCGTATTCTACGTTGTCCACGCATAATGTACAGTCTACGGAGTGAAAGTGGAACATCAGCAGCGGCCTGAGTCACAAAGTGAACCTTTCGTTCCTTCTTATTTGTTTGCAATATTGCAAAATATTCGGCCTTTAAAAGGAAAGTAGTTAAAACGAAAGAAAAATTAATGTATGTCAAGTCATTCTCATTTTTAAATTGTATTGATTTACAATGGGGTGGCACGGTGGTTCAGCTGGTAAAGCGTTTGCCTCACAATTCTGAGGTCCCGGGCTCAATCCCGGCCCCATCTGTGTGGAGTTTGCGTGTTCTCCCCCGTGCCTGTGTGAGTTTCCTCCGGGCACTCCGGTTTCCTCCCACATCCCAAAAACATGCAACATTAATTGGACACTCTACATTGCCCCTAGGGGTGATTGTGAGTGGGACTGTTTGTCTCTATGTGCCCTGCGATTGGCTGGTGACCGATTCAGGGTGTACCCCGCCTTCTGCGTGTTGATAGCTGGGATAGGCTCTTGCACTCCCCGTGACCCTCATGAGGATTAGCGGTGAAGATAATGGATGGATGGATGACTACAATAGATTTTCATTTAAATGTTCAATCTATCTATTTTATGTTGTTAATGTATTTGTACAGTATTGTATGATATACAATAAGTCATCCATCTGTTTTAACTAAAGTGATGATAAATGATAAATATTTTAAACATATATCAATACATTTTCTTCAAACAAATTGTGACCAAGGCCGCTGTTAGGCAGGATGGTGCGTCTTCCCCATATTAAAAAAAAAAGAAAGAAAAAAAAAAATCTCCATTTACGTGCACTCCCGATCAAAAGTTTGGGACCGCCCAGGCGATTTCATCTTTTCTGCGAAAACATCACCCTTTTGTATTTACATGTTCACGTTTAACAGTTTGGGGGTTCACTTAGAAATGTCTTGATTCTTGTAAAATAAATAAATAAAAGCCAATTTTTTTGTTTTGTTTTTTTCACTGGATTAACAAAGTCTACAAACAAAGATCCCATAATTTAATCATCATCACCATATTTGATGATTTATTTTTGGTATGTAGGATGGAAACAAGCCCTGACGTGAATTGTGAAAATGCGTAATTGACACCGCCATAATTTATTATATAGATGGAACTAAAGCAATACACTTTGTAAAACTTAAAAAAAAAATAATAATAATTTTAAAAAGGAAAAACTTAAAATATATATTCAAAGCCTTTTTCATGCAAAAAAAATAAAAAATTAAGAATAATAATAAAAGACAAAATAATAAACATATTCTTAAAGGTATGTAGACAAAGTTTCCATAATTTGAAATAATAGATTTTTTTCTTCTTTTCTGTAAATGATGAACTTGAATAAGACTAATCAACAGCGCAGCCCAAAAAGAAAATTCAGTTTTTGCCTGAACAAATTCCTTTTCCTTGCAAAAAAATAAGATAAGTGACCTCCAAATGGTTGAATGTGCATCTTAATGGACCCCCCCCTCCCCCCAAATTTTTTTCCTTTGTTGTCCCCGTGCTGTTATTCTTCTCCCCGCCCTGGTACTGAGCATATTTCCCCGTTGTTGTTTGGCAATATTCTTTTCTCAGACATTCTCTTCTGCTGACTTCTTTCTTTGATCAGATTTGACTTTTGTTGTTGTTGTTGTTGTTTTTGACGTGGACTGACGAGTTGTTTGTGTTGTGCTTGTGGTGGTCGTGGTTGTTTTTTTTTTTTTTTTTTTTTTTTTTGCACGTCTCCTTTTTGGTCGTCCCTCTCCCGGTCGCAGGCCCTTGGCCCTCGCAGCGGTGCCACACGCTGCTCCTGCGCAGGCCCAACCCGTGCCCCGTTGGCTCGCTCAACGGCCACCCGTACCCCCCCTGCAAGGTGCTCCCGCTGCACCTGCCCTCCCCCCCCACCCCTCACCCCAACGCGCAATCCCTCCCGCGCTTCTCCTCCTTCGGGTACGTGCCTCTTCCCATCTCTCCGCCTTCTCTCTCCGCCGCTCCTCCTCCACCTCCTCCTCTGTCTACTCCTCCTCCTCCTCCTCCTCCTCCTCTCTCCACTTCTCAGGAGCAGCAAAGTCAGACAGGTACATACAGTGCATACACTTTCATAATAAACCTTTTAAGATTGCTTCTTAGTCCATAAGACGCATTCTTCATCGCTGTACTGTATGATAACAACATTTGGCTCAGGGATGTCCAAATAAGCGGTCCTTTGTGTTGCTGAAACGTACTGATTAATTGATCATTTTTCATTTTTCACTGCGATCTGACGGGCACGTACGCGCCCGCACGCCACTCGCAAATTTGCGCAGTCGAGCATGAAAAATCACACGCGTAAAACGAGTAGAAATACAGTGGTGCCTCGGTTCTTCAACACAATCCGTTCCAGAAAGCCGGTTGAAAACCGAAACGTTTGAAAACCGAAGCGCCTTTTCCCATTACAATGAATGGAAAATGAAATCATGCGTTCCAAGCCTAAAAAAATAGTTATTTTTTAGCTTTCCCTGATAATACACTGCATAGTGGAAATACATGTATAGTTTAAATACTTTATATAATTAAATAATTTAAGAAATAAATTTATTTTTTGCTTACAATGTATGCTTTAGTCGTAGAGTATGCTTGGCTGGGAGCACATTGCCGTATCTGTAGCGACTCGGCCCCCAGCCTTGTAAACCTTTTTTAATTAACAAAAGTGTAGAATAACTTTAAACAAGCAATAATGGGGGGGATTGTTTTTTCATTTGCACAGGAAGTACGTAACGTACAAAAAAAAAAAATCAATTGCAACTCGAGGTAGGGTTAATGAAACAAAAGAAAAAAGCAATGCAAAACAACTGTTTCAAATGTCTTCGGTGGGGGTGACTCACCCCGTTTTGAAGAAAGAACAAATCTAATGTAGACTGTTTCTGCCGTCCATTGAGCACCTTTCCGAAGTGGTACTTGATGAGGGTTTTATTTTTAGTTAAATATTTCCACAAGCTCTTTGCTGACATCATTGTCTTCTACGGTTATTCGAGTTCTCGTTAGCACACGGTTGTTAGCCGCACGTGACTGGAAAAGAAATGTTGTTGGCAAAAAAAAAACAAAAAAAAAATAGAGATTCACTTTGCGTCGCTGCATTTGCGAGTCTTTCAAGACTAGCGGCGATCGGGACCGCCGGAGCTCGCGTGAAACGTGTGGCGGCGCTTTCTGGGCCCTGGGGCTGTACTTTGGACACTCCTGATTTAAATGTATGCAATTGCAAGAAAATGTACTGCCACAGGAAGTAACTTCAATAGTTTTGTTGCTGTTGTTTGTTTGTCTGTATCATTTGGTGCTAAAACATCTGCCAAATAAGGTCATTTGTCTCACTGTGATGTCGTGCCAACAAATTTCTTGCTCTGCAACAATATTAATAGCTCAAAATCCAAATGTGGATTTTCTCACTAAGGATTATCCAGTGGGGAGGGGGACGGGGGGAGGGGCATGTTACCGATCTGAGAGTTTATATTTTTTCTAATCCTCCCACACGTAAACCGGTCTGCTCGGCTTCACAGCATGCAAACAACGCTTTGTTTTGCAATTTTAGCGAAAACAATTAAAGTGTTGAGGGGGGGGGCAATCCAAATAATAATTAAAGACACATTAACTGGATGCTGTTATGCATCAGTGTGTGCCACAAGATTAGGTACACCTGCACAATAGAGTGAAATCCAATCCAACCAAAGAGTGATTCATTCTGTGTCTAGGGAATTTGTACAACATCATAATTTTTCCGTTTTTAACTCAAATACTGAAATTCATTTTATTATATATATATATATAATTTTTTTCTAATAAATGGAGAGGCACTTTTACATGCACAGGTACTGGACAGTGTCTTCAAATAAATACATCTTTGATAATGTCAGTCAAAATTGAGCAGCGTGTTCTTGTGGATTGTGTACATTTGGACTGTGCAGGTGTTCCTAATGAAGTGGCCGGAAGTACACAGCACAAGCAGCCAGGTGGTCTTGGGAATTTGTACAAGTACTGTATGATTTGTTGAATATTTGGTAACATGTAAGATTGCAAAGTGGGAAAAAAAGTGAACCCTTTGGAATTGACTGCAGGCAAAATAGACAAATGTGGTCTTCTGAAAGTAATACAACATATATCATATATGGATGATTTTATGTTTTACACGACGTTATAATCATCATTCCAAATGGTTCACATACTTATTTTTTTTCTTGGAACTGTACAGCGGAGAGAGATTTGAGAGAAATGCGTTTGTTTCAAAAGTGTGTGTCCTTTTTTTTTTTTTTTTTGCGCGTGTGACAGGTTCTCGGACCGCCGAGTTGAGTCCTCAGGGCTCTCCCACTTTGGGCCAGCAGAGCAGCGCCAGCGAGGACATCTGGGTGCTGCGCAAACCGCTCGCAGGTATTAATCGTTCGTTCATTTTCTGAGCCGCTTATGCTCACAAGGGTCGCGGGAAGTGCAGGAGCCTATACCAGCCGTCAACGGGCAGGGATTTGAACCGGGGCCTCAGATTAGTTTCGATTTTTGCTTTTCATAGTCCAGCCCCGCCCCTATTCATGGCGTTCACTGAAGTCAATTACTTGCCTGCGCTTTTCTGATACTGTTAGCTTTAATAAATATTTGATTTTAATGTGGCAGAAATGACTCCCCTAAGGTCAAATGGCCTCTTATTATCTCCGAAAAAAAACAATATTGAGTAATATCCACTCATACAATTGATAAATCACCAAATTGCTCGAGGATGCAAAGCACAAGACCGGAATGCAACCGTTTTGCACACTAGCCACAGTCAGCGTTTCATGAAATAAACTCACAAATACCAAACTTAGCCTGATATACAGCTTATGTATGCACAATATGGACAGGAACAAATGGAAGTAAAGAGCAACGTTAAACTTGATAATTCGATCAATGAGTGTTTATTGTATCTTCATTCTTTGCATAATTATTATTTTTTCATTACTCAGTTCCCAATCCGTGAAAGTCGAGGCAATGCTAACTAGCTCTTAAACAAGAAGAAACTTGTACCATGATTTTTCTTTTTATTCTCATTATGTAAACTATGTAAATTAAAAAAAAAAGGGGGGGGGGATTATTTTCTGAGCGTTGTGCCTCTTCATCAAAATGGGTCCTGCATAAAACCAAATACACTTAACTTTTGCACTCAAGTAAATTTCAGAGTCTGTCCTTTTTTATTTCTACTCAACTTGTGCCCCCCTCCGGTCTTTAGGGGGTGAACGCAGCGGCAGCGTGGGCAGCCTCGGAAGCGCTCGGTCGTCGAGCAGCCTGCAGGGCTCGGGGAACACGCACGTGCTGACCACGCCCGTGCCCAGTCCTCACCCGGCGCCGACGCCGGGAGTCAACACGCACGGCCTTAACGCTCCGGGCCTGAATGCCCAAGCGGAAGGGGTCAAGGTACGATACGATAACATAATAACATAAAAATACCTTCCTCTCGCATACACGTTAATGTGACAATAGTCATTTTTATCCCATCACTATGTTTATCAATGGGCTCATCTAGTTGTCATGGTAACGAATGCACAACGGTATTTGGGCTAAATACGCAGTCGCAAATGTTGAGGCCACGAGGTGCACGCAGTGTGTAGTATCTGTCACGTTTGCCGTGGCTGACGCGCACTTGTTTTGAGTGCCTCTCACTAATGCGTGTATAAGAGCGTAATAAATGTTTCTGTGTCAACTTGTGTTCTTTTAGCTCCTGGCCACTGTCCTGTCCCAGTCGGTAAAAGCCAAGGAGCATCTCTTGGAGCAGTCGCAGTCCGTTGAACAATCAGCGAGTAAGAGCCAAAAACCTCACGCAAGCGCTACCACCGCCGCACGGGTTTTCCGTTGTTTTTGCGAACACTGCGCTCTGACGAGAGGTGATTCCCACGCGGAACGCCGAGGATCAAAACGTTGCACACAAAACTGCAAGACGCCCCGAAATAGAATATCACACCGGGACGTAAATCCCGTTTGTCATCCTTTGATCTCTCGAAAGGCCGTCTGTCTCTTCTCATCAGACTCCGGCAGCATTAAGGCGGTCGACGCGTAGATTTGTAAGCGGCACTGCGCAAAACCCAAGACTTTATCGCCCTGAGACAGTTGTAGTAGTAAGAAACTGAAAATAAGATACTTAAAATGATGGTGTAGTGGTACACACGCCTGCCTTTGGTGTAGGCAGCGTGGGATCGATTCCCGCTCAGTGATGGTGTCGATATCTGCCTTGCAACTGACTGTCAACCAGTTCAGGGTGTAGTCTGCCTTTTGCCCGAAGCTAGCTGGGATAGGGTTCGGCTTTCCCGTGACCCTTGTGAGGATAAGTGGCTTGGATAATGGATGGATGGATATACTTAAAATTATTCCCATTGTTGTTGTATTTATTTAAAAAGTAAGTAACCACTGCAAAGTCCATTTGATAGGTACATAATCTTCCGTCCATCCATCCATCTATCCATTTTCTTAGCTGCTTATCCTCACGAGGGTTGCGGGGAGTGCTGGAGTCTATCCCAGCTGTCAACAGGCTGGAGGCAGGGTACACCCTTAGCTAGTTGCCAGCCAATCACAGGGCACATGGAGACAAACAGCCGCACTCACAATCACACCGAGGGCCAATTTTCGAGTGTCCAATTAACGTTGCATGTTTTTGGGATGTGGGAGGAAACCGGAATGCCCGGAGAAACCCCACGCAGGCACGGGGAGAACATGCAAACTCCACACAGGCGGATTGAACCCGGGACCTCAGAACTGTGAGGCCAACACTTCACCAGCTGAACTACCGTGCCGCCACTACACAATCTTTTCAAGTGAAATTTTATGACTAGCAGGGGAGTAAAAACCTGCCAAATTCCTAGGAAACAAGTCAGCGCGAGGTTACCTTAGCATGCCGGCGAACCGCCACAAATGCGCCCGTTAGTGCACTGTCACGCCTTTTGTCTCTGATTGGTTGTTTTTCCTTTGGCATAGCGGTTGCTTAATCCAAACAAAAGTAAATGAATGGTGCCACAGGGATTTTTTTTCTCCCACGGGTCATTTTCCCAAATTACTACTCTCAGGTCAGATTGATTATCATTATTTTGTCAAACCTTTAAAGTAATATTACATTGTATATATTGTATTTAATATATTTAAATTGCTATATACCATAAAACCGGCCTAAAGAGCGCACCTGGTTACAAGCCTCACCAAGTAAAGCTGCAAGTACAAGTAGCAAGTACAGT
The DNA here is from genome assembly GCF_019802595.1 of Syngnathoides biaculeatus. Taxonomy (NCBI): domain Eukaryota; kingdom Metazoa; phylum Chordata; class Actinopteri; order Syngnathiformes; family Syngnathidae; genus Syngnathoides; species Syngnathoides biaculeatus. The sequence continues at coordinate 14,752,021 of NC_084648.1, read as the reverse complement.
ACAGCTAAGTACAGCTTGCTAGCTGTAAAGGAAATACCAGTTGGTACATACCGCAGTTGGGTGAAAGCAGCAAGTGCCCACATTGAAACACGAGATATTTACAAAGACAGACAGTACACAGAAAGAGTTTAATGCTACAGCTAACGCTAGTGCCATGCTAAAGCTAACGCTAACATGGCCGGTTAAAATAAAACTTACCGGTAGGTAAATATCACTGAGACAGGCCAGTAACATGGCAGCAACACGCTAGCACATCTCTAACACTAGCACAGTGCTAACAGGGCCGATAAAAGTCACTTCCTCGGCAAATATATTCCACCGATCTCAGAGCTGCCTGTTTTGTTTTATGTTTTTTTTTTTTGTTTTTTTTTTTTTAGGCAAAAGGCCCATTTTTTTCAAGGAACTACAGTATTCAATGTACTCTCCACTTGTATGTTTCGACTTGAATTAATTATCTTTTTTTTCCCCTCACCTTTGACCTCCAGGCTCGCCGTCGTCCTCCACCGTTCACGAGCAGCGGTCGTTCGAGCGCAAGGCAGAGGAGGATGATGGGAAAGTGAGTTTTTCTGTCTTTTTTTTCTCCCCCAGACGTTTAAGGCCGTTCGCTCACTCCTTCGCTTGTCGAGGGATGACGGTCGGGTGCAGTCGCTCTGCTTTTTATCTGCGAATGCTCGTGACGCCTCAGCCTCAACCCTGTTGCCATGGAGACAGGAAGTGACAGACACAGGGAGGAGTTATTGACAACCCAACAAATTGTTTAGAATTGGCCAATATTCAAATGCTGAAATTCAAACGATATAGACATTTTATGTTGTCTATTATTTGGGGATGTGATTAGTTGTCAATTAATCGAGTAATTGTTGCACCTCTAAAGTCAAGGTACTACTTTTTTCATATTAAATAAAAAAAAAACAGGGGGGGGCAGAGGTTCACTATATCACACCTAATCAATGACTCAATCAATGATTGATTGAATGCACGTTGCACGTTTGGCCGAGGGAATGCATTGCAGGCGCCGCGTCGATGCCGGTCGAGTGTGCGGGGGGGGGGGGGGGATGAAAAGTGATTACTTTTGGCTTTGCTGAGCCAGCTCGCCCGTGTTGCTCATCTGCACAGGACTCGCCGCATTGAGCGACGGGGAGGGCGCTAAATGAGGGGAATTATCTCGGACGCAGCCGCGGACATCATCCGGCGAGTGTGCTGAAAGCTATTTAAAGGGTCAGCTCACCCTAATTGCGACAGCAACGGGAGCGATCTAATTGCTCTCCGCTAAACATATCCGCCCCAAATTTTAATTTTTTTCCTTTGGTCTGACACATTTTGAGGATTTCCTTGAGGATTTTTTTTTTTTTTTTTTTGGGTATGTGTGTGTGAGACCATCGTGATTTGGGGTGAGCTGACATTTAAATAGTTGCTTTTCTTCCAACAAACTGGGTTTTGAATTGCGCTCATTTTGTCCAAAACCCCACACCAAGTCATCTGCTGGAGGAGTGGAAATTGTTTGGTTTTTTTCCTCTCTGTTACCTGTACAGATCGAAGTAGCATATCAGCAGTGTTCCGTACATATTTTTTTATCACCCCACCCCCACACCCCCCACCCTTCATCATCATCCTTCTGCAGGATTGTTCTGTTTTTGTGCACTGCGGAGACACTCAACCCTGGCTTGCATTTTTTTTTAAATCGCAGCCTGTCGGCGATACGCCTTCACCCTGCTGTTGACGACTCCTATAGAGCTCGTGCACCTACGTCACCGAAATCACGTGACTTTTGTTTACGTCGCCATATTGGTGGTCAAGCAAATCATTGTTCAATGCTAAGTCGGTTGGAGACGACACGAAAATATGTCTTATAGCACGACGCCCAGGGTCTTGTCCGATACCGTTAGACATTTAGAAGGTGAAAATAAACGAGGGTACGTAGAAAAATTAGATAAACTCGGCATAGAGGACCCTTATTTAATGCCGAAGTCGATGTTTTCGCTGATAAGAAATTGGCCTGTTAACCCGCTTCCGGTTGTCTTGGACAACTTGATCTACACGTGTATCTGGTGAGTAATTCGTCGAGATTTACACGGAGAAGTTTGAAAACGGATAAAAGTCTAGACACATACAAATACTTCGTTGCTGGATCTGTTCTCAATCAGGAATAAATCCCATGTAGAGACGGTTTTGACGGCTCGTGAACGCGGAAGAGCAACACGTTAACCTTTGTCGGAATCCACCGCTCTTTTCAGCTAGTCTTCAATACAAATATCAATATTTAAATAAATGACCCCTGGTTTTATACAAGGTGGCATTCATTAACTATGATTGGGAAAAAAAAGAGGATGGAGTTTTCTCCAGGGAATGTACACGGAAGCGATTGCGGCCACATTTAACCTCCGGAAACATCTCCAACAGTTTTTTTTTGGATACGCCTTATTCTCAAATGAGCCAATTTAGCATTATAAATGCTTCTTGGTAATTTGAGATTGAGAAGAATAATTCCTATCTGAAATGAAGCGATCGTTACACAGGCATGTGCGTATTTTTGTTGGGCACCATCCATCATGTTTGATTGCCAAAATACATCGATATTTTTTGGTCCTTTCAGATGGTATTCCATAGAATGATCTCTTTGAATATCTGTCTCGTCTGTTGTGACAACCAACAGCACAACAAGTCTTGGGCGATATGAAAAATCTGCTCTGGTTCAATGGCTCCCGGAGTGGAGAGCAGCTAGGTTTGACCTGCAATATGGCGCCGGGCAAACTGTGACGTCATGTGCACGAGCTCTATAGATTTTTAGATCAGAGCTTTTGATCGGGTTGCCGCTTGTTTCTTGTGTCCTGTTCGGCCTCCTCTTCTTTTTGTGATCTGGTTCCACGTATGAAAATGACAAATGGTAGAATGAGTATGCTTCCCTGACATGTAACCACATATTGGCCCTATGAGGGGTTCTAGAACAAGTTCTTCTTCCTTTGTGTAACGTCCTCGAGATGGACCTGACTTTTGTCTTGTCTAAAAGAGGATCTGCATTCCAGAAGTTGGCAGCAGGACATGGATTTTGCAGTTCTCTGATTGTCCTAAATTGCCAACAGTCATTTGTATTAATTACATGGGGAAAAAAAGAGAAATACTGCAATTCCCGGCCTACAGAGCGCACCTGGTTATAACCCTCACCGAGTACATTTGTAAAGGAAATACCATTTGGTACATACATACGCTGCAGCTGTGTAAAAGCCGCAAGTGCCCACATTGAAACACGAGATATTTACAAAGACTGTATACAGTGTTTAACGCTAGCATGGCGCAAAAGCTAGCTCTAACGGAAGTGCTAATGCTAACAAAGCCGGTTAAAATGAAACTTACCGGTAAATATCACTGAGTGACAGTCACACGGCAGCAAAAATGTAGCACAGTGCTAACCGGGCCGGTTAAAGTCCCTTCCTCGGCACATATATTCCACCAGCCTTTTCCGCTCGACTGCGCCCTTGCAGCCGTTAGAAAAGAAATGCACAAATTAGCCGCATCACCGCATAAACCGCAGGGTTGAAAGCGTGTGGAAAAATGTCGCGGCTTGTAAGCCGGAAATTACAGTATATCATTTCCATAATAATTTGGAATGTAGCGCATTGTCTTGTGTGAATAGTTAAGCGTTGGTATTGTTCCATGTTGTACAAGTAGACAGTAGTAGAGTTGGCATATTGTGTCCGAGGAATGGCTGCCTAACTATGTTGTCTTCGTCCGAGAAGCAGGCCGCAGTATCTTGACCTGTCATTTTTTTGTTTTGTTTTCAGGGCTATTGTTGGACTTGTATCAGAATCATACATCGGTGTTCTGAATGATCTAGAAGCAGGCAATAAAACGTTGTATTCACTGTTCTAGAAGCATGTGTGTTATCTAGAAGTCTTGTCCTGTAGACGCAGACAGTGGTTTTGGTTTCCTTGTATATAGCAGAGTCACACTCTATGTTCTAGAAACTGTCCCATTTTGTTCAGCATTCTAGAGGCTAGCAGTAGTATGTTGTTTTCTAGTATCAGGTGGTGTCCAGTTCTGTCTTGTACTTTCCATTTTCAATGCATGCAACGGAGTCCTGTGCTCGAGAGGCAGGCAACGGAGCGTGGCTTGTTCAGTTCTCCTCTGAAAGTTGGGACTAGCATGTTGGGTTCTCGATCCAGGTGGAACTATCTTGTAGTGTCCTGCGCTCACGAAGCAGCCAGTAGCATGTTGTGTTCTGTGTTCTAGAAGCAGGCAGTAGTGGCGTGGCTGGGTGAGTTTCAGCTGCAGTTCTACACCACCCACTTCCTCACGGCGGGATATGATCTAGACACCGTTAGCCGCATGACCCCCGAGGTAAGGTCAAGACCCCTGACCCCCTCATGCCCCGCCCCTTTTGTTTGTTAAGGCTCCGCCCGGCAGAGCTCACAAATCCACTCTCTCCCCGCTGAACCAGATGATGTCATCATGACCCTCCTGTCTCAGTCACCTGACTCCCCACCTTCCTCCCCCTGGTGTGAGTCCTCAGCCTCGACCAAACGCTTCTCGTCTTGTGTCTGCCACATTTACGTATCTGTGCGCTCACATGTTCCGCGTGCTCCCGTCTGAGCCGGTTCCGTTTGTCCCCGAGTGTGCCACTGTGCGTCCATGAACGTGCCTGTGTATGCGTATTCAAGCTGACACGGGGGTATGACGTAAACCCCTTGAGGGTGAGGGACACTCACTAAAGATTATGAAGATATAATGTTCCTCTAGGTAAACACATCCCTTGTGCAAATCTCAACTGTCTGCATAAAATGATTTACTGTACGTTTTAAAATTGTGCAAAGGTTGTGACGGATTTCGGATCTTCTTGTTTGCATTGAAGGACATGACGGCGATTGGGGTCATGAAGCCGGGACATCGTAAGAAGTTAATGTCAGAGATCAGCAAACTGCCCTCCGCGGACTGGCTGCCGGACCACAAGCCCGTAAGGCTCTCACGCGTGCTACGCAAAGCGCAAGCGAACGAGATATGTCGAGTTTTGGCAACCGTGGACTCATAAGATGATTCACACGCTGCTCGTTCAGTCTGTTCTGAAAGAATGTTTGGCGTGTTGGAAAAAAAAGGCTGACTGTGCCCGTTTGTGTGTGTTTGTAGGCTAATCTGGCTGATTTCCTTTCTCACTTGGGTCTCAGTCAGTACTACCAGGTCCTGGTGCAGAACGGTTACGAAAACATTGACTTCATCTCTGACATCAGCCTGGAGGATCTCCAAGAGATCGGTATTTCCAAACTTGGTAAGGTGCCGCTGAGCTATTTAGGATGTATATAGTATGTACGGTATACAATTTCTCAGATGCGAATACAGGGAGGAAACCTTTGCTTGTTGACGTTCCGTCTTCAGTCCTTAGCTTTTTTCTCAGTCTTGCCCCCCGCCCCATGACAATCAAATTGAGGTTCTTCGGTCAAAAGCTGTTTTCACAACTCCAACAACCAATTTTTTTCTGAAATTCCTTGAGGCACAAATTAAATTGGAGTCATTCGGTTGTAGACCTGTTTCGTTGCCAGTTGTGGGTATTCAAACCCAGCGTCTCTCGGTCACGGACTCCTTAATCTCAGAATCCCGATGTTGGCTCAACGATCGAATTGAGGTCCCTCGGTCCTAGGCCATTTACACTACTTTGTTTTCTTGACATATTCTCCGAATGAATGCTCCTTCCACTTGTCTTCACTCAGGCCACCAGAAAAAACTGATGTTGGGAGTGAGGAGACTGAAGGATTTACAGAGAGGAGGAGTCGGTCCGGCGGCTCAAGAGAGTCCCTCCACGCCTCCATCCAGCCCAAGTGGCAGGAGTGTCTTGGAGTCCCAGACAGAGGAGAGGAAACAGCGGGAGGGTGGTCCAAGCCCATTGGCGAAACCACGCCCGAGTGTCTCTCATTCCCAAAATCCCCCGCACACGCCGCAGCAAACTCCACCACAAACCCCCACGCACACTCGAAACCAGCAGGCCTCCCCGAGGGCTCGGCCTCGGCCCTCCGCCCAGCAAGCGGCGGCGGGGGATTCGCCCGTGCCGATGCTCCGGCTGCCGAGTGAGGAGGAGGAGCGACGGCGAACTCACAGTCTGATTGGCTCCGAAACGGACTCGCGCTACGCCACCGTGTGCCGCAGCAGCTCCTCTCGCACCCCCGCTGTCGTCAACGACGTCACCGTCAACCGCAGCCAGTCGTCGGTCACGCTCCGTCCTCGCCGGAAAGGTCGGCCCCCGACGCCTCCCAAACGATCCTGTTCGTCCATCACCGGGGGCGACGGAGAGGGAGAAGGACAAGGGGAGGGGTTCCTCGGCCTGCCGACTTTTCGAGAGAGACGAGCCAGCGACTGCGGCAGCTTGGGGTCGGCTTTAAGATCTCAGGAGTCAGCGGGCTTGGAAAGGTCGGAGGGGGCTTCGGGGAGCGTGCGCAGCCTCGCCGCCATGCTCGAGACGTCCATCGTGAGCGGAGCCAAAACCCTGCCGAGGAATCTCGGAAGCAGCACCAACTACCTGCAGGTGTTTGTGCGTTCCGTGCGGACACTTTATTTGCCGCTTATCTAAGCCGGTTGCCAACAAGCACTGCAGTTTCCCGCAGTTCACCACAGTAGACTTTGGTCAAAGTGGATCAACAAGCTGCCAAATCGTGCCTCTTATGTTTCCTCGATTTTCAATTAAGATTGACTAAGCTCTACTCAATTACCAAAGTTCTTCAAAAGCAATCAATCGATCAATCAACTAATTTAGTGTTTTCCAACCTTATTGAGCCTATTATAATACTACACAATCGAGAAAGTGCTTGTAAATTACCAGTCGAGTGAAGTATCTTAACGCTCATGTCCTTTCTAGGTCAGCCCCCCCACACTGCGACGCCAGGCCCGCTCAGGCGGTCTCGGATCCGAAGATGACGACGTCCTTAATCGACGCAGGACCATCGGCGGAACAGAGGCCGACGGGGAGGCCCCCAGGCAGCCGGCGCAGCAACGTCCGGAACCGCGACCCCGCTCCACGGTCGTCTCCTCCGCCGCAGAGATCTCAGACGGCTCGGCGACGCTCCGGAGGAAACCCCGTCCGCCTTCGAAGGACCAGGAGGGGCCCGTGTCTCCCACCGTCGTCACCATGACAACTGGCTCCGACACCTTACGCAGGAGGCAGCGCGCAGTGGAGAAATCAGAAGGTGTCGCCCAAATAAACAACAAACAATCAGACTCTTCCAGAAATCCGGCCGATAGTAGCCGGCAACAGAACGGCGGCGTGGTGCTGAGGCGGAGGCCCGCGTCGGAGGCGTCTGATAGGACGGAGAAGAGTAGGGAGAGCTGTGAGTGGATGGAGGCCAGGAAGTCCCTGAAGCCACCGGTCTCGCCCAAACCTTCCTCAGTGGCGCTGAGGAAGACACAAGCGGACCCCCCAACCCCGACACGACGGGTCCCCATACCTGCTCCTGATACCGCCGACACGGCACAGAGTCCTGGTGAGACGTTCAAATTAGGACCGTTGCTATTGAATCTTTCTCGAATCGATTAACCTAAAAATTATTTGTTGAGTACTCGAGGAATTGTCGACGACGCCCCACCGCCTTTTTTTTTTTATCTTACATGTTTTTTTTAATACTAATATGCATTTTGTTCTCTTTTATGACTGTTTTTATGCTTAAACTGTATCTGTTAGTAGTGAGTGTATAGTACGAACAACAAAAATAGCCTTTGCTCAATGGTTACCATCCATGATTAGAATTAGCACACTAGCGATAACTATTTTACGTTAAAAAAAAAAAAGACGTTAACTACCATACAGCATTTATGCATTTCTCATTTTATACGTATACTCTATTACACATTTATTAATCTTCAAAATCACTTCCAGAAGCTCTTCTGTCACTTCTGCAATTTTTTTTTTAGCTCCAACAGTGACAAAAGTCCATGCACTAAACATGGACAGTTGGCCAAAAGGTTCCGGGCGATGCAAATTTGGGTCCGGGTCATGCAAATATCCTTTTATTCAAATTTTTTATGACCGTGAGGCAAGAAGTGTTTGCATTTACCAATTTTTCCGGTCGACTTAACTGAGTTAGCTGACTATTTCCCCAACCCCCCCCTCCTCCCCCCAGCCCTGATTCATGTAAACGTACAAACGAGCAGGTTTACCAACAGTTCAGTTTTTTTAAAAAATGGATTAATTGTTGCACATCTCTATCCATGTATTATACTTTTTTCATACTTTCTTTGACAGAGGCAAAGCGTGTCCCTCCTCCTGTCTCGCCCAAACCTCGCGGCCCCCCAACAGCGCCCAAACCGGGCAAACCCGCTGGACCCTCGACCGCCGTGAGCCCCGTATCCACCGGCGCGCCCAAACCCTCCCCGCCGGCCTCCGCCGCCCCTCTGCCCGCCCCCGACACCCCTTCCGGCCCGTCCCTCTCGCCGGGACTCCCCCTGACCTCCCCCTCGCCCGCCCAGAGCCCGTCCACGCCGTCCCCTCACCCCGTCAAACCGCCGCGCTCCTCCATCGCCGGCCTCTCCATCGACCTGCTGGGAGGGCAGGAGGAGGAGGAGAGGAGGAAGGAGCGGGAGCAGAACAAGCACAAAGAGGAGGAGCAGGATGAGGGGAGGACATTGTCGCAGAGGGGAGCAGACGCGGAGGAGAAAGGGGAGGGGGCGCAGCATCGTTTGGAGGAGACCAGCGCCTCTTTGGCGGCAGCTTTACAGGCTGTAGAACACAAAATACAAGAAGATGAAGCACAAAATGAGTAAGCGTATGCCAGCAAAGCTCATCTGCGGGGGGTGATCGTCAACTTTATGAGAAACGGTTTATCGCCCAGTACTTGTTGGACGAGTTAAGCAAGTAGGGCAGCAAGTTGTTCCCAATTACGAGCAGCCTGAAATCAGCACAGATTTTAATTAGCGCCTCTGGCCTCTAACGCTCATCAGTGGCCACTGAGGCTGATGGGAATTGCAGTCCATTTTAGGCGCATCGTCACTGACCCAACCTTAATCAAAAGTTTAACATTTTTTACATCAATATTCAATTTCAAAATAGAAGAAAAAAAATTGAGAACAATTTCACAGTACCACCACACAAAAAGTATATAATGGTGTACTGAAACGATGACGATCTTATCTCAATTGACTCCAAAATTTACTTGAATGGCAACAGGGGCGCGGCACCGTGGATCAGCTGGTAAAGCGCTGGCCTCACAGTTCTGAGGTCCCGGGTTCAATCCTGAACCCGCCAGTGTGGAGTTTGCATGTTCTCCCCGTGCCTGCGTGGGTTTTCTAAGGGCACTCCGGTTTCCGAAAACGTACTAAATTAATTGGACACTCTAAATTGCCCGTAGGTGTGATGGTGAGTGCGGCTGTTTGTCTCCATGTGCCCTGTGAATGGCTGGCAACCGGTTCAGGGTGTACCCCGCCTCCTGCCCGTTGACAACCGGGATAGGCTCCAGGACTCCCCGCGACCCTCGTGAGGATAAGCGGTGAAGAAAATGGATGGATGGATAAATGAACATTTCGTCATTATTTGTAGCAATGAAATAATTTTCGAACCCAAAAATGACCACTTGCACAATGCAATACGACATGTGGCGCAACTTTTGGGATACAAAGAAAAAGTCAAATTTCAATTTAAAAACAACAATTTTTTTGTCGTATTTGCCGTCTCTTGCCCCAACTTAACTCTGCTGTTGCACTTCTTCTCATTTCTCTCGTCTTTCTTTCCAGCAAAAAGACAACAGTGTCCATCCTGGATGACATCGGCAGCATGTTCGACGACTTGGCCGACCAACTGGACGCCATGCTCGACTGACCCCTCGAGTTTCGACACTTCCCGTCGCCTTTCTCTGGAGAAGCGTCCAGAAACCGCTCCGGTCCAGAGGCCGCGAAAGTGTGCGTTGCGCACACCCACCCGTCCAAGGAGGTGTCGTCCCCTCGGTTCTCTCGGGATGCCCGCCGCGCTTTCCACGCACTCAAACCTCCACATTCAAACATTTGGCCTGCGATGCTCCGAGCTGACTGAGAAGCACAATCATTCTCCTCATCTTTACAGACGAGAAGAAAATAGAAGCACATGGACTGACTCGCTGGAGGGGAGAGCGAGACAGACAGGAAGCACACTTGAGCGTTTATAAAAATAAAAAAATAGCAGCAACAACGCCACGCAAAGTAGACCACTCGCGTCTCTCCTCTTCCGAGGATGCCGCTTCTTCCTATTCCGTATGAACGAAGGAGCGCGCTGCGTTGTCTGTTCATGTCGTCGTCGTCGTTTGCCGTCGTTGTCGTCCAGTTACGAGCGTGTCGTCCTATAACCAAATGTCAGTGTCCTCCTTCCGATAATTCACAACGTCGCTGTTCAAATGATGAGAATTACGTGTGCCCGGGAAGAGGTGGGAGACTGGACTCATTTGACTTGACTCAACTCAGACTTAAGTCGCCAATTTTAGGACTTGGGTGTTGCTTGAGTAAAAAAAAAAAAAAAAAAACATACAAAAGACTCAACTTTGACTTCAACTACATACTGTAAGTCTTGACTGTTTGCATTTGATAGTGTTTAATTACAAGACTGTATGATATTTGTCTTGTGTTTAACATACCTTAATTCCCGGCCTACAAAGCACACCTGGTGATAAGGTACACAGAAAGAGTTTAACGCTAGCGCAGCCGCGCTAACGCGGCGGTGCTAACAGTAACGCAGCAGTGCTAACGCGGCGCTGTTGACACTAACGCGACGGTGCTAACGATAAAACTAGCACAGCAGCTCTTAAAAAAGTCGCAGCTTGTAGGCCGGGATTTACGGTCAACGTGCTACAAAAGTGACTCCCAAGCAGGGGGAAATGATCCAATTTCCCTTCTTTCATCCAGGATTATCTATTAATAATTACCAATCTATCTTTGTTCATCTATAGACTGTTTTTCGACTGACGTCACACACCTTCCGATTTAGAACACGGGCGCCATCTTGGTTTGGGGAACTCACGTAACCACACTCAACTAACCAGGAATCATTTCAGAAAGGCGTATGAATGGGGGCGCACTGCTATGCTATCGGGCGTTGTAAAGCGTCTTTCTTTCGACTGCCACATGTGATCAAGAACCAGTGCGAGAAAACTGAGAACTTGGCAACCAAACGGCGACAACTGTATTAGCAGAGCTGATCTAGCGGCCAAGCGCAATACTCGCGTGTGAATGCAATGCATGTCTCCAAAATCTGTATTTTCTGTTTTATCATCATAAGTTTGCGAAAACGGGTTACTGCACCGCTAGCTGTTTCCTGAGTTGAGTTAAAAATGAAGCCGTGGAAGTGGAGAAAGACTTGGGACTCGTCCGGGTCGAGCCTCTCTCTCTTTCTCTCCCTCTCGGTAACAAAAACGGAAATAATAATCGACATAATTTAACACAATGCTGACTATAATCACGCGGTACATATTTAAATTGCTTTGTGCGGTACACTAATATTAGCACTGTGGGGAAACGCAGGTTCCTTACAATGGATAGCGACGCATGGTGAATTGGTTGTAGGCCTCCAGACCTTTTGTAATTCTTTAGTCGGTCCACGGTCTAAGCGCTTGTCGAGAAGAGATAGTTGATAGCTTACCGACGCCCACATTTGCGTGCCCCATTTGTGTTTCTCCGAAGCATACGGGTCGATATTGTCGATCAAGGCGCGCTTTTCTCGTCGTAACGGTTTCTCGAGACAACATCTCATGAGCACCGATAACTTTCCAAAGTCTTTTTTTTAGCCATCACGCGTCACTTTTAACAGTCGTACGAACGTTTGTGCAACTCCGGTCTGCATGCAAAAGCGATAGAGTGAACCGATCCAACATGGCCGAGTGCCCTGGATGTAGTCACGTGGCCGAAAACAGTCTATAAATGCCAGCGACATAGTGACAGGCGAAACAACGAAGGTAGATGACTGAAGGTGCAATAAACTGGTCTTGGCTTCCTGCGAGGATAACAGCGTTGTGCTCAAACATCATCCAGACTTCTCAGCGACAAAGTCCATTTGAGATGAGATCATCATTATTTCAATAATTGGACTTTCTGTCACGTTTTCTAATGTAAAGATTTGTGCCTTGCCGTCACAAGCGTTTGGAAACACTGTGCAGAGGCCACTTCGCGGTTGGAGCTTACGTTAGGATTCAGATGTTATTGTTTTATTTTATATATATATGTATATATATATAAAAAGGAGAATGGTAACACACAAGACACGACAACTACTGTACATCGACTTTGATTCGGCGACGCAAAACTGACGCGGTGACCTGGGACTCGCTTGAAACTTGAGACCTGGCACCCGTTTGACTTCCTTCCACCTCTGCCAAACACAAACACGCCGCTCGCATCCCATTTTCACCTCGCTGGCTGTTTTTGGTGGCGCGTTTGCTCGGAATCGTACTGACATGCACACGTTATGCAAAGGCGCAAGACAAGCGCGCGGTGTAAGCCCCTCTCGTCTTGCTGCAGTCGACCAGTGTTTTACAAAGATAATCCTATATTTTCCATGCTTTCTATGATATGGTACATCCGGTATAGTTTATGATAGACAGTATCTGGTTGTTTGAGCTGTTAGAGCTCCCTCTATTGTCGACTAGTAAAACTGCCTCTGCCCTCCAACCCAGTGTGTCAATTCCTGTTTGTTTACTCTGCATCTCTCTGTGCCTTGGTAGTGTTCTTTCATACATTTTTTTTTTGTTTTTATTGTTTGCCTCCTTGTTTTGTTTGATGCTCCCCCAAGTTCCCTCATGAATTTTCCAGTTGTATCCACGTTAGAAAATTGTCCAGTATAAGAAAATTGAGAAGCATTTTTGCAAGCCCGACTTTTGAGCTGTTATAAGTCACTTTTGCTGCCTCTCTCCCTTCTCGGCTTTTTCCAATTTCCAGTGGTGAAAACCTCTACATATAGGATACAAACCGCCATTCATCCCCAATAAAGTCCACTAGTATTTTTCATACCCTTTGGAAAAGAATATTAAATAATATATTTGTGAAGAACGACAATAACGCTTGTGAATCGAAAGGGGGTTTGATCAAGTCTGTCCATTTTTTTGACTGAATGTGCTGTGAAGGCTGTTGTGCTGGAGTCGGGTCTAACGGTTACGTTTTTCTGCTGTGACGATGCATTCCTGTACAGATGTGAACAGAATAAATGTAAGGATTCAATTGACGCACTTTCTCGGCTGGAATTCGATTTGAGGGCGGCCCACTCCGCACGTCGCTGTCAGGCTACAGGCTGCATCCATTGATCTAAAAAAAAAAAAAAAAAAAAAAAAAATTGTATGGCTCATTGGCCACCAAAACTGAAGTCGCCATCCGCCATCTTGATACTCCCAAAACAACCATGCCGACCAGTTCCGTGGCTGTGAGAAAACATTCCACAGGTAAGTTAGAAAGATTTACTTTGACACTGTTAAAGTTTGTTTGTAAAGGATTTTTTTTTAAATTTTCTGATAATCTAAACTCACTTGAACAAAGTTTTGTTTACAGTTGTTTACTCTTCACTCTCTGCTTCACCTTTCAGAGTCTGACGTTTTTTTTTTCGTAAAAAGCGATGACAATATTTCCCCAAACTTCATTAGTGGATAAGCAAGAAAACACATTTTCTGTGAATTTTTTGGGTGAATTTCATAATAGAGGACTCTGCAAATTGAATTTAATTTTCAAATTCGAGGAAACAAGTTAATTTTCTGTCTGAAATAGGACGTCGTAGCGACAACGAATGAACAATGCGTTTAGCATGTATTTTCCCATTGCGAGTCCTCATTTTAAAAAAATATATCGAATTGATTGACTTCATTTTGAATGTTTTTATGAGTAAAAAATGCTTACTTTTTTGCTATGTTATGTCACGGAGTGTTTTGGGAAAAGTTAACATGTTACGGAAATATAGGTAGCTAGGTAATGTGCAAGGTTTCTTGGTCGTCACAGTGTTATATGTCTTTCCTTTGTACTCGGCCTTTTTTTTGGGTTACCAAGTCGAATTAAAAATCCTTCATGTTACCAGAAGTGTAAGAATGTCAAGGTCACACGACCAGTTTTAATCCTAGATGCCAAACTTTGAGAAAACCCCGCCATAATCCAACCTGTAACTCGTCTTCCACACGTTTTCGGAGTACCAAGATGGCGGCCAACTGGCTTCAACCAATCGACACACCGCTCGATGTGTATGCGCTATCCCATTATTTTTTTTGTTAGGTCAGTGGCTCCATCTAGCAAACACTAAATACGCCACCGGGCAGTGGCAGTCTTGATAACCGACCTAATTGTTTAGCGTTTTATGCAACAGTCCGAAGTACGACGTCTCCACATCTCTTTACTAACCTACCTTAGCGATCTTAAAATGGGCGGCTTGATTACGATAACGATCAAATGTCGGAAGTGGAGGGGCGGGACTTCCGCTTAAATTTGGTAACGGAACTTTCCGTTTCCGTTTTCTCTCCCTTCTTTCTGCAATGGAGGACCACGTTGGCAGCAAGTTTTCTTCCTCTGTTCGAATTTATTTAACAACGAATGGCAAAAACGCCCCAAATTGTTCCCTGCTTTGCTTTGTGAGTTCTCACCGGTGTAGAAAAAGAAAACATGGCTGAGGTGGGTATATAGATATTGTATTTTTTTTTTTTTTTTTTACAGACGCTTTTCTGAGCACGAGACCACGTGGAGGAAAATTGTTGGATTGAATATTTTCTATCATTTTAATATGTTGTCCTTTAAAAAAAACTCATTTACATCTCTATGCGTTTAGTTCAACAATTTGACTTAAAATAATCGACTGTTCAAGTTTACTCTGCAGTCAATGAGCTTCCTCCATTTAGTTGCCCTTTTTATAAAATGGATCCCTGCAATATTTGAATAATTATTTTTCCTTCTCCAAAGGTTCTTTTCAGACTTTTAGCAGATTTTTGAAAAGACAACTAAAGGCGAGGACATTAACAAGGTAAATCCACATTTACAGTAAAATACATCACGGGGTGTCCTGTTTACAACGAATTTGTCTGTTAATCGAAATTAAAACTAAAATCACAAACTATAAAACTAAATATCAAACTAAAATCACAAGTATCGTAAATATTAAGATATTTACTGTACAGGGCTGATACTGAGTCGAGGAGGTCGAAACCCGATATTTTGAGTTGATAATCATTTTCCACAGAACGGATAATATTGAGGTTGTAATTTTGAATGAACACTTCGTTTATTTGCATTTAATCATATGTTTATTAAGCAGATTTGCAACATACTAAAGGTTTGTATCTTCATAGTATTTGACAATGGTTCGATTTTAAATAATAAAAACTTCTCCTGCCCAGCAGCGTGTCTTATGACGTAAAATGGAAATAACACCCAAAACCTAAAAAGTGCAGCGAGATTACAGGATTGCCAGCAACTCTTAAAAAAAAATAATAATAATTTGTTACTTGAAGTTCACATAGTTTTCCATTTACTGTTTGTCACACACAAGATGGCGGACAAGAGAATCCTGGGACTGTGGTGATGTCATCCGAAATCGCTCTGTCTATTCCACTCCCGTGTAAATATTTTATGAAGAATGTCAGACCTGTAAATGCAGTAGTTGGCACGTTTTGCGCTGTGGCGTTTTTAACTTTGTGATGTCGATAGTTCTAAACCGAAGACCCCACTCCACCCCTGTGCAAATTAGCCGCTGGTGACAAATGAAAACACTTCTGACACCTACTATGAAAACTGAAATATCGCTTGTGATTCTACAATTCATCCCGAGGCTTCACAACTTTTGATTTAAAAAAAAAATAATAATAATAATAATTTTTAGGGGGGTTTAATATTTCTCTTGTCCCTTCCACCATATACAGCATGGAGGCAAGGACCCAAAGAGCGCCTGGTCAGAGTTTGGACTCATTCCACCTGGCCGGATGTGAGCGATGGTGAGGTTTTATGAAATATACGCCGTCAGCGATTTCGTTCTTCAAGTCGGTGATGACAAATCAATTAATTTTTCTGACACCTACTATGACAGCTGGACTCCAGTTTGTGATTCGAGTTTTTGCCCTGAGGCTTCATTAAAATTGTCGGAAATTCCGATATGTTTTTTTTTTTTTTTTTTTGAGCCACCTATAATGCATTTGTTTTGTTACATGTTGCAGAGGTGACGATGAAAAGGGACGGACGGGCCTGAGTTGAGATTGCACTTCAGCCGACTGGATGTGACAGCTGGTGAGTTCGTGTGTAAATAAAAAGAATTATGATAATAATTTAAAAACCCTCAGTGGGTTTCTTACTCGCCAGTGATGACAAATCAAACAACTTTTCTGACACCTACTATGACAGCTGACATTCAGCTTGTGATTCAAAGTTTTAACACTGAGGCTTCTTCGCTTGTCGTTATATGATTGCATTGAGTAACATTAAAGATGGTTAATTTTTTTTTCTTCTTCTCCTTACCACACAGGTGACGGGTGTCTTGCATCACGATTTTGAAGGCACAGCTGCAAAGATCGGAATACGAAAATACGATTGACCACGGCGTGGACACAAGCTCCCACACCTCATTTATTTATTTTTGGTGTCAAATGTCATGAAGTCCTGAAATATTTAAAATTTGATTCCGTGATTTCAATGCCGGGCGAACCGATGGTAAAGCGTTGGCCTCGGATTTCTGAGGTCCCGGGTTCGATCCCGGCCACGCCCGTGTGGTGTTTGCATGTTCTCCCCGTGCCTGTGTGGTTTTTCTCCAGGCACTCCGGTGTCCTCCCACATTCCAAAAACATGCAACATTCATTGGAGAGTCTAAATTGCCCATAGGTGTGATCGTGAGTGCAGCCGTTTGTTTCCATCTGCCCTGCGGATTGGCTGGCGACCAGTTCAGGGTGTCCGTTGACAGCTGGGATAGGTTCCCGTGCTCCCCGCGACACTCGTGAGGATAAGTGGCAAAGAAAATGGACTGATTTCAATGTCTAGCTTGAGTTTGATAGCTGAGACCAACGTATTTCATGAAGCACATAGATCACAGGTGTGCCAAAATTAAAAAGTCAAATAATGAAGTACCAAAATAATTTTAGATTTCAGACAACTCTGTACGTGGGAGGATGCAAATCTAGTCAGGGAATTGCTCAATTAGTTTTTGGCATTTCTTGGAATAATTGGATTCATCCTGACTGGATACAGATTTGGACTTTAAATTTTTAAAAATTACGTTATAAATTAAAAATATAAAAATAATTTGGCAGTACCTATGTAAAGTTTTTCTATAATGGTCATTTGTTTTTTTTTTTTTTTAGGACCCATGAAATTTATTATGGGCTGGTCTTTCTGCCAACTTGTGCAAATATTTGTTGAGCTTTTTCTTTGTAAAGAACAAATACTTTCCCTTTTCCTGTGCTGTACATGTTAGGCAGCATTGATTACTCATTTGTAAATACAAATGTACTATTGTCATATTGTGGCATTCTCGAATGTTGGTATACTGGAGGGGGTATAAAATTCATCTTTGAAAACGGATTGAATCATCGCATCTAAGTCCAATGTGGCGTGCGGAGGCCACGCCCCTCGATCGTCCTCGTTTGCGTGCGCGCGCGCCTCACGTTTTGCCTGCAGGTGCGCGCACGCTTTGCCAGTCAAAGCAGGCGGCCGTCACGCCTCCTTTAAAGTCTTCCAGCATCCAGTCGTCAGGCAAAAGGGGGCGCGGCCAAATCCGCACCGCATCCTCACAGTCGCCAACCTCCTCCTAGAGCACCGGAGCGACTCCCGGCGTCACACCTCAACGCCGGACGACCACCGCGCGGATTTTTTTTCCGGTAGGCCCCCGAAGCGCGATTGCTTATTTCGCTAAATATTTGGAGGGGGGGGGGGGGGCGACACTGGAATTGGGTCTGGTCTCATTTGGCGGAGCGGATGGCCGTGACAGGCGCCCGCGGGGGCGGACGCTGACGGACGACGCGAGACTCGACCCACTTACGAGAGATCCGTCAAAACCGACGACGGTGTTGGGTCGTTTTGCGAGATCCGCGTGAGCTACGGTCGCTATGCGGGTTCTCGACGGGGGTCTCGGTCGGCCTCTTCCGGCTTTGTGAGCCGCATCCTGGCAGGGTGGGGCACTCTTTCACGCGGATGGAGGACAAGACGTGAGGATCGTTTCGCGGGACCGTGGGCGTTTTTAGCGGTATTAAGATGCGGTTATGTACAAAATAAGATTTAAAAAAAAAAAACACCTGGAACGTCCGATTCTTTGGTTGAAGAGTTTATGACCCGTGCACGCCTCCCACTTTTTGTCCCGGTCGGCTCCTTTTATCACATATCCAATTAATTGAGTGCTTAAAAAAAAAAATTCTCCACAACATTTCTAAAGAACTATCGAACTTTGAGACCCAAGTCCTACAGAATTTCTGTAGAAATTGTATAGAAAATCACAGGCAAAGTTCTGTAGAACAAGTTGTTCCGTACAAATTCTTTAGAGTTTTATAGATTTCTATAGAATTTTTTTTTTTTAATCAGGGTACCACTTGGAGAATCGATTAAACATTTAATCAGTAACTTAAAATGGTCCAAATCCTCTTACTTCAAATTTCTTCATGAAACTAACTACGAGATCTGAATTTACATCTGCTTCCCCCCGAGAAAACGACCGTCCCCATTTTTCTATGCTCCGGATCCAAAGCTGTCAGATGTTACAGATCGTGCGGATTTTGTTACGGATCTCACTGCTGACTCGGGATGCCTCTAACACTGATTTTTCAGCATTTAAAAATAAATCAATCAATAATCTAGTCGCTGTCTCGAGCCACAAAGATGCTAGCTGCCTGAAATAACCAACAGATGTGATTAAAAACAGCAAATCTCCAGTCACAGTGAACAGTGACCAATTTGTTTTGGCAATAAAGAAAAGAGAACTGTTGTTCGCAAACACCTCGACTCTCTATCTTTAAAGACCAAAGACCAAGTCCGAAACCTTGGTGTTCTGATTGATTCCGACCTGACGAAATCAATCACAAAAAGTGCCTTCTACCATCTGAAGAACATATCCAGAGTGAAGTCTTGTATGTGTCAAGCGGACCAGGAAAAGCTCATCCATGCATTATCTCAAGTAGACTTGACTATTGTAATGGTCTTCTGACTGGACTCCCCCCCCCCCCAAAAAAAAAAAAAAAAAAAAAAAAGAGTATTAAACAGAATGCTGCAGCTCGCGTTCTTACCAAAACAAAGCGGTCGGAGTAGATAACTCCAATTCTAAAGTCCTTGCACTGGCTTCCAGTCAGCTTTACGATAGATTTTAAAGTTCTGCTACTGGTCTATAAATCACTAAACGATTTAGGTTCTGAATACATGAAAGAAATGCTTACGGAATCCAATCCCAGTTGAGGTCTGAGATCGACTGACTAAGGTCAAATAGTGGAGCGCAGAGTCCAAAGCAAACATGGCGAAGCAGCATTTAGCTATTGCGACAGGGCAAAATCTAGGTTGCAAACTAATATTGTTATTGTTATGAAGGGAGGATGAGGAGTAATTAACAGGAGAAGACTGGGACTCCGCGGCGATCTCACAAAAAACAGAAAATCTGTGACTGAGTGATACGGTACGCTCGTCAACACAGAACTGGATGGAAACGCGTCACGGCGCGGAGTAACCACTTTTGTCGACTCGCTGATTTCAAAATAAAGGAGCTTCAATAACAGCTCCGGTTTTTCTTGTTCTGGCAGCGTGAATATCGTCGAGTCATGGACGACTTAGATGTTCCCCAGATGCGGAGGGAAGTGGAATCGCTTCAGTATCAGCTGGCCATCAACAGGGAGAAGTCCTCCATCACAGTCACTGAGTGAGTGGAAACAACTCACACTAAAACCGGGGTGGTGGGGGGGAGAAATCCAAACTCGTTTTTGTCACGGCCCGCGTTGTAGTTCCGCTTTCTATCGGAAGGCCGTTATGACTGAAACCGTGAAAATCTTTGACACATCGTATTTACGCATTAAATTTATCTACTAGGTTCAGAATCAGAAAAACAATAGTAATGGGTTTTTCAACTATTGTTGATGTTTGGTAACACAAAAATGCTTGCAACATCTCAATGTTGTGACAATTTGAAATTTTGGTACAGATTTGAACGATTTGCCTTCACGGGCCACATAAAATCATGCGGCGGGCCACATCTGGCCCCCGGGGCTTGAGTTTGACACCTGTGGACTAAAACATTGACATTTTGACATGACACGGAGGATTGATTTTAAATTGACGCCCCCTTTCAAAGGAATCTTTAATTGCATATAGGTGCCCAAAAATGGTGGCAAAGTATGTATACAAACTCATGTTACATCCATCCATTTTCTTAGCAGCTTATCCTCACTAGGGTCGTGGGGAGTGCTGGAGCCTATCCCAGCTGTCATCAGCCAGGAGGCGGGGCACACCCTGAACTGGTCGCCGGCCAATCGCAGGGCACATAGAGACAAACAGCCGCACTCACCATCACACCTGGGTGCAATTTAGAGCGTCCAATTAATGTTGCATGTTTTTAGGATATGGGACGAAACCCATGCAGGCACGGGGAGAACGCGCAAACTCCACACAGGGAGGGCTGGGACTTGAACCCGGGACCTCAGAATTGTGGATAGGGATAGGCTCCAGCACTCCCGCAAGAAAATGGATTTATGGATAAATTGTCCCCTAGGTGTGTTTGTGAGTACGACTGTCGGGTGTCTCTATATGCCCTGCGATTTGCTGGGAACCAGTTCGGGTGTACCCCGCCTCCGGCTGGATGACAGCTGGGATAGGCTCCAGCACTCCCCGCGACCCTCTTGAGGATAAGCGGCAAAAAAAATGGATGGCTGGATAAATTGTCCCCAGGTGTGTTTGTGAGTACGACTGTCGGGTGTCTCTATATGCCCTGCGATTGGCTGGCAACCAGTTTTGGGTGTACCCCGCCTTCTGCCCCTTGACAGCTGGGATAGGCTCCAGCACTCCTGCGACACTCGTGAGGATAAGTGGCTCAGAAAATGGATGAATGTGCGATAAATGTTCACTGTACAACCGTATTGCAGTTAGATAAAGTGTACCGCTCCATTTGCTTGCCCCGATGAACAAGTAACCCATCCAACAATATTAATCCCATTAATTAATATTCCGTATCCGTTTCATGGGCAGAAATTCACATTATTTGCACGTTATATGAATTTTGTCGTCTCAATTTAATATTTCTCGGGAACACATTTTATCTATACTGTGGCCACAAGTCACGTCTGGGGTTCTGTACGTACTCGTAACCACGCGTCGCCCACTTTGTTCCGTCCAGTCGAGCGTGGTCCGACTCCAGTGCGTGTTTTCCTTTAGGCTGGTGAAGTGGATCGAGGGCTGCGTTTGCGAGGATCCGTTCCTGAACCCTGAGCTGATGAGAGCAAATCCTTGGGTGGAGAAGGGGAAGTGCGTGATCCTCTGATGACCAAACGCAAACTTGCAGAAAGAAAAAAACAACAAAAATGTACACACAGTCAAAGCACGGACGCACCACCGATTATGTGCACCCACACAATTGCGCACACGCACGGACACTACTATTTACTACTAATTTATTTGGATACTTTGAATGCTGTTATTTTAAGATTTCTGTGTGTCTGCGTGCGCAGCACCGAGTAGCTTTTTAGATGTATGTTTTTATTGGCTATTTACACTGTCAATCAAAAAAAAAAATAATAATAAAGACTGTTTAGAATTGAACAGAACCAAAGAGTTGGCGTACTTCTGTGCTTTCGGTTGCGAGGTGCGTTGGATTCACAGGAGTTCCCGGATGTAAACGTTCCGCCGCACGGCGTTGGACATGCCTTCGTTGAAGCGGAACCACACGTCGCTGTTGCCCACCGCCTTCCCCATGGCGAGGACGGCACACTTTTGTACTGCAAAAACAGGGAAAGTTATTATTATTATTTATTTATTTATTTATTTTAGCTTGTCCAAAACTGCCTCTCGAGCTGCCGGCTCACTTCGACAGACAGCCAGTGCGACGGTCTGAGCGCTCCTCCGTGCTGAAAAGTCTCCTTGTGATGAATACGCATGTGTAACTAATAGGGGACCGCTGGGTACGCAGCAGACGCGTACTGGGAAATGTCCCTGTCTCATAGATCCCCAACTTCTCGTACGTGTGGGAGCTAAAATAGGTTAAAGCTTAACCCTAACCTAACCTTAAAACAAAAGTTGATTAAAAAAAGAAAAAAGATATACACATATGTACATTCGCTGTGTTCATCTTTCTGAGACGTCCGTAGCAAACACGAATACTCGGCGACAAGTTGTCGGATGGCACGTGTTGAAGAATGGATGGGGATGTTTCAGAATGGCGGCAAGTTTACAAAATATACGCGCATGACTCACAAAGAGACTTTGAAGCACCGGGAGCGCTCAGACCGTCACACTGGCTCACTTCTACAGTCGGCCGGTGCGACTGCAGGGCCGAGAAAACGGAAACTAAGTGGTATGACAGTAAATATAACGTAATTCCCGACCTATAAATGCACCTGGTTATTAGCCTCGGTACACATAAGGAGTTTATCGCTAGTGCGGCGCTAACGCCATCCCCACGCTAATGCTAGCCGGCACTAACACTAGCCCTGTGCAAACGCTATCGCTGCACTCACAGTCACCCCGTGCTAACGCTAGCCCCGCTATAGCGTCGCATCACCGTATAGACCGCAGTGTTTAAAGCATGTGAAAAAAGTCGTGGCTTGTAGGCCGGAAATTACGGCCACGCTACTCTAAGAACGCCCGATCTCGTCAGATCTCGGAAGCTAATCGGGTTTGGCCCTGGTTAGTACTTGGATGGGAATACCGGGTGCTGGAAGCTTCTCTCCCCGGCTAAATGCGGAGGGGTTGCGTCAGGAAGGGCATCCGGCGTAAAACTGTGCCAAACAAATATGCGTTCATCTAAGATGACACGCAGTGGCGACCCCGTATGGGACAAACCGAAAGGAAAAGAAGAACAACTACAAAAAACCTCTCTGTATGTAGTATCGGACTTTTCCTGCAGTGGAAATACACGAGCCAGATGACGGTTTACCGTTCCAGACCGAACAGTACCGCTCGGCGGGAAGTGTTTTTGGTACCTGCGTCCGAGGACGATGGTGCGGTCGTCTGTTTCGGTGCAACGGCGCGGCCGAAAAAGTCCACCTCTTGCTGTCAGAATACAAAAGAAAAAAAAAAAACATTTTAAGCGGGGGCGAAGTGAGGCCACATCTCTCGAGCAGTTTTAACACTCCAAAGTCAAGTCAGAAATATCCTGGATGGAGGTCAGTACATCTTTCACGCGTCATTAACCTCATTTAACAGTTGCACAATGAGGGTCTAAATAAATCCCAGCGATGTCCTCATTATCCTCATTTCGATTTAAAATGACAACTACTCACTTGCACCACCTACAGGCAGCAACTGAAACCTACACAACCAACACTTCATCGGGTCAAAAGGATTATAGGATAACGCGCACAATGACATAAAATATGAGGAAAAGTCAAATTGGCAATGTGAACGGAATTACACTACATTACATTTTTCATGATCAGTGTTAATAGTATGACAAACAAACTTGTTTTTTTTTTCATAAAAAAAAAAAAAAAAAAGGAAAAATACTAAAGTGATGCGTCTCACCCTGGGCTCCACTGTGGTTTGTCTGACAATATTTTCCAACCTCTGATGATGGTTCCTGATGGGTTTAGGAGCAGCGCACACCTTCTCCACCTCTTTCTGAGTTACACATACAAAAAAAAAAAAAAAAAACAAGATTTATGGTGACTCAGTTCTGATGAGTATAAATAAGATGCTAATAATTTTTCAAAAAGTGTCACCGTAATAGGGTTGCGCTGTAACATGAGTTGCTCGGCCCTCCTCATCTTCTCCTGCTCCATCTCTCTGCTGATGGTTTGTTTTGCCTGATAGGTCAACTGGCGCCGCGGAGGCAGGCCCGAAAACCTCACCACCTCCTCCACACGCCTGCAGACACATTCGCGCGCAGTGTGAACAACTACACAACATCAGGACGCGCGCCGAGTGAAGTTTGCGATCTTGACGGGAGAAATAAGCTTCCACTTATCACGGCTTATACAACCAGAATTAAACCTGGATTTAATTATTCTATAAAACAATAATCTTCTTTGCACTGATCTCCAGCTCTCCCCCAGACACACGCTCACATACTCGCTGCATGCCTGCTCCATGCCTATAAATATCGCATTAATCTCTCCACTTGCTGTGCTATTTATTGCACGTTTTCACAAACTATTAGACATGCTGGCATGTTTCGGGTCTGTCCTGGCTACATAACTCAAAAGCACTTACGCTTGAGGGCAGGAAAAGATGGCCTGACGTTTTCCCAAAGGATTTTCTTGTAGATTGCAAGAATTTGTTCTTCCATTAGTCACAGTAAGTGGTCGAGTTCCTGAGGAAGACCCTGAGAACATGAACTGCCAGCACCATGTATAACTGTTAGCATAATGTTATTTCTATGCCAAATATAATGAGTTGCGAGCTTCGGCATTCTTTTTTTTGTTAGTTGTGGTTTATGCCTGGTGTCCAATGTTCCCTCTAAGCCGCGTAACTGCGCACTTGTCACACACTCTCAGCGCAGAGAACTACAGCCTGAGACTGCCTCTCACAAAGAGCTGCTGCCCTGGCCACACCGGGCCACACTCTCTACTTCCTAGTTTACCTGACACAATTTTAAAGGAGTACGCTCATTATTACAAACACCAGGGTATGTGAATAATAGAAGAAAAAGTGGTGAAACTGGATGAGATTTTCTCTTTTTTTGAGAAAAAAAAGATCTGGTCTGAAGCCAAAGTAGAAAGTACAGGATGAGATGGTGTATAATGTTAAAATTCCACCTTGGCACAGCCTGACTGAGGATGAAAGCACGGATGATACATTGCCCAAAAAGCTAATTCTGTATTTTAAATACAGGAGGCAACATAACATTAACCCTAAAACTGTTTGGGAACATCATTCAGCTTTCAACATGCATTGCGAAAGATATTCTGCAAGCAATAATTAAATTTCACAGCAAGAAAAAAAAACGTGGAGATCATTGTGGGTTTAAAAAAAAAAAAAGAAAAAGTCGGAAGTGACATTTCAAATTTATAGTTAATTGGTATGGTATGTATTTGTATTGTAATGTATTTTTTTTGGTTTGTTGACATTTTCAGTGTAAGTTTGCAAAAACACAAAATTGTTGTTATCTGAACCTTTGAATGAGCCACGTAACTTCAATGGATGACACTGACCACAGTGCATACGTCTGACGTTGCTCACAGTGGCCGAAGGGGGCGCTCACGGCCTTAAGTGTGTTTGCTCAAACTCGTAAAAAATTAGAGGGGACATTGTGTGGTGTCTGTCTTGTGTTTTGCTTATGTCAGTCACAACCACTTAATTAACAAAGGCCAGTAAGGACTGTAATTGTTTGAATATTGTTTTGGGTTAGTTTGTGCCCATCTTGATGAGTTGCCATTGCATCTTGGCAAGTTTCACCACTGTCCCCAGTTATGACCAATCGTGGATAACGGCAATTAGCATGTTTCACCGAAGGCCCAAATGTTTGAAAATGGCTTCGCAACCTACAGCATTCCAGACTGACGGGCTTCAATCACTCTCACAGGTACCATTGAAGTAGTTTCTTGATTCAACAAATCTGGCAGTAGTCAGGCTTGGGTGTTGTCAGTGATACTGAACTCTGACATTTTTCCACATTTTTTAGCATTCACATACGTCGTGTAGGTCTGCACGGGCACTCACGGCTCCAGGATGTACGTGTATTGCCCCTCGGGTGTGCGGTCCTGCCGGTACGAGAGATTGTACGCCAACATGGTGTCGATTAGCTCGCACATCTGCTCTTTCTCTCTGCGACTGAACAGCTGCGGGTTCACCTGGAGCACACGGAGGATTTTTATTAATCCATATTTGTCACAGGCAACAACTTTGGGGAGCTTTAGGTACCGTAATTCCCGGCCTACAGAGCGCACCTGGCTATAAGCCTCACCCAGTACATTTGTAAAGGAAATACCGTTTGGTACATACATACGCCACAGCTGCGTAAAAGCCGCAAGTGCCCACATTAAAACACGAGATATTAACAAAGAAAGACTGTACACAGAGAGCTAATGCCAGCAGCGCCCGCTAACGCTAGCAGCACTGTGCTAACGCAAGCAGCGCCAGGCTAACGCTAGCAGCACCGCGCTAACAGAGCCAGTGTGACTTTCTGAGCGCTCCCGGTGCTGCTAAGTAACTTTGTGAGTAATGCGCATCCGCGTATATTCTGCATGCGTGTATATTTTGTAAACTTGCGGCCATTCTGAAACATCCCCATCCATTCTTCAACGTGTGCCATTCGACAACTTGTCGCCGAGTGTTCATCTTCGCTACGACCGTCTCAGAAAGACAAACACAGCGAACGTACATATCTTTTTCTTTCTTTTTTTTTTTTTTTTAAATCACCTTTTGTTTTAAGGTTAGGTTATAACATATGTTAGCTCCCTCTATGTAGAAGAAGGGGAACTATGAGACCGGGAGATTTCCCAGTAAGCGTCTGCTACGTACCCAGAATTCCCTTGTTAGTAACGAATGTGCACTCATCACAAGGATACTTTTCAGCTCGGGGAAGCGCTCAGACCGTCACACCGGTTAAAAAAAGATAAAACATACCGGTAAAAATCACAATAACGTGCTAGCACAGCGGTAACAGGGTCGAACCGGTAAAAGTCACTTCCTCGGCACATATATTCCGCCGGTCTCACTCTAACCTTTTCCGGTCGAGTGCCCCCTTACGGCCGTTCGAAAAAAAAAAATGCACAAATTAGCCGCATCACCGCATAAACCGCAGCGTTGAAAGCGTGTGAAAACAGTCGCTGCTTATAGGCCGGAAATGACGGTATATGCTGTACATACGGGGCGGAGTTTGGGAGAGATGATATCGAGGAGCAGCGTGAGAATGTCCAGGGCGAGGTTAAGTTGGCTGATCCTGGTCCTGATCCTGGCCGGGATGTCGGACAGCATGGTGGACAGAGCATTCCTGCTGCTCTGGAGTTGAGAAGTCAGCTGAAAATGAAGCAGAGGGTTTATTCCTAAAAAAAAAAAAGAAAATATTGCTGCAGTGGCTAAATAGCCTCACAAAAAGAACAATGTATGTAATGAACGAGGTTCACCTCATGCTGGGTGTGCGGATAGTTGATCCGCGGAACGTGCGTGTGCGCAAACAGGAAGTGATAAGCAACGGACAGGAAGGGGAGGTACTTCATGAGGGTAAAGTTCTGCCCGTGCATGATGACTTGGTTGAGCCGGTCAGAAAAGCATATCCAGTCCAGCGCGTCGCACACGTTCTGCAGGTTGGGATCTCGGACCCTCATGGACAAATAGTTGTCGTGCAGGCCCTGAGTGAAGGAGAGTGAAATTAAAATGGTAATGGTGCTAAAAATGTATTACAATATGACATCTTTATTACCTGAGAAACTTTTTCATATTCTCCACTAGATGTGGCCAAGTCAAGAATGTGCTGGAACCTCTGACCGCCGCCTCCGGAACCACGGACTTCCCCAAAACTCTCACCAATGCGTTTCCTAAAGAAATTTGGAGGGTGTCAGGTACCAAGATATATTCGGATTAAGATCCATACAGTAATTCAATAATTCATTCCATCCTGTGCAAAATATTGGAGAAGGAGCAAGACAACGGGTGCACTTTCTCAGACCTGGTTTTGGATGGAGCTACTGTACCGTTTACTGCGTGGTAACTGGAAGATCTCCTGCCACAGATGGAAGAGTCCTTTGTTTTGGTCCTTCTGGCCCACAGACATGCACTGGATAGTCCTGGTGTTGAGCTGCTTGTGACCTCGGCTGAAAAGGAACTGCATAAAAAAAAAAAAAAAAAAGTACAAGAGTGCCTCAACTTATGAGTTTTAGTCATTCCATAACCACATTTGTAACTCAAAACGCAAATCTCAAATCTGTTTCTTCAGTGAAATGAATGAAAATGCTATCAATCCGTTCCAGACAGCCCAAAACACCAACAAAATATTTGAAACGCATTTACTAATAAAAAAAAAAAAATAGCACTCTATATTGTTGTACACTATCATAAATTACAACAAAAACCAATTATGTGTTAACATGAATGTGCACATCATGATAATTTAATAGACATTGTGCTGCTTCTTCTGGTGTGTACCTTAGGCACCTGAGGGCAGCATACCTACAACACATCATCCATCTATTTTCTTAGCCGCTTATCCTCACGAGGGTCGCAGGAGTGCTGGAGCCTATCCCAGTTGTCAACGGGCAGGAGGCGGGGTACACCCTGAACTGGTTGCCAGCCAATCGCAGGGCACATTGAGACAAACAGCCGCACTCACAATCATACATATAGTGCCCAATTAATGTTGCATGTTTTTTGGGAGGTGGCAGGAAACCAGAGTGCCCGGAGAAAAGCCACGCAGACACGGGGAGGTCATGCAAACTCCACACAGCCGGGGCCGGGATCAAACCCTGGACCCCAGAACTGTGAGGCCGACGCTTTCCAGGTGAGCCACCGTGCCACCCATAATACATTATAAAACACTCTTCCAAACTCAGTAAGCTGCAGTAATATATCATTTTTAGCAAAGGGTAATGAATGAAAGTCTGCAAGTACTGTTGTATTGTGTTTCTACGTGTTTAAACAATTGCTCGATTGATGCTAGTTTCGTTAGCCCATCCAGTGTCGTTTTGCATTGTGTGTTAGCAATAAGCTAATGGACCTTTATAAAGGGCCCGTTGCATATGATGATTCTACATTTTTTTTCCCGTTTTGAAGTCTGAAAAATGTGGAAAAAAGTTACTAACTTCTACTTTTAACACGGATGCCCTTTTACCTGGAGGGTGTTGATGCAAGACCTGATGTCATTGTCGGTTTTCTCACAAAGTAGCATCAGCGCGCCGGTGTCGGCCTTCATCCCCTGACGGAGAGAGATCTGCGAACCAAGGACATAAACTTTGTTAAGCGCTTTATGCATTTAGCTACTTGATGTGTGTGTGCGTATAGCGTGTACCTCTGCCAGTCTCTGAGCCAGACGGGTTGGCTGAGTTTGGGGGAACGTCAGGAGGAAGGCCTGCTGCCTCAGCGGTCTGAGAGCTGGAACGTAACTGACAAAAACACAACCCGATATAAAAACGAGCTTCTTGCTTCATGCTGCCGTTTAAACTTAGGAGGCGTTATTTTAAAAACTTTTTTCTTACAGATCGTTGCAGATGCAGATGATTGGTCGCATTAGAATGGACTCCTTCTTTTTCTTCTTTTTCGTGGAGTCGGCACCAGCCTCACTGCCGTGTCCGTCTTTTCTGTTCAGGGTCGCCAACAGCACGTTGATCGTAGCCTGAGTAGAAAAACGAAAAAAACATTTAAACAATTGTCTTTTTTGTCTCGGTACTGAAGAGGAAAATATTATGTACTGGTTATATAGTTTAAATACTGTACGAGAAATAAGCAAAGTGCAGACTACACATCACGATACAATTAAATTGATACAGTTACATACTGCCGGGGCGCCGTCAATTTCGTCAATAACGAGGCAGTTTGGTCGCTCGTCGGCTCCTAAAACGGATTTCATCTGCGTAGCCGTGTCGATGCGTTTCTGGAACACTTCAGCGCTGCGATCGTCACTGCACGACAACAAAAAGTCAGCACAGGAAAAATATTGTAAATGTAAGCGTAGTTGTGGTTGGCTTTGCTAACCTTGCGTTGATTTCCACTACATTGTAGCCAGCGTGCTTGGCAATCACATGAGCCAAGGTGGTCTTTCCCAAACCTGGAGGACCAGACAACAGCGCCACCTAGACAGTGAAAGAATCGGTTATAGAGCGAAAGAACCAGCTACTTGAATTAATGATTCAATGGAATCGGTATTACATTGGTATAAAATGATTTCCGGCCTATGAGCCGTGACTTTTTTTTTTCAAAAAAAAAAAACAAACAAAAAACAAAAACGGGCAGCTCTAATTACTTTTATTTGGATACTTGATCCTTTAATGTGACTCATTTCCAGGCAAAAAAATTGAACACAGAGTAGTTTCAAATCTTTTGTATTTCTTTTTTTGTTGTAACCCTTTGTACGATTGATTTTATGATACTATTAAATATCCCATTGTTATACGAGTACGGCAAACATACTACCATAATTTCCGACCCACAAGCCGCGACTTTTTTTTTACACGCTTTCAACCCTGCGAATTATGCGGTGATACGGCTAATTTGTGCATTTTTTCTAATGACACTCGAGTGGTAAAGGTAAGAGTGAGACCGGTGGAATATATGTGCCGAGGAAGTGACTTTTATCTGTGTTTTTTTCTTTTTAAACCGGCTCTGTTAGCGCTGCGCTAGTGTTAGCACATTGCTGCTGTTACTGCCATGTCTCAGAGATTTTTACCGGTATGTTTTTTTTTTAACCGGCCCTGTTAGCACCGCACTAGCGTGTTGCTGCTATGTTACTGCCATGGGTGTTTTTTTTTACCGGTATGTTAAAAAAAAAAAAAAAAAACTCTTTCTTTGTAAATATCTCGTGCTTGAATCTGGGTTTCAATGGGGGCACTTGGGGCTTTTACACACCTGTGACTTAGGTGTGGACCAAATGGTATTTCCTTTACAAATGTACTGGGTGAGGCTTATAACCAGGTGCGCTCCGTAGGTCGGAAATTACGGTAAATTATTTTTAAAACTGATGGAACATTTGAATCTTTGGATAGAATGCTGAGATTCTGAAGTAACACTCATCGTCAAATGTCATTCTCTGATTCATGTTGGGAAACAATCGGCATGGGAAAGTACTGGAATTGAGGGAATACACACTAACGTTGCAAGCCAGGGGAATGTCCCATCATTCACTCCAAGTTATCACATATTTCAGCTAGGCCATATTTGTTCCGTACAGTTCCCGAGGAAGTGGAAAAATACAAGTGACGGTGCTTTTGAGAAGCTGAAGCCATTTGATCATAACCTTGGATAAGGAAAATGGCAGCCAATTTGCTGCACGCTGCAGCGGACGGCAGTGAAGAGAGACACGGCACTCAACTCGGCCACGTCATTTATCGCCACAACACAAGAATGTACTGCCGTGTGTGTGTGTGGGGGGGGGGACTTGGCCTAATTAAACTTTAACTTCTATTTCTGTGTACTCTCTTATTATGTTTACATATTTATACTTTACAAGAATACCGTGCGCTTTTTTTGTTCAAAACATCTTACAAACATATTGTGAGCTAGAAAGAGGTCGTTGAAAATGATTAAAGGCATGCTCACCTTGTATGTCAAGGCACTACTGTATAAACAAACAAGTTAGAGTCAGAGTGGAATATCAGGTTAGGAATTTAATTTGTTCTGTGACTCCTGTTCTCAAACCGAGATTATGTTTTCCATGAAAGTGGATTGAAATTTAACTAATCCGTTCCAGCCGATTGTTGTGTCGTTAAAAAAATTAAGCCTGCAATACAGAAATAAGGGGTGGCACGGTTGGGCAGCTGGTAATGCTTTGGCCTCACATTTCTGAGGTCCCTGGTTCAAATCCCAGCCCTGCCTGTGTGGAGTTTGCATGTTCTCCCCGTGCCTGCGTGCCTTTTCTCCGGGCGCTCTGGTTTTTCTCCCACATCCCAAAAACATGCAATATTAATTGGATACTCTAAATTGCCCCGAGGTGTGATTGTGAGTGCGTCTGTTTGTCTCCATGTGCCCTGCGATTTGCTGGCAACAAGTTCAGGGGGTACCCCGGCTCCTGCCCGTTGACAGCTGGGATAGGCTCCAGCACTCTCTGCGACCCTCATGAGGATAAGCGGCGAAGAAAATGGACAGATGGATAAAGAAATAGGTGAAAACACAATTGACAATTATGACATAGCAGTGCGTTCTCTAGCAAGTAAATGTGCCGTGTGATCGCCGTTCAAGGTACCGTAATGTTTATGTTCGCTGCGAGCACGAAAATCTCACTCATCTTTATTGGCCAAGTGTGTAAAAACACACAAGGAATTTTTCTTTGGCAATCGGTGGCCACCACCTCCCGAAACGCAGAACGGCTTGTGTTGTACTGTGGAATGTGGCTACCATTTAAAAAAAAAAACAAAAAACTGCAGCACAGAGCTTTTGTTGTTTTTGGAGCAATAAAAAAAATTGTAATCCTTATGCAGCTCTGCCAAGACTGTCTGTTAATCCAAAATAGTGTGTAACGGTGTTATTCAAACAAGAGCCTGACAAGTTAATATTAAGGGAGCTGTGATTCCTTTTGTGTATTTTGATGTAAAAATTCCAAAAACATAATATTGAGACATCTGGTCTGTTTTTTTTTTTTTTTTTTAAATTGTAGAAAAATGCCAAACTGTCTCCTTTAAGGTAGCTACTCAACAACACTGCTGTTCAAAAAACACGAGTTCACCTTAAATTTGGGCCGCTTGTGTGGATCCAGTTCGGCCTCCAGTATCTCCTCAGTCATCTCCATCTTGGTTTTGAAGCGATTTGGATTCTGATTGGCTTGATGGGATTTAAACGAGGTTTGCGTCGGGGCTTGTCTGTTGGGCCACGCAGGGCGAGACGCCCTCTCTTTTCCAAACACCACAGTGTCCCAAAGCTTCAGCCACTTCAGCAGACAACGGTTGGTAAACTAAAACAAAACGAAACCCCCAAAAAGTGAAGCAACAAATAAGATGTTTCATTTATGTATTGAATGATTGTGTGAGGGGATGGACACGGATGTGTCGTACATCATCGCTGAGGAGCTCAGTGTAGTGGCGAGGAGAATATCTATCGACCCACAGTCGAAAGCTTTGGCCCTCAGAATCTTCCGGGTCCCCGTCTTCCGTCTCGCCACCTTCAGGCTCAACCAATATGTCATTCACGCTGCTGAAATATGACACAGTGCAAAATCGAAATTAAATGCAAGGAATTACGGCTGTGTGAAAGAAAGCGTGTTGGAGTACCTGGTTAATAACTCTGCGAGGCGCTGTGACTCTTCTACGACCTGCTGGTGGCGCTGCAGTTTAAAACAACAATTCATTTGTTATTGTCTTAACTTGATAACAATGAAAGATATGTTTTGTTCTTTTGCATGATCCTCAGATTCGTGAATTGTTTGTTCTTTTTTTTAACCTGAAAAGACATGCAGGTGAAGTGTATATTAGTCCGTTGCTGTCATTCGCTAATTTAGCATTTGGCTGTGTGCATGGTTTGTTTTGCCTGTGAGGTACCTGTTGTCAGTTCACTTCTGATTATCCATCCATCTTCTTACCCGCTTATCCTCACAAGGGTCGCGGGAGTGCTGGGGCCTATCCCAGCTGTCAACGGGCAGGAGGCGGGGTACACCCTGAACTGGTTGCCAGTCAATCGCAGGGCACATCGAGACAAACAGTCGCATTCACAATCACACCTGGGTGCAATTTAGAGTGTCCAATGAATGTTGCATGTTTTTGGAATGTGGGAGGAAACCGGAGTGCCTTTCAGATAGAAAGCGTTGGCCTCACAGTTCTGAGGTCCCGGGTTCAATCCCAGACCCGCCTGTGCGGAGTTTGCATGTTCTCCCCGTGCCTGCATGGGATTTCTCAGGGCACTCGGGTTTCCTCCCACATCCCAAAAACATGCAACATTCATTGGACACTCTAAATTGCACCCAGGTGTGATTGTGAATGCGGCTGTTTGTCTCGATGTGCCCTGCGATTGACTGGCGACCAGTTCAGGGTGTACCCCGCCTCCTGCCCGTTGACAGCTGGGAAAGGCCCCAGCACTCCCGCGACCCTTGTGAGGATAAGAAAAGTGTGTCGTGATCTATTTTCTTCTGTATGCGAGTTAATAAAATTAATAGAAAGGGGAAGCGATTTTTTTCCCTCCATTGTTCAGAGTACTTTGACTTCAGTCAAGGATTTAAATCAGTACTTTCACCAGGCTTTTTTTTTTTTTTTTTTTTACCTGTAAAAAAAAAAACAAAAAAAAAAACTACAGCGTGTGAGTACTTTTGACACCAGCTGGTGCCTGCCATAATCAAGGCATGATGTACTCACTCTGTCTGCCTCTTGCTCTCTCAGGACACTTATTGGCACAGCGAGCAGCCCCAAAGAACCCTGGGAATTGGGTAGCATTCTGCAGTCTGCAGCCTAGACACAAAGGGCCTCATTTACTAATATCCCAAATAGCAGGTGCTAAACTGTATGTTCACTCATGTGAACAGATTGCGCTGGCTCTGGGCAACCCTCTTTTCCAGAGCTGCTTATTACATAATGCTTCAGTCCACCTTTTGTGCTTCGGTGTCCTTTTGGCGGAGGTAGATGCGACTCCCCGAAGAGTCCGTGACGGTGATGTAGTCCCCTTGTAATGGGGGTCTCCTCATCACACGTGACTGCGTCGCCACAGCAGCAGGTGGCTGCGGAGACTCTGTTCTTGTTGCAAAGCTGCTGATATCTGGAGCTGCAGCTGAGGACGTTCTGGAAAACCACAAAACTTGTTCCTGAGTTGTTACGTCTAAATTCTATACAGTGTCTGAATAAGGAGATACTACCGTCGTTATTATGAGGGAGAGTAGACCAGGTTTCTTATTTCATTTGGAAAACATACTAATGTGCAGTATATCGCACATTTAGCAAAAATTTCTACAGGATTTCACTATTGTTAGCCTTTTAGGTTGCTGAATATTGCTATTTTTATGCAGACTTAAGCATTTTTATCAATGAATCATGACATTAAAAATATATATATATTGAACTGGAAAAGTCTCCAACTCACCCGCGACCCAAATGAGGACGAGGATGTCTATAGAAAATGTACGGGTGGATATTATTTATTTCCGAGATCTATGTAAAAAAAAAAAAAAATCTTCTCAGTTTTCCTACCCGACTGTAGGAGGTGCTCCATAGTGTTCCGGAGAGGACGGCGGGGTGATGTCATCACTCGGCGCAGACGTAAAAAGTCGCTTGACCACACTGGCGTCCTGCTTCTGACGCTTTGCCGTAGGAGCTTGTATAAAAAAAAAAAAAAAAAAATGAAAACGAAAACAATGACAGCAAAGAAAAGGAGAAAGGTCAGGATGGATATTTACAAGCTAGACAATAATATAACTTCTTCCTCAATTGAAATTGTCAAAACACATTTCTTCATTTCTAAACTGTAAACGCAAAACTCCAAGTTTCAAGCCAGAATTGCAAAAACTCTCACTCAAAACCTTTGTTGTCAAAGGGTTAGTGTGTCAAATCTGACTCCAGGTCAATCAAAATGAAAAATTCCACTGAACAGTTAGTACACACAACAGAGAAGAAGAAAAAAAAAATCACAAAGGTATAGGAATATTTTTTCCATCACTATATGAATTAATTTGGCAAAACGAAAATGAAGTTGAGCACTAATGAAAAATGTACATATCTTTTAAAAAAAGTGCTATACCTGCAAGTATAAGGACTTTTTAAAATATTGAAACACCTTTTTGTGTACACCACTGACTAGTCACATGTAAATGTACATGTTCGCCTCTCTGAATCTTCAGACTATGGTGGACACAGTGACTTAGATTTGGCTCTCCTTGTTGTATTTTCGTTTCCCTTATCATCAAACCAAGGACAGGAACATTTTCCACGACAGTGGCCTGTAATTTGTCCGAAATACATTTTTTTTGTGGTTTTATATCTCCTCTCAATCCCAGACTTCCTCTTATTCTGCCTGTCTCTTAGATTGTCTCAAGATATTGAAACGTCAACAATATGTGCTCATTCAATTGTCTTTTATTGGTTGCGATGCACATTATTCTCTCTTTGATTGTCTCAATCCATTGTGAAACTTCACCAATTGGTGCTCACTGAATGGTCTTGTATTAGTTTCTTCACGTCATTAGCCACAAGTGTGATGAATTTGCTGTAATTGTCTCTCTGAGAGAATTATGCTTTCATGCATCAGAGTGCAAAATATGTTTAGAGGGTGAAAACATACTTGCAGGTTGTGTCTAACTAAGTGAACGTTCTGCTAAAGCGTTCCGATTCAATAAGTAGGACCAGGGAACTGAGGATTCTGTTAAGACCAAGTGGATTTGTGTTTTAGCAATTGAGAAATATTGTAAACAGTCTTACTATAAAGCAAACTCACTGATTATCTGATCAGGCACCTGCTGGTATTCCAAGGGGGAAGCGTCATCATTTGCACTCTGCCTTTGACGCTTCGCAGGCTTGGAATATTCCTCTAAAAACACAACAAACAAATAATTGTAATAATAAAGCTCCATGAATGAGGCAAACAACATTATGTTTCTGAGTTTTCATCCCAGTATTTCAAAGGGTTATAGTTACACAAGTGGGAGTACAAATACTCGTGAGCCCTTAAAATTTTTTTATTTTTTTAAGAACAAAAACGCTCCCAGTTTCCAAACATTTCTGTAACGTACTGTATGTTAAAACACACAATTACAGTGTAACAAAAAGAGTGAAGTTAGCGAAAAGGGAAAGAAAAATGCTAAAATGCTACAAAAACAAAGCCTGGTGAGGAAAAAAAACACAACACAAATACAATACATGAACTCCCAAAAATGTTATACAAATAAAAACACTTGTTTGTCCGTCACATAGTTTTTACGAAATACTGAAGTAAACATTTAAAAGTTTTACAGGGTTTGTTATGAACTCACCTTCCAACTGAGCCAAAGCATCCAACTCGTCGGCAAACTGGTCCTCAAAATTGTCCTCAATCTCAAACATTCGTCATATTCATCCATGGTTACTCCAGAATATCCGTTTTTTTTTTTGCCAATTTTGAGGAAACTCTTTAGTTTGTTAAACCAATTCTAAATCAGTGTTGACGAAAGTGGTTTCCCGGCATTTTTTAGTCGCGACACTCCATTTCCGGGTACGTCAAGCTTTCAGACTTTTGATTGGTTGTCACAAGTTATCATTTCCGGGTTACCAAATTTTCACAAAATCAAAGGAATGCGTCTTAACAGCTATGTTCCAGATTCACGAACTACAAATCCCCTTTTAAATACATTTAGGCAGATTTTAAAAAAATATTTAATGTATTTAAAGTGTTTTACTAAGCAAACTTTTAAAATAAACATTCAACATAGTGCACTACATCCGATTTTTTTTAAACTGCAAAATACAGGTAAATTAAATTATATAAAAATTAATAATAGTCCATTTTTCACTTTTCTGAGGTTATGTCACAACATGGCTAGAAAACCTCATCGAGGAGGTGTCCAGGAAAATAACAATAACTATAATGGGGTCCTGTCACAATGTGAGTTTTTTTTTTTTATATATACCTTGATTCATCCAAGTAAGGCCAGTGAGAACAGATTCTCATTTGCAACGTTTACCTTTGTGCAGAAAGCAGAATAAAACAAGGCAAAATAGACATACACAACGAAGCATACAATGTAATGTGCCCAAAACAGAACGTAAAATATAGACACAAAACACAAAATGTTAATTAATAAATAACTATGAAAAAAAATCCTCTTCTCCATTCAAAATACACCATACATCATTTCAAGCAGATGAGAGATGGGCCTCCTTTGTCCGGTACCGAGGGCGTCGGGATCCTAAAATATGCATGATGTCACCACAAGTGATGATGATTAGCTGATCGGGCAGCTGGTGGTGGAAAAACGCAGACCGAGAGAAAAGAGAGGTGAGCTCTCGTCACACGGGGCTGCCACCTCAAAAGTCCCGATCTTCGCGGAATCGTGTTCACGAGACCGGAAGAATTAACAGGGGAAGTACGCTGAAGCCACGGGAGCTCTGCTGGGTGCGGCTGGGAACTCTGCGAGAAAAGTCAGGAATCGATCTTTTAACATTTACATTCAAAATCATGATTTGATCACGATTATGTTGATCCTGTGTACCTAAGTCATCAATTATTGATCATGAATGTATTTATTATAGTAGCACAGTGATGCCTCGGTTCTCGACCACAATCCGTTCCAGAAAACGGTTCAAGAACAGATTTGCTTGAAAACCGAATCTATGTTTCCCATTACAATGAATGGAAAAATAAATAATCCGTTCCCAGCCTAAGAAATTAGGCTTTCTAAAGCAATTTTTTTTTAGATTTTCCCGATCATAAACTGCCTAGTAGAAATACATGTATAGTTTAAATACTTTATATAATAAAATCTTTGAAGAAATATATTTATTTTTTGCTTAAAATGTATAAACAAGCAACTTGCCTTCTTTGGAGCCATGATTGGGGGTTAATACAGAAGTCCTCGATGAGAAGAAAAACAAAAGTCACTATCGCGGCACGTCTGTGTACAGAGGCTGCGTTATACAGAATAACAAAAGTGGGCTGGTTACGCCGCGTGCGTGATGTCATTTCCGTTTTTTTTTCGGGGGGTGTTTGAATTGAAAATAACAAAGCGCGTCGTGGGTCAGCTGGTGTGGCCGTACGCAATATGTTATTTATGGGTTTTGTCGGGGGCGTTCGAGTATTGAGTTTCGTTCGAAAACAGAAGCAAAACAATCTCAAAATTTGTTCAAAAACGGGGACGTTTGAGAAGTGAGGCTTTACTGTATTTTAGAGGTTCACATTACAGATTTTTTTAAAAACTCCACCAATATGGCAACCACTTGCGAGTGCGATAATGTGATGTCATTGAATTTGTCGTCATACTGTGACGTGATTGTGTGATGACACCTGTCGGGATGACTGGGGAGGGAAAACCGAAAACGGGGATGCCGTCGTTACTCCTCCCGTAGTATTTGGAATCCAGGCCACCAGCACCCTCACTTGTTCTGTTCCTGATAGACATTTGTGTTTGATATTCATATTTATTGCCGTTATTCCTATTAAAAACAAGCAGGAAGTTGTCTCAACTCACACATGATCGTGAATGGCGTCAGGCGTCACGGCAGCTTTTAAAATGCGAGGATTAAAATGTGCCTGCAGGGGGCAAAGAAAAACACAAAAGATGGTCACGGCTCAAAAACTCCATCTGAGCAATAAAGAAGACGATTGTTCGCGCTTACTCGAAGTCCTGTTGACGTCAGGCCCACTGACGCATTCTCAGTCGGCTTCGGTTCCATTTTGGACATCCACTCCTTGGTCAGCTGCCTGTTCAGAACGCTGATCACTGAAAACAACAACACAAGTACACACGCAAAACAAACACACACTGTCACACTGCTGCAGACCCGTCACAGGAAGAACGTTCCTTACCGTTTTCCTTGTTCTGCAACGCTTCCTTGGACTCAGCCAGCTTCTGCACGCTGGACTCCAGCTGCTCCTCCAGATTCAAAATCTGACCAAACACACACGCGCCGACACACAAACAGATACACGGAAAAAGCACAAACATCATGCACAAACACACGAACAGGCACACGCAAACACAAACGTGTACAAAAAACAAACACAAATTTACATATGTGCACGCAAACACGCATACACACACAAATACAAATATACACACATGCACACAAAAGAGAGACACACACGAGACATAAATACAGTGACATTACACAAGACAAAACAATACACACACCCACACAAGAGTGGCAGCCTTGTCGTTAAGGGCAACAGGATCAGCATTAATAACCCATTTGTGGGCAGCGTCCCATTTTTGGGACATCATGATTTTCACGCATTATATCCTTCAGTATATCAAAATATTGAAGTGTTTTAATCTGAAACCATAATTTGGTATCAGCAGAGGATAATTCATCGGTCAAAGTCAGCACGGAGTTATTTCCCTTTCCTTCCTGACCCAACATGGCTGCCTCAAGTACAGATGGAGTGTTTTCCAAGAGAAGAAAGGGAGAAAGGTCAGTATGCGACCAAGTTTGTCTTCAAAATGCTAATCCATGAGTATTATTAATGCTTAAGTGTTGTTCTGGAATAAGAATTAATTAATAAACATATCTCTAGTATGTACCACCTCACAGAACTGATAACATACCCGTCCTGCCCGGGACAGGGTACACCTTTGTTTTATGCGTTAAACGAAAAAGAAGTGTAATTTCCTTGATTGTGGCCTGTTAGGAGACTTTGGGTAAAGTGTGAATTGTAGCTTGAGTTTCATGCTGTCTCTTCACCTTCTCATCCTTGGCGCCGAGCTCCTGACGAGCATCCCGCGCCTCCTTCTGAGCTCTCTTCAGTTTCCCAGCGGTGTCCTGCAGAACCTTCTCCTGATTCTCCAGCGCCTTGTCCCGCAATTGGAGCTTGCCCATCCGGTTTTCCAGGTCCCACTGAAACTTCCTGATGATCTCGTTGCCCTGCGAACGCGACGAGACGTCACGGTCGGCGTGGGTCTCCGGATAAACTCGAAAACCGTCTTCACATCTCAAATGCGACATTGTGCACCCCCACCCAGTCCACACACACAGCTCATGAGTTCCAAAGTGTTTAATGACAATTAATGACAGTGGGGGATGACATCAAAGCCATCTGTGCCAAATGGAACGAAATCCATAATTTCGCCAAACTTCATCACCCCAGTAAAAGCCGAATGTAGCAGACCACTGCCAAATTTTAATGACGTTGTGATGAGCCACTCCGGAAAAGGGGGCGAGTCACCCCCCCCAAGATATTTAATACAATTGTTAAAGCATTTCTGCATTTTTGTTTTGTTTGTTAACTAGAGTTATGAATGTTTTTGTGTTACTTTCTGTAAAAAAAAAAAAAAAAGCTTTTTCCCCTTATTATTGCTTGTTTAAAGTTATTCTGCACTTTTGCTAATAAAAAAAAAATTTCAAGGCTGGGGGCCGAGTCACTACAGATATGGCAATGCACTCCCAGACTAGCTTACGCTACTACTGAAGAATACATTTTAAGCAAAAAATAAATATATTTCTTCAAAGATTTTATTATATAAAGTATTTAAACTATACATGTATTTCTACTAGGCAGTTTATGATCGGGAAAATCTAAAAAAAATTGCTTTAGAAAGCCTAATTTCTTAGGCTTGGAACGGATTATTTATTTTTCTATTCTTTGTAATGGGAAAACATTGATTCAGTTTTCGAACAAATCACTTCTCGAACTGTTTTCTGGAACGGATTGTGGTCAGGAACCGAAGCACTACCGTATATCATCGAATGCTAATGGCGAAACACGTTTAGCTAATGCTTATCTGTGACGACACTGCAGTTTTGCTGAGCTTTTTTTATTTTATTTTTGTAATGATAGCGCTTTGAAAGCTCTGCATTGGTCTAGTGTTTGGCATTTGTAGTGACACATGAAGTTAGATTGCAAACCATTTCCT
Organism: Syngnathoides biaculeatus; assembly: GCF_019802595.1. Classification (NCBI taxonomy): domain Eukaryota; kingdom Metazoa; phylum Chordata; class Actinopteri; order Syngnathiformes; family Syngnathidae; genus Syngnathoides; species Syngnathoides biaculeatus. The sequence continues at coordinate 14,710,878 of NC_084648.1, read as the reverse complement.
GTATGTTCCCATTCTCCTTCTGATCAAAAACATCCTTGATTCCACATGTAATACCACAGCACATACATATTAGATACTGTATTGTATGCAGTATTTATTTTCCCTTATGCAGAGACTTCAAAAGACAAGAAAGAACATTACCTTCTTCACATCTTCAGACAAAATCAGCTGCTCAGCTTCAAGTTTTTGTATTTGATCTTCTTTGACCTTAGCCTCCTCTTGGATGGTTTGCTGCAGAACAGAAGCGCTCGTGATGAGGAGGCATGCGGCGGTGAATTCTGACTCCTCGAATCGAAGTGTGCAGGAACCAACCTTCTGCAGCTGCGTTTCCTTCAGTTTCTCCTTGGTCTGGCTCAGCAGCTGCTTCTTGTCCCTGACTTCCTGCTCCAGGACGTCCAAGCGCCTCTGCAGCTGCATGGCCAGTCGCTCTTTGCCTTGCAGCATCCCGTCCAGAGAGTTGTTCTCGCGCCTCTGTGATGCCAAAAGCTGCTTGGCGCTCTGGCACTCCTGCACAAACACACAAGTCCCATGTGAACGCCACCGAGCACAATAGTGCACATTTCCATTTTATGGGACTATTGGGAGGTTGCCACGTTATCAGACTTGACTGGACAGAAACCCGTACGCATGCGCTACTTTGAAAAAGATGTGAATATTCACTTTTCAGGTGAAATTTCATGATGAACTCAAAATGAACTCACAGGTAAGCTAATTATGACCTCTGAACTTTTGAGTTCCCAACTGATTAAAGTTTCAGTACATTTTGCTGTATTTTTAACAAGGAGGTGAACGGCAAAATACACAACGGGTTTCTGATCCATGAATGGATCAATAATTTGGTATTGCTAGTCACAATATGAAATCACGATGACAACTAACAATTGATCGACAGTACGTCGCCATCGAACGGGAATTGTCCGCTGACGTTAGAGCACCTTGGAGTTGTGAGGACAAGGGGTAAACAAAATGGATGGATGGATGGATATTATAAACCTGTTTCCTCTACCATACCTGATCAATTTTACGTTGTAATAGCACAATTCACCACTAGATGGGAGACATCGCTTGGTAGCAGTTCCAGAACAGAACAGGATGCAATTTATAAGCTGAACAAATATAAAGGCAAGTCAACTTTTAGTTGGAACGTTCCTTGCTTCTCAAAATATTGAAAGCGAACTGAAAGTTGTCCTCACAGCGCCATATTTAGGAGTGTCTCACGCACGCATCGAGGTGTGAGGATCAATTGAAATGAAAAAAATGAATCGTTTATTTTCGTCTTTCGGTGATTATTTTAGTTTCAATACGGTATGCATATTTTTGCTATTGTACTTGGGGTAATATTCGATACAAAAATGGCTTTCACAGGCGTGTTATTACTCCATAATACATAAGCAACATAACACTACTTATTTACGAGTCACTCAAAATATTCAACGTGAGGGGCAGCGTGGATGGGTGGAAACGAGCATGGGTTAGACTATTAATGATTGTCTTGAAGCATCACAGTGTTGATTACCGTCCATTCAATTTCTTTCCCGCTTATCCTCAGGAGGGTCGCAGCGAGTGCTGTGGCCTATCCCGGCTGTCAATGGGCAGGAGGTGGGGTACACCCTGAACTGGTCGCCAGCCAATCACAAGCCACATAGAGACAAACAGTCGCATTCACAATCACACCGAGGGGCAATTTACAGTGTCCAATTCATGTTGCATGTTTTTTGGGATGTGGGAGGAAACCGGAGTGCTCGGAGAAAACCTACACAGGCACAGGGACAACATGCAAACTCCACACCACCGGATCGAACCTGAGTGCTCAGAACTGTGAGGCCAACGCTTTAACAGCATCTCCACGCTGCCGCCCAAGTTTATAACATTAACAACAACATTAATTGGACACTCTAAATTGCCCCGAGGTGTGATTCTGTATGTCTCGATGTGCCCTGCAATTGGCTGGCAACCAGTTCAGGCTATACCCCGCCTCCTGCCTGTTGACAGCTGGGATAGGCTCCAGCACTCCTGCAACCCTTGTGAGGATAAGCGGCTAAGAAAATAAAAAGGGGTTGACTCTAAAAGGAGATATTCGAGTTCTTCCCAAGAAAATGATTCTTATCTCCACAAAAAGCATTCCTTTGAGTCTCCACCACTTGTCCACTTACCTCCTCCACACATGCAAGCTTGGACTTGAGATCCGCGATGGCGGCCTCGTTCTTGTACTTCATGTCGGCCAGCTCACCGCAGGTGGTCTCCAGCTCGGTCAGGCGGCTCTGCATCTGCTGGCTGGCCCGCTTGTGCTCGCTCTCCAGATCCTGGCAGCGTTGCTGCATCTGCTGCTGCAGGCGACTCTGCAGCTAAGACGCGCCACGACGCGGTCATCACTGACCAATCGGGTCAGAAAGCGAAGGGAGGCCTTACCTCAGCCGCCTTTTCCCGCTCGGACTGCAATTCGTGGGCCCATTCTGAACGCAGACGGTTCAACTCTTTGCTCTTCTCAGACAGCATCTGACAACGCATTGCAACACGGACTTTAAATACAATTTATTTAAGTTTTAGTATGACATACTTACCGCACTGCTGTTCACATTTTATTCTGTTTGTATACAGGAACTATTTTTAAACAATACATTTTGATGGGATTTCACAAAGTACGGGGTAGTCTGAATTAGGAGTTGCACGCCATCCGTGCAGTACATTCTTGTACCAAAACATGCCGAGCACCACTAATGGAACTGATGGAGCATAATTAAGAGCAAGGAGAAAAGAAAGAAAAGTTCCCCGACTAAGCTTGAGTAATAGTCATTGTTCCCACATATCAGGGAGAGCATATTTGTTTTAGTATTGTTGTATAGCAGTTGTTTAAAAGTTTTATAATTACCACCACATTGATGCCCACTTCAATTATGACACTCCACATTACACAGTAAGCATAACGCTGCCGGACTTTCATTCGACAAAATATGCACATTTGGTTGCACATTTTGGTTTCTAAATAGACAAAGTTTAATTGTTTTTAATTATATTTAATAATTTTGAATTGTGTTGTTTTACAGTAAAATTCAACTGGGAGTCACAAATAACTTGAAGCACGCACGCCGTGCTTCTAATTTGGAGACTCGTGCAAGCATGAGTCACCTGATCATTTTCTCAAAGTGCTAAATTTAATCCTTTCCGTGCAGGGGTTGCAAATTTGCAACAGGTTTAATCCATCCATCCATTTTCTTTTCTGATAATCCTCACGAGGGTCACGGGGAGTGCCAGAGCCTATCCCAGCTGTCAACGGGCAGGAGGTGGGGTACACCCTGAACTGGTCGCCAGCCAATCGCACGGCACATGAAGACAAACAGTCGCACTCGCAATCGCACCTAGGGGCAATTTAGAGTGTCCAATTAATGTTGGGTGTTTTTGGGATGTGGGAGGAAACCGGAGTGCCCGGAGAAAACCCACGCAGACACGGGGAGAATATGCAAACTCCACAAAGGTGGCGCCGGGATCGAACCCGGGTCCTCAGAACTGTGAGGCCAACGCTTTACCAGCTGACCCAGTGTGCCACCCCAACAGCTTTAATATAATCGAACATTTTTCAGTCCAGAGTATCATTTTCTGAAAGTATCAGTATCAGAAAGTATTTCTCTCTACAAAATTTTATTTGGTCCAGAGAGGGTTAATCATTTTTTTAAAATGATTACATTTTTTTTTAAAGCTGTAGGAGGGACAGAACTATAAATAAAAGTAGGTAAAAATGTATTCTCAATAAATGCTACTAATCGCAGGCCTGGAACTTATCACCTATGATAAACAAGGATTCGCAGTGTACTCCTTTACTCAATACAATGGCGCTGGGTATTTTTACTGCTTTCAGTGAATATTTAAAATTTTAAGGCAATTTTGATTGACAGAACAAATAGTGTTGGTCCATTGTAATACAATCACTTTTATAACACTAAAGGCAAAAGTACATCACGGTAAAAACAAACAGCTTCCTAAAAACCACGTGAGGTCCAATTTACTAGTCGCTCTTCAAACTCTGCGGCTACAAGTGCATAAATGATCCGAGCTACTGTAACCCTAAACCCATCCCACTCTCGACAAACAAAAGCAAACGGACCTGCTGAGCGTTGCTGAGCTGACTGCTGAGATCCTCTTGCGTCTTTTGCAGTTTCACCTGGAGGGCTTCTTTCTCGTCCTGAAACGCAAGAAGAGCACGAAGAAGACAATTTGACATCCACCTCCTTATTTTTAATTCTCGTGTGAGACGACATCTGCTAAATCGCTGAAATTCACACCGAGAAGCACCGGGAGTTGTTTATGTAGTGTAGTTTTTGAGAGAAAATTAAGTTAGGAATGGATTACACAAGGTCTTGTGACTCATACGGTTAGTAATTAATGTGACACTTACACCAAATATTGAGCTACTTAATAACCACAATATTACATCATCTTGGAGTCTACTCTGCTTGATTTTTATAGGATTTTTTTTAAACAGGGTACTGCTTTCCATTTCCGTATTTATTACCTCCATGAAGTTCACAAATACTCAGCATCCCTGAATCAGTTCCTGAAAATGTTATCCAAGCCGCTTATCCTCACAAGAGTTGCGTGAAAGCTGGAGCCTATCACGGCTAGCTCCGGGCGAAAGGCGGACTACACCCTGAATTGGTCGCCAGTCAGTCAAAGGGCAGATATCGACACTATCACTGAGCAGGAATCGATCCCACGCTGCCCGCACCAAAGACAGGCGAGTGTACCGCTACACCATCATTGACTCACTATCTGAAAATATATTTGGAAATAAATTATGGTAAGGTCCTTTCACCTTCCATCATTGTCTGTGTAGTTTTTTTGTGTTATTGGACTGACTTAATCAGTGCTGTTATTTTAGTGTTCAGTGGCAAGATGTGTTTTTAACTAGCTTTTAGCGATCTTAATAATATTACTCGTAGCAATGCATATTTATTGAAATCCAACCCTTCCTTTAAAAAAAAAATATATATATATATATATATATATATATATATATATATATATATATATATAAAATATATTTTTCTAATCAAATAGTTAAAATGAATTGATCATGCATAAGATAAAAGAACAGTGATGCCTCGGTTCTCGACCACAATCCGTTCCAGAAAACAGTTCAAAAAGTGATTTGTTAAAAAACCGAATCGATGTTTCCCATTACAATGAGTGGAAAAATAAATAATGCATTCCAAGCCTAAAAAATTTGGCTTTTTAAAGCATTTTTTTAGGTTTTCCTGATAATAAACTGCATAATAGAAATACATGTATAGTTTAAATACTTTATATAACAAAATAATTTAAGAAATATATTTATTTTTTTGCTTAAAATGTATGCTTTAGTAGTAGAGTACGCTAGGCTGGGAGTGTACTGCCATATCTGTAGCGACTTGGCCCCCAAGCCTTGTAAACTTTTCTTTTATTAACAAAAGTGCCGAGTAACTTTGCACCGGGCGCGTTATGTCATTTCCGGGATTTTTTTTCGTGGGGTGTTTGAATTGACAATAACAAAACGGGTCAACTGCTTGTGCCACGCGGATTATGTTATTTCCGTTTTTTTTCAGCGGGCGTTCGAATTAACAGTAACAAAACGCGTCATGGGTGGGTCAGTTGGTCTGGCCGCGCCCAATATGTTATTTCCGGGTTTTCGTCGGGGGCGTTTGAGTACCAATTTTAGTTCGAAAACAGAAGCAAAAAAATTTCGAAATTTGTTCGAAAACGGGGACGTTTGAAAACTGAGGCTTTACTGGACAAACAAATGATTATTATCTTATCAAAACAAATTACTGTACATCTCACACACACATTTCTAAACTTTTTTCCCTTTAACTTCATCTACGAATGAGCCGATTTGACCCGAACTAAAAGATTTAAAAATCTATTCTGTTCTAGTCCTTCATGGTCTTAGAATCTGTCACCTTGAGAGAGGATAGACAGGCCGCCAGATAGTCCTTGACGTTCTTGTCTGAGCTCTTCGTGAACCTCAAAGATAGAAAGTAAATTTCCTTGAAGGAGTTGATCTGTACCACGCTCAAGTGGGTGGGGCCGTCCAGCGAGGCCGAGTCACATGACAGCAGCAACTTGAAACTGCAGAGCAAAAAAACACAAATAAATATAAAAATCAAATGAAACCAAATCAAAAATACATAAGGGAAAAGGACAGGTAGTGCAACTTAGCCATGTGCTAGCTCGGAAACCACGACAGTACATCTCAGTCTGTGGCTGGCGAACATCATGGGGCAGCAAGATTTATTTTATTTTTTTTGCAACATGTTGAACTATTTTGAAACGGCTTCATGGCAATGTGAATGTCAGAGGTGCACGAAAGGGGGAAAAAACCTGCCAAGATGAAAGATGGAAAAAAAAGTTAGTTTCCTGAAAAGAAAATATTTCAGCTGCTATATGTGTAATTAATGCCATTTGCTGCTGACCTCAGCATCAGGATCATGTGTTTCCTGAAAATCAAACAAACTAGAGACGGTTTGTCGTAATACTGTAATAAAATATAATAAAAAGGATCAATTTCAGCTGTTGTATATATTACTGAGGCCTTTTTAAATCCATTATGATGATGTGACTGTTCAAAGTGTGGCACTTCCCGAAACAGAAAAGATTGTAGCAGTTGTTTTATTATGAAACACTCGTTTTTAAATTATATTGTATACATTGCTCAGTTTATTTAACTGTAACTATTTCCCGTTTACTCCCCACTAATACAAAATGCAGTGAGCAAAAACGTAAGGCACGGTGATTCCCGGCCTACTTTTACATCCTTAGTGTTGCGTGCTGAGAAATAAAAACGAACGTTGAAAGAAAATGTAAGACAATATTAAAAGGAGGAATAGAGTGGACTACCTGGGATTGGTGGAATTCTCTTCAGACTGACACTGATGAAGAAGATCAATTAGTTTCTTGGGGAAGGAGGTGAATTCAAAGACTAGCCCTTGCTGGACTTTCAAACTACACACAAAAGTAAAAAACGGTTTTCAAAACTCCACATTGACGCACGGAAAGAACCTCAATTCTTCTAAGACGTACCTTTGGAAGTCGTCCTCAGACAGTGTGAGGTTGTAGAGGAAAAACGGATCGCTGTCATCAGTTAATCGCACCTGGAGGTCCTGATGGGAAAACCACAAATGACTTCATTCGTGTGCTTTCTGAGCAGAGAAGGTGCCCAACTAATCTCCGATGACAGTTGTCATTCCCACACCAGAGGGATTAAGACTATGCCGCTGTTATTGTATGCTCTCCTTGTGTGTCTCGCAGTCACATTTATTTGAAAGTAAGTACAGAACTGTCACATCTACGCTAATTTCAGTTAGCGCAAATATGGCATTTTACCACAGCAACTGTTACAGTTTGGTTAAACATTTCGATGTCAATGTTTCACTCTCTTTCACGTGTCACTTTTACAGTGATCTTAGACTGGGAATGACAAACTGCTTGAACCAAACATGATTTGGCTAATTGAGAGAATTGTGCGGAGTTTTTTTATTTCTTCATTCTAATGTTATATCATCGTATCACATTTCTTGACAGTGAGAGTGAAAGTGAGGGAGTTTCTCTGGGTTCTGTGTGGAAAGGCACAGAATGGATGAATGAATGAATGAATGAATGAATGAATGAATGAATGAATGAATGATAGATCGATAGATAGATAGATAGATAGATAGATAGATAGATAGATAGATAGATAGATAGATAGATAGATAGATAGATAGATAGATAGATAGATAGATAGATAGATAGATAGATAGATAGATAGATAGATAGATAGATAGATAGATAGATAGATAGATAGATAGATAGATAGATAGATAGATAATCATCTTGGCCTAAGATCTAGAATGAATGAATAAATAAATAAAATAAATGGGCAGATAAATAAATGTGTAAATAACTAAATAAATACAGAAATAAATATCATCTTGGCCTGAAATCTAGGTAAAAGAGGCTATAGACTAATGGACAATAAGAGAGAAGACAGGAAAAGTACTTTCATTACGATAAAAAAATGCCATACTCACTTGTTTGTGAACGGCGCTTTTTCTCGGCACAAGCTCGATGGTGACGCAGATGTGTGCTTTTCTGTAATAAATTAAAAAAAAAAACAGCCTCAAGAGGAAACCATGTGAACGTTTCATATCACCATTGTCATGGACAACATTATCATTTTAATCAACAATCATGTTATTATCCTACTTTAAGTCTAATACAATTAGCTGGCACAATTCAAGGTGATTTTGACTGATTATTGAATAAACATGTACCGTATTTTACTTTTTTTCTTCAAGCATTTTATCGATTCAATTTCACTCACTCGCTCCCTCGCCCAACTCATTCCCTGCCAGCTCTCCCGGTGAAAATGAAAATTTAACTTTTGTAAAGATGATTTATATATATATATATATATATATTATATATATATATATATATATATATATATATATAAAGCTAAAAAACACAAATTTAGGCTTGGAACGCATTATTTCACTTTCCATTCATTGTAATGGGAAAAAGTGCTTCGGTTTTCAAACGTTTCACTTTTCAACCGGCCTTCTGGAACGGATTGTGGTCGAGAACTGAGGCTCCGCATTACTTATCGTCAATACTGAGTTTGTACAACTCTTTACTGACAGTCGGCCAGTCGAGCATAATGTATAACGTTAACTTGTCTCACTACTTGCGCTGCAAAAGTGCAAAATGTCAAAAAAGTGTGACTTTGCCGCGTACCTTTCGTCACAGTCTCGACATCTTATGTTGACTTGGACAACTTTCCTGAAGATTTCCTCCATTTTCGTCTCCCAAACCGACCGTTTTAACTTCTTCCTCTTGTTGATTTCCGTCAGACTGGCCACCTTTAGTGCATTGCTTTCTCCCACCAGTTAAGTGATGAAGATCTAAAACAGAGCCAAAATGACACTAGAGGTTATATTTTTGGATGCACTTCAGGCGTTCTTAGGAAGTTCAAAACTTCCTTTCCTCTCAGATTTGGTTATTTATATTATATTTGATCGTTTGTTATATTCCTAACTGTCTTCTGGTACTGATGCTGACAGAAGAGGTGCTATAGAACACCATAATTAAAACCCATCTTTTTATGGTGCAAATTTAATGGCTGTGCTAATCTGGGTCGCAAGGGCGCACTCAATTAACAGCTTCCCATCTGCCAGAATTTGGGCATGTCTTGTCCATTTTTAACCTTATTATTCATTTATTAATAAGGAATGTATAGATTGAACCTTTTTTTTAATCTATGGAAGGCTATTTAGAAGAGATTTGCTTTTACTTTTGCTAGCTAAGGACAGCAGAGTAAAACAATGCAAATAGAAGTGCCACGGTTAATTCATTATTCATGAGTTATTTGATGATGCATCAATATTTGTATTGCAAAATTCATCATTTGCAGCCATAGTGTGAAACCAGCCCCAGATGTGTATCCTAGAGCCTATCCCAGCTCTCAGGGGCAGGAGGCGGGGTACACCCTGAACTGGTTGTCAGCCAATCCAGGGCACATTGACACAAACAGGCACACTCACAATCACACCTACGGGCAATTTAGAGTGTCCAATTAATTTAGCATGTTTTCGGAATGTGGGAGGAAACCGGAGTGCCCTTAGAAAACCCACGCAGGCACGGGGAGAACATGTAAACTCCACACAGGCGGGACCGGTGAACCCGAGACCTCACCAGCTGATCTACAGCGCCGCCCTAGTAATAAAAGTGAATGCTAAAAACATTAAGGTAATTAATCGACGTAATGAGCGACACAATTATCGATTGTAATAACCTTAGTGACAGCTCTATCCAAAGTAAAAGGAAATATAAATAAATACAACAAATTCTGTACAGAAACTTTGCTGTACACAAAACAAAAAATACTAAATAATAGAGTATAAATGACAAATTAATAAACTTCTGCATTCAGAATATACACTATCGCTCCGTTCAAGTACAGTGCTCGATAGAGATGAGTCTACTTTGATCTGTTTAAAGGCCCCGTGACGTGAGTATCTTAGTTTGCAAGTAAATTATTTTTGTACTATTACCATCGACATACTGTACTGTCACAACACCAGGAGCTCCTTCCTTGTTTTCTTTGGCAGAAACCTGAGAATGAGGGCCTCTTCGTTTTTCTATGACTCGGTATGTTCGTTTGCCCGGGAGCCCTTTTTTCCTTCAAGTGGGGTCTCCGTGGAGTTAAAGCCGCCGACCCCCGAGGTTGGTAAATTCAACTTCATCGTCGCCTCTTAAGCCCGGTAAGGCAACCGTAAAACGGCGGCTCACTTCTTCCACAGCCCCACGACCCCCCCCGTCCCACGGCGTACTTCCGGAGTGCTGTCAGAACAACTGCTTCACAAGCTTTCTTCACCGCGTCAATTATCAATACAACCCAGCCAAATTAAAAGGGGAGACATTTTCTGTAATTTACCTCATTTTTTTTTGTTGATGTGATTCAATCAAAAGGTAGTTCGTACATCGCGGTTGAAACTCATATTTCCGGCTTCTTCTGTTTTGTCATTTTTTTAAAGCAGCATTAGCGCCATCTACCGTCCTGGAGTGAGGGTCACAGTATGTACAATAGTGCATTAGTGTACTGTACTGTCCAGTATTATACAGGGAGCGACAAAAAAAGAACAAAACCTGCATTTTATTTTTCATAGTTTATCTGCTGGAAACCAAAACAAAGTTTAAAGAATGCGACTCATTTGTAGAAACCGCTCTGACGCTTGGTCAACAAGCCAAGAGTTCGGAACGCTAACGTCAGATAACATTCTGCCTCTGGAAAAGTAAAACTGTACACAAAATCATTATTATGGAATTGATTACTGTGCAAATATTGGAAATGTGGGTGTTGGTTGACAAGTAAACCTGCAAATTTGCTCCCAACTTTAGTAACTTGTTTTTAGCAGGTACAGAGCCAGCATGACAGGCTAAGAGGTTAGAACAGCAGCTAACAATGTGTAGCTAACAGGAAAATATGGTATTGAATATAATATAATAGCATAATGTATGTTTTGTTAGCAGAAGGCATTGATTACTCATTTCCCTTCTCCTAAATCATGACTTCAATATGATTCATGTGCTAGCTATATTCCCCTGTGTAACGTGCCATACATCTGTTTATGCGTGTCCTTAAATGCAAGACGCAAATGGTCGCTCGTGATCACGTCCTACACTTCGGTCCACGCGTGTGGACGTGCGTACGTGTGTGCATAAGAGAGATTAATGATGATGACGCTCATGACATCGGGGCGCCCTCTTCGCCGCCATCTGCTCCTCGGTTCGGACAAACAGGGCGGCCGGCGTTTTTTTTTTTGTGTGCGTGAGCCGCCGAGTTCATTTCACTCCGAGGAGAATGGATGCCGAGTCACACGCTCTTGGTGTGCGATTTGTTGCAAACGCACATTAATTTTAGCAAATAGAGGGGAACATAATATACAATACACTTTTCGTGTTCCATCTCGTTTGCATGTCTACTAACTGTCTTCAGAAGGTGAGCTAGAGGAGTGTTACTTTATTTTAGTTTCATTGTATGCAAAGCAGCAGAGCGGTGGATAACCGGTCTGCAGATCTGCCTCACAATTTTGTCGACCATGTTTCAAATTCGGCCTTGCCCGTGTCGCGTTTGCATGGTCTCCTCCTGCGTCCCCCCAAAAAATACATGGTAAATTAATTAGAGTCTCTAAATTGTCAGTAGGTGTGAGCGTGAGTGCTAATGGTTCTTGTTTGTATTATTTCCTACGGAGGACTAAATGAATAAAATGAGAACATTTTAGGTGTCAAACAACAGACTGTGTTCCATTTTGAAGGTCCCTCTGTAATCATTGTATAATTGAAAATAAATGTTTTATACATACAATACTTATAATTGTACACACTTGGCCTGTTAGTATCAAATATTTTTACTACATTACCCCATCGCGTAATCAAATAATTGGATACAAATTTATTTTTAATTAGTTGATTCCAAAATCTTTTTTTCTCTGAAAAAAGGTCGCCATCATGTTGTAACGTGGTATGTTTCACATCATAATGTGAAACATATCACGTTACAACGTGATAGCGACTTATTTTTTCTGGTGTGGCAGCAACGTGCTTCTGTAGGTTAGGTTAACGTTAACCCTGTTGTTCTTTATTTGGTATTGATGTCTCTATAAAAAAATTATCAAAATAGTTCTTGATTAATTAGTCGATCGATTGTCGTTGAATTGATTAATCGTAAAATCTCCTGTACCGTAATTTCCGGCCTATAAGCTGCAACTTTTTTCACGCGCTTTCAACCCTGCGGTTTATGCAGTGCTGCGACACTCGAGCGGAAAAGTTAAGAGTGAGATGGGTGGAATATATGTGCCGAGGAAGAGACTTTTTATCGGTCTGGCCCTGTTAGTGCTGCCGAGCATTAGCGTTAAACTCTTTGTAAACGGTCTTTCTTTGTAAATATCTCATCTTTCAATGTGGGCACTTGCGGCTTTTACACGGCTGCAGCCTATGTATGTACCAAATGGTATTTCCTTCAAAAATGTCCTTGATGAGGCTTATAACCAGGTGCGCTCTGTAGGCCGGGAATTACGGTTATTAACTGGTCGATCAATTGCCATTGAATCGATTAATTGTAACATCTCTAGCTAGAGGTACAGGCTACATCGGCTGCAGCCGTGTAAAAGCCGCAAGTGCCCATATTGAAACTGACATTGAAAGATGAGATATTTACAAAGGTGGTACACAGAGTTTGAAGCTAGCTCCACCACGCTAACGCTAGTGCCACCATACTAACAGGGCCAGTTAAAAAAAACATACTGGTAAAAATCACTAAGACACGGCAGGAACATGCCAGTGCAGTGCTAACAGGGCCGGACCGGACCGGTAAAAGTCACTTCCTATGCACATATATTCCACCGGCCTCAATCTTACCTTTTCCGCTCAAGTGCCCCCTTGCGGCCGTTAGAAAAAATGCACAAATTATACGCATCACCGCATAAGTCGCAGGGTTGAAAGCGTATGAAAAATGCATTTTTGCATTTTTTTCTTCCGGCCGTTGCACTTGAGCGGAAAAGGTAAGATTGAGACCGGTGCCAAGGAAGTGAATTTTACCGGTCTGACCCTGTCAGCACTGCGCTAGCGTGTTACTGCCGTCTCTCAGTGATTTTTACCAGTATGTATTTTTTTAACCGGCCCTGTTAGTGCGCAAAATGGTACAATATTTCCTTTACAAACGTATGGGGTGAGGCTTACAACCAGGTGCGCTCTGTCGGCCGGGAATTACGGTAATTAATTAATCGACCGATTGCCGTTGAATCGATTAATCGTAACATCTCTACTACAACACGCGCGCACACACAGTGACTGACTCCACTTGACACTTACCGGCGCGTTTTGTTTGTTTAAACGCTAATGATTATACGCTTGTCACACGCCCAGTGATTGACTATCAATGTGTGTGTGCACGTTTGTGTATATGTGTGTGCGTTTAGTCTACTGTCCACACGGGCATCTGCTGTACGCCACAGCTCACCGACACATACACTCCATTATCCCCTAGCAAGGCCTATACGCGTGTGTGTGTGCACGACACATTAAGGTGATGTGCTTAATCTGTTCACGTGGGGGGGGGGGGCACTTTTCACACGAAAACTCCACACACGCACACACGCTCGCAAACTTACACTTTGATGCAGATGGCTCAGAAAAGAAGGAGTGAGAGGGATGAATGTGGGACGAATGTATGCAACTGGGATGGCCTGACGAAGAAGGTTGTGGGATTTTAACGGGGATCCAGGTGTCCTTTTTATAAGTGCATGTAAAGAGAGAGGGGGAATATTGTCCAAGTGCGCAAGGATGTCTAACTCCACCGCCAACTTCTACGCGCTGTCTCAGTCCTTCAGCTTCTCTGACATCATCGTCATAGTAACCTACTTCCTTCTCAACCTGGCCGTGGGCATCTGGGTAAGTTCGCAGGGATGGGTTTAAATCCGTGTTGAGTTTTGACTCCTTGTGTGTCTTTGTGCGACAGTCGTCATGCAAGGTGAGCCGGAACACGCTCAGCGGCTACTTTCTAGCGGGGCGAGACATGGCCTGGTGGCCGGTGAGTTATCCGTAGCATCTCTCATGCTTACATTGCTGTGATGTTATAGTTTATTATTTTGAAATGCACAACGCTGCTTCGGAGTCGTCACGGTGAGCCACAGCAAGTGAGTTTGACACTTGTGTGCTTTTGGCTATTGGGTGGGTGAGCAGGGCAGGGATACCACATCCGTTATATCGAGGGTCTCAAACTCGTTTTTTGACGCGGGCCACATTGTAGTTCTGGTTTCCCTCAGAAGGCCGTTATGACATGTCCAAACCATCGAAGTCTGCTCTCTCTCTCACCTTGTTTCCAAAACATCCAAATTTGGCTGTTCCTCTAATGAGCTCATTTCTAATCCTATCTGAGCGAGAACCTCAACATCTTCATTTCTGCCACCGCCAGTTCTACTTCCTGTTGTTTCTTCAGGGCCACCGTCTCTAATCCGTTCATCATGGCCGGCCTCACCATTGTTTTATAAACTTTGCCCTCCATCCTGGTGGATACTCTTCTGTCACATAGAACACCAGACACCTTCCGCCAAGTGTTCCACCTCGCTTGGACCAGTTTCTTCACTTCCTTACCACGCTCTCCATTGCTCTGTATTGTTGACCCCAAGTATTTGAAGTCATCCACCCTCGTTATCTCTTCTCCCTGTAGCATCACTCTTCCCCCTCCACTCACATATATTCTGTTTTACTTCAGCTTACAATATCATCTGCGAACATTATAGTCCAAGGGGATTCCAGTCTAACCTCATCAGTCAGCCTATCCATTACTACCCCAAACAGGAAGGGGCTCAGCGCGGATCCCTGATGCAGTCCCACCTCCACCTGAAATTCTTCTGACACACCTATAGCACATTATGACTGAAATCATAAAAATCGTTTATCGTCTCATCATATCGACACGTGGAATATATGAATTTCTTTGGGAATCAGAAATCAAGGGTAATGGGTTTTTCAACAATTGTTGATGTTTGGTAACATAAAAACGCTTGCAATACCGCAACGTTATTATTTATGATATCACAATTTGAAATTTTGGTACAGATTTGAACAAGCATGGAAGTTGACATCTATAATTTGCCTTCGCGGGCCACAAAAAAATCATATGGCAGGCCAGATCTGGCCCCCGGGCCTTGAGTTTGACACATAAGCATTATATGAACTGCTTTATTTAGGTAAAAAATAAATAAATAAATAAAACAAAACACTGCATATCTTAGTGTAAGACAAATATTTTTAAACATGATGGAGAGGAAGATAGAGCATTTTTTGCTGTATAAATATTATTCCAAACATGTTTGTCTAAATTTGACAAAGTATTCCAGGAATTACACTACATTGGTATAACTGATCTGACATAATATTAATAATAATAAATCAAAAAATATTCATGGGTAAAATTTATACGATACAGTACTTATGGAATTTTACAACCATATCAAATATGATAATGAATAATTAAATAATAATAAGTTTTTGTATTTCTTTGGTTAAAATACTGACAATAATATAAATAAAATATACCAGTATAGCATTGTAATAAAAAAAAATTAAATCACTGAAATGATTGAAATTTGATTTTTTTTTTTTTAACAAAGTTCGAATGATTATATATTGTATCCATCCATTATTAGAAAAAGTCCTGTTTTGAATTACAATATTCTGGGGTTAGAATTATACTGCTATAGCATTTTTATGAATTCCTTCCAGCACTCCCGAGACTCTTGTGAGGATAAGCAGCGGGAAATGAACATTTGATGATAAAGCTCACTGAAATCTTAGTAGAATTGTAGTCTGTTTTTTTTTTTTTTTCCATTTGAATGACAAGTGGTCTAATACATTTGTATTACCTGTAAATGTTATAGTATAGTATTTCCATTTTGAAAGTATCTAAAACCATTTTTTCTGTGGTTAAAATGCTGTTTTTCCCAGATTGGAGCGTCCCTGTTTGCCAGTTCAGAGGGCTCGGGCCTGTTTATCGGTCTAGCTGGGACGGGAGCTGCCGGAGGCATCGCTGTCGCGGGCTTTGAATGGAATGTGAGGGGACGCGCTCATCCATGCGTTCACCAAAGACGGGCTGTCGCTCTTCATGTTCACAAAGTACAGGCCAGGACTGAGATTTGCAATTCACATTTCAAGGCGTATATTCAAACTTTTAGAATTTTTTTCTTTTTTAAACAAATCATGAATTCAGGTGGCACGGTGGAGCAAGTGGTTAGACTGTTGTCCTCACAGTTCTGAGGTCTGGGATTCACATCCCAAAAAGCATGCAACATTAATTCGACACTCTAAATTGCCCCTAGGAGTGATTGTGAGTGCGGCTGTTGTCTGTCTCGATGTGCCCTGGGATTGGCTGGTGACCAGTTCACGGTGTACCCCTCCCCCTGACTGTTGACAGCTGGGATAGGCTCCAGGACTCTCCGCAACCCTTGTGAGGATAAGCACCAAAAAAAAAAAAAAAAAAAATGGATGGATGGACAAACACTCTAAATTGCCCCTAGGTATGATTGTGAGTGCGACTGTTGTCTGTCTCGATGTGCCCTGGGATTGGCTGGTGACCAGTTCACGGTGTACCCCTCCCCCTGACTGTTGACAGCTGGGATAGGCTCCAGGACTCTCCGCAACCCTTGTGAGGATAAGCACCAAAAAAAAAAAAAATGGATGGATGGACAAACACTCTAAATTGCCCCTAGGTATGATTGTGAGTGCGACTGTTGTCTGTCTCGATGTACCCTGCAATTGGCTGGCGACCAGTTTAGGGTGTACCCCGCCTCCTGCCCGATGTCAGCTGGGATTGGCTCCAGCACTCCCCGCCCCCCTTGTGAGGACAAGCGGCAAAGAAAATGGATGGACGGATTAAACCTGTTGCAAATTTGCAACCTCTGCCCGGAAAGGGTTAAACTTCTCACTTTGAGAAAATGATAAGGCGACTCAAGCTTGCACGAGTCTCCAAATTAGCGCACGGTGTGCGTGCTTCAAGTTATTTGTGACTCCCAATTGAAGTTTCAGCTCCAGCACTCCCTGTGACCCTTGTGAGGATAAGCGGCTAAGAAAATGGATGGATAGATGTTGGCATTCATTAAAAAAAAAAATCGCTACAATTTAAATAATTTGAATTACAATTATTACACTTTCGTGTTTTGGTAAAATCAATCATGAATACATTAAATAAAATCAAAGAAAACACAAAAAGAGCCACAAAAATGAATAGTGGCTTTCCCCTACCAACCCTTGACCCTTGTGAGGATAAAAAGCTCAGAAAAATGTATTTAAAGGAAAGTATTAATTCACTTTACAGGGTATTTAACTAATTCATGAAATTGCTAAATGTTTAAAAAAAATGATTACAAACCAAAGACAAAAATCGCTTTGAAAATCACATGAATGTTTGGTCGGCAGGTTTAAAGAATGGAGCCTGAGTTGTGGGCAAAATATATGGCCCTTAAACCATACTTTGCCAACCCATAATCTAAAATCAGAAACAAGATCAACTTGCTTTACTGTTCATCATTGCAGGCTTCCTTTATACTTATAACCACGAATTACAGTGATGCCTCAGTTCGCAACCACAATCAGTTCCAGAAAACGGTTCAAGAACAGATTTGTTCGAAAACCGAATCGATGTTTCCCATTACAATGAATGGAAAAAGGAATAATGCGTTCCAAGCTCTCAAAAATTAGGCTTTTTAAAGCATTTTTTTCTTGATACTAAAGTGCATAGTAGAAACACGTGTATAGTTTAAATACTTTATATAATAAAATAATTTAAGAAATATATTTATTTTTTGCTTAAAATGTATGCTTTAGTAGTAGAGTACGCTAGGCTGGGAATGCACTGCCGTATCTGTAGCAACTCAGCACCAAGCCTTGTAAACTTGTTTTATTAACAAAAGTGCCAAATAACTTTAAACAAGCAACTTTCCTTCTTTGGAGCCATGATTGAGGGTTAATACGGTCGTCCTCGATAAGAAGAAAAACAACAGTCACTACCGGGACACGTCTGTATACAGAATAACAAAAGTGCGCTGGTTGCGCCGCGTGCGTTATGTTATTTCCGTTTTTTGTCAATGGCGGCGTTCTAGTACCGATTTTCGTTCAGAAACAAAAGCAAAAAAAAAAAAAACTCAAAATTTTCGTTCAAAAACCAATTTGTTCGACGTTCGAGAACCAAGGCTTTACTGTATTATGAGAAATGTCCACAAGCTCCTTTGCTTTTGACCACTGGCCCTCGCTTGCCCGATGTTGTGAATCATCTGATCGAACCTCTCCGGTCTGCTTCACCCTTTCTTCCAGGCCACTTATGTGTTGCTGGCTCTAGCCTGGGTGTTTGTTCCTGTCTACATCTCCTCAGGGGTTTGCCTGCACACACACACACACACACACCACACACACACACACACACACACTGCAACACACACTGCAACACCCACATGCACGTGCACCGAGGCCCAGCTTGTCACGGCTGGTTGGGCAGGTACACTGAAGTGCCAGATGAGGCATTGTCCTTACAGGCTATCCCCGCCTTGAAAATTCCCCAAGAGGGTGTCACACAACTACACTGCTCATCTCAGCTCTCCTTGAGCATAATAAATTACAACATAATTAATTTCCGAGCGGATGCAAGTGTGATAAATGCAGTAACACGGAGTTGATAAAAAAACAAAATGTCCTGTTCAGATCGTGACAATGCCCGAGTACCTGGGCCGGCGTTTCGGAGGAGAGAGGATTCGAACCTACCTGGCTGTCCTCTCACTGCTTCTGTCAATCTTCACAAAGATTTCAGTAGGACGCACAAAAAACACACCCACTGACCCAGTATGCAATACATAAACGCACAAAACTCGACATTTGTTGTCATTCCCTGCACCAGACTGACCTCTACTCGGGAGCCCTGTTCGTCCAAGTGTGTCTGGGATGGAACCTCTACCTTTCCACCGTCCTCATGCTGGTGGTCACGGCGCTCTACACCATCGCCGGTACGCAACCAGGACGACTTTGGAGTCCCAGACACACACGGAAGCTGCGCTGACTGAAGACAGTCATTAGTCTGTTCTAACCGGAGCCAAATTGGCCCGACGACTGACTCGTAAACACACTCAAGTTAAGATGAATGCAGTTTAGAGATGATCATAAATCATAGTGGGGTATAATAAAAATGTGCTGCGACACTTAATGAGGTACATCTGCACAATCCTTTGGAGTGTAACTTGATTACTTTCAGTTACTTTTGCATTACTCCAGTACCAAATATGACAAGAAATTCAATTTCAACAAAATATATATTGAAGTATATTTTCAATCTATGATCCAAATCGCCCTTAACACCAACGGTGACAACAAATTATTGATCATTTATAAATAAATGAGAATTTGTGGGCGGCACGGTGGGTCAGCTGGAAAGCCTTGGCCTCACAGTTATGAGGTCCCGGGGTTTAATCCCATACCCGCCTGTGTGGAGTTTGCATGTTCCCCCCGCGTCTGCGTGGGTTTCCTCCAGGCACTCTGGTTTCGTCCCACATCCCAAAAACATGCAACACTCTAAATTGCCCCTAGGTGTGATTGTGAGTGTGTTGTCTGTCTCCATGTGCCCTGCGATTGGCTGGCAACCATTGAGGGTGTAGACCCCACCTCCTGCCCGTTGACAGCTGGGATAGGCTCCAGCACTCCCCGTGACCACCGTGGGGATAAGCAGCTAAAGAAAATGAATGGATGAGGATTTGTGTTCAGCGGCGTTGTCCTGACCAAGATGGCAGCATTGAAGACTCACACTGACTTCCTGACAGGTGGTCTTGCCGCTGTCATCTACACAGACACTCTGCAAACATTGGTGATGATTGTAGGCGCCATCATTCTCACCATTACTGGTATGCGCACTCATTTTTCCCAGTAATGCAAAAATACTCGCACGCGATTACAACCAAAAAGTGGTTTTCGTTCACAGCTTTCAACAAGATTGGCGGCTTCGGTAACCTGGAGAAAGTGTACAGCACGGCAGTGCCCAGCAAGATAATACCCAACAGCACCTGCCACCTGCCTCGGCAGGACGCCATGCATCTATTCCGAGACGCCGTCAGCGGAGACTTGCCCTGGCCCGGCATGACGCTGGGGCTCACCATCCTGGCCACCTGGTACTGGTGCACCGATCAGGTACACCTGTACACAGCCAACCATGGTGTCATTTCATGAACTCATTGAATTTTGTTTTTGAAACAAGATCTTAGCTCAAGATTATTATTATTTTTTTTAACCTTTTCAACCTCGAAATCAGGGGTCTCAAACTCGCGGCCCACAGGCCAACGAACACACCCCTTCTGACGCGGAAGCTCTTTTCGAAGAAGAGAACATGTCACAACCAAGTTAAGTGATCGGGGCAATATTACCCAATTGTTTCGAGCCATATTTAGATGATATGCGGATCACTTCTAACTGACAACAGACACCCAGACAGTATGTATGAGCCAGCCCGGCCAAAGCCGTGCTCGTCCCCGAGGCACGGCTTCGGCAGCTGCTCGTCAAGCCACCTACTATGGGACACGGAAGCTCTTTTCAAAGAAGAGAACATCTTACAATCGAGTGAAGTGACCGGGGCAATATAACCCTATCCTTTCGAGCCATATTTAGATGGTATGCGGATCACGGCCAAACCACCTTCCCGTCTGATCCCCCTCCGCGCGGTGTAGAAGAGCACCGCTGATTTACGGACGCGGATCTTTTGCTATGTTCTGAAAGGATTATGTCCTCCCCCAAACTATTGTTTTTTTCTTTAGTAGCTCGATACACGCCTACCTGTCATTTGGACCCCACGAAGCGCTCGTCATTTGCACCCATGCAATCAACTTTTCACGACAAACCGGGTCTCTTGGAAACTTATTAAGGATAAAACCATCCGAGTGTTCGAGCAATATCCAGCAGTGCAACGAGCCGGCATTTTGGCTAATACGAAGGAGCAACAAGCTACCTTCCAGCAGGTAAAACTAGTATAAACAGACGAGACCGCTTGAATGCGCTACTGCCCTGTACGTCACTTCCTGCTTCTTCTCGAAAACAAATCCCTCGAGAGGATTTTACAAAAAGCCATATATGTCAAAATCATGTTCTGTGGTGAAAAAACGCATGGGTGCATACCGGCTGCCGTCATGCATTTCATGACAGTGGCCCTTTAAGCATCTTTTTCACCTTTGGCGGAGGTCTGTGCTAACTTTGAAATGACATTCTAGCTCATGTCTACGAGACAAAAGACAAATATCTCACCACAAAATCGTTTTATTCGCAACTTTCACTTTTGGTCCCACGTCATGTAAATAAACAACACGCCAACAAGGCAAATGTTGCTAACATCAAGCCCCGCCCCCACACATCAGCGACCAATCGGAGTGATTACAGCACAGGGTCATTTACAACCCGGCTCGTTGACTCGGCTCACATTGCCGGTTCACAGCGCACGGTACGTGCGTGGGTTTTGTATGTTAAGAGATTTACAGTGCAAACGTCTAAAAGAGTCAATGTCGAGAGGATCAGGTAAAATGAAAAATCATTTGTAACGACGGCCTTATTAAGTATCAATCCAGTAAAACGAATGCGCACTTATATTTACAGTTCACCTCGAGGGTATTGTAAGTCATTTACATTCAATTCCTCGTTCAAGATATCTAAATCTACATTCATTTACACGTGGTCAGAGCTTGAACGTTCAGACAAGATTCCATTCTTATACCAAGCGTCAGCCATCGTAAAAGCATGTCGACATCGACGAGCATTCTTGGAGTACCTGGAACGGCCACCATTTCTATCTGGAGGCCTTGTTGCTGTTTTGAGACACTTTCTTCTGCGAGGCTCCACCTCGTCCCTTCAAAAGTCTAAAATTGTTCAGGTTGGACGGAGGTGCGATTCCATCAGCCATCTTGGCCGCCCGCGATGGCGAGGAAGCGTTGGCCCCCTTGCTGTAGCTCGGGTTGTGGCGACGCGGCGAGCGGCTCGATCGAGTCTCGGTGCGCGTCAAGGCGGCGTCCGGATGTAGCAGTTGTCCGTGCCAGTAGCGGTGTCCTCCGATCACGGGGCCGATGGCTCGGTGGGGTCGGTGGAAGCTCCCAGGTTTGGAAATGACAACTTTTGTGCTTCTCGGCCTCCCGTCGCGGCCGGGCGATTTCGATGATGGGAACATCTGCGCGAGAACGGGAAAGCTGTTAGTTATGGCAATTTTCCAGTGCATACTGTATTTCTCACATGGGATACCTCCTGGACTATTAAACGGTCCTATAACATTTTCACATTACTTCTTCAGAGTTTGGTCCCCATCGCGGGCAATAAGTCGAACTCGTTTCCGGTGAGAGTTGGACTCCACCAAGGCTACCCTTTGTCACCGATTTTGTTCATAACTTTTATGGACAGAATTTCTAGGCACAGTCGAGGCGTATAGGGTGTCCAGTTTGGTGGCCTCAGCATCGTATCTCTGCTCTGTGCAGATGATGTGGTTCTGTTGGCCTCATCAAGCCGTGATCTCCAGCTCTCACTGGAGTGATTCGCAGCTGAGTGTGAAGTGGCTGGGATGAGAATCAGCACCTCCAAATCCGAGACTATGATCCTTAATCGGAAAAGGGTGTTTTGCCCTCTCCAGGTCTAGGATGAGATCCTTCCCCCAAGTCGAGGAGTTCAAGTATCTTGGGATCTTGTTCACGAGTGAGGGAAGAATGGAGTGGCAGATCGACAGACAGATCAGTGCAGCGTCTGCAGTGATGCGGAATTTGTATCGGTCCGTTGTGGTGAAGAGGGAGCTAAGTCAAAAGGCCAAGCTCTCAATTTACCAGTCGATCTCCGTTCCTCCCCTCACCCATGGGCACGAGCTGCGGGTCGTGACCGAAAGAACAAGATTCCGGATACAAGCGGGCGAAATGAGTTTCCGGAGGGTGTCCAGGCTCTCCCTTAGATACGGGTGAGAACCTCGGTCATCCGAGAGGGGCTCAGTGTTGTCCCGCTGCTACTCCGCATTGAGAGGAGCCTCATGAGGTGGCTGGGGCATCTGATATGGATGCCTCCCAGATGCCTACCTGGTGAGGTGTTCCGGGCAATTCCCACCGGAAAGAGACCCCGAGGACGACCCAGGACACCCTGGAGAGACTATGTCTCTCGGCTGGCTTGGGAAGGACTCGGGATCCCTCCGGAAGAGCTGGAAGAAGTGGTTGGGGAAAGGGACGTCTGGGTATCCCTGCTGGAGCTACTTCCCCCACGACCCGACCCGGAAAAGCGGTAGATAATGGATGGAGGGATGGAAATTACTTCTTAGGATGATATAAGTTTCTCTTCCACATTCCAAAAACAAGCATGTTAGGCTCATTGAAGATTGAAATGCGCCCATAGGTGTGGACGTGAATTTGTTCGCTTGTTTGTTTACATGTGCCTTGCGATTGACTTATTTATTGCTGTTTATCAGGTGATTGTCCAACGATCCCTCTCCGCAAAAAACATGAGCCACGTGAAGGGAGCGTCCATCCTGGCTGCCTATCTGAAGATGCTGCCCTTCATCTTCATCATCCTCCCGGGCATGATCAGCCGCGCTCTCTACCCAGGTTAGGACTCGGGATAAATTAAACCCTTTGCGAGTGTTGTTTTGAGCAAGCAACCAGACTATTCGGGAAGAGAATTTATAATGGAAATTTGCTTGCTTGTATACAAATAATGCCCACCCACTGTGTGAAAGTAAACAACCAAGGATTATAAGAGATTATAGTCACTTGCTAGCATGAGACAGGGCCTGCCTCTAAAAATATCAGAACTTCAGTTAAACAGGAAATAGGGTGAGTAAAGTGAGACATAATTTTGTTATTTTGACAAAAGCATTCCACTGATGTTATTGAGAGTGGTTTCGAAATGTGGAGAAAAAAAGCGTAATTGTCTCACATGTCGTAAGCGCCTGTGCGGCGAGCTGTGGCCCTGCTTGCGCAGCTGCTGCGACTGGCGGATGAGGGCGGCGGTGTCTTCGGTCTTGCTGGGCTCCCGCAGGTCCAGCATGCTCTGAGAGAGGCGGGCCATCATGTTGACGCCGTCCATTAACCGGCGGCCACGGCCGGACCCCGTGCTGACCCTGTCGACCAACGGGTCGCCGGCCTGCTGCTGGGAGCAGTCGTAGTACTCTTCATCGGACGCCGTGGACGCGCTGGACGGGTCGTCCACGGCTGCTCGGTCGCAGATGACCTTGGTGCTGTCCTGGCTGTCGTTGTCGTTGCTGCCGGAGTCGGCGCCCTCCTCCTGGGTGTTGTTGTTGTTGTTGGAGGAGCGCGCCGTGTTGTCCATTTTAACCAGGGTGACCTGCGCTTCGGCGGACTGATCCAAGGGGGCTGGCTCTATCACCAATTGGAGCGTTCGTCGTTTAGGGATTGGAGGGGCTACCTCTTGTGTCTCTGGTGTGTCTCCGGAGTTGTCCCCCGGCTGAGGCTCCGCAGGGGCAGCGTCTGTTTGTTGTGTCTCCTGTGTGAGAAGAGCGTCGGAATTTTTGTCCGGGGGCCCTCCGGAATCTGTTGCATCAGCGCTGTCTTTATTTGGAGTTGCGTCTTCCTGCTGCTCTTTGTTGGGTGCTCTTATAGGAGTCAAAGTATCACCAGATTCAGGTTTTGTTTCACCTTCCGCACCCTGACCGGACTCCTCAGTTGGACTCGGCAGAGTCAGTGGAGAGCTGAAACGTATGGCCTGACTGAGCTCAAAGCGCTCGGACCTCTGCAAGTGAACCTGATTGCCTCGTTTCTCGTCCCTGATGTTGATGAAACCAATCACGTCGCTTGGCGGGTCCGGTTCCGGCCAGGTGGGGAGGTATGGAATCAGGTAGGCTTTCTCCATATTGACCAAGGCCGGATGGATCGGCGGTTCCTCTGCAACGTCCTTAAGACGCGCCTTGCGAATTTTCAAGCCGGCTGGGACCTGCGAGTTCTTGTTGCTGGAGTTCTGGTCTGAAGAAGTGGGACTTGTGTGCGTTCCCGTGGAAACCAGGGCATACTTGGGGTTGATGAGCTTCTTTGCAACGGTGGCTGGCACGACAATAGGGGCAGCCTGAGGGAGTGGATCGGGGACGGGTTCATCGACCATGGGAACCTTGCTGAGAGACACGCTCCGTGACAAGAGGAACAGTTCCCGAAACTGGAAGTCGAAGGTCTCCATCGCCTGTCCTGTGATCACTGTGATGAGGTTCCGGTCCAAGCGGGACGAGGACCATGTGAAGCTGAAATGACCAGAAAACAGACATTATTAAACGACAGTGTACCTTTACTTATTTAACGTTGAATTATTTGTCAATGAAATTACAATTTATGATAGTTTACAGGGGGACCTTAGTCTACCATGGTCCTGAAATGACCATGATTGGTTTTTTTTTTTAAATGTGAAAAATGTCGCGGAATGTATTACAAGAATATGTCATCCCGTGGCAGAAAAAGGCAGTCTCAATTATCGCTACATTATTTAATATTTATGGCCTATAAGTAGGGCGCCACAACATCCCGTACATCGACAAATATACATATTGTTTTCAAAAAAATGGCATGTGCAATAGGTCCATGTCATTGTCTAAGCTGCTTATCTAAGCCGGAGACTATCCCAGCTAGCTTCGGGCAAAAGGCGACCTACACCCTGAACTGGTAGCCAGTCAGTCGCAGGGCAGATACCGACACCATCACTGAGCGGGAATCGATCCCACAGTGTTCGCACCAAAGGCAGGCGTGTGTACCACTACACCATCAGTGACTCCTATTGTCCAATGGGTGTATTGCCAAAATATCCAATAAATGAATGCATATGTGGTATTGTATGAATTCTTGCATGCCGCAAGTTTCTTTTGGCTTGTCCTGTTAGGGGTCGCCACAGCGTGACATCTCAGATGAATGCTCATATTTGCTTGGCACAGTTTTTTTTTTTTTAACACCTCTTGGGGAGTAGAAACGCCAGTGAGATATGAACTCACGACCTACGACCCCCAAACCAACGCTCTAACCACTGCGCTATGGGGCCTCCCTGCACGCAACACATGTATGCCGTTTATCCGAGTTTGACTGGACCGTCATTACCTCCTCCCCCAACCCCCGGAATACTGATATCACAGTGGAGGCACGGTGGCTCAGCTTCTACAGCGTTGGCCTCACAGTAGTGAGGACCCGGGTTCGATCCCGGCCCAGCCTGTGTGGAGTTTGCATGTTCTCCCCATGCCTGGGTGGGTTTTCTCCAGGCACTCCGGTTTCCTCCCACATCCCAAAAACATGCAACATTATTTGCACACTCTAAATTGCCCCGAGGTGTGATTGTGAGTGCGGCTGTTTGTCGCTATGTGCTCTGCGATAGGCTCCAACACTCTCTGCGACGCTCGTGAGGATAAGCAGCAAAGATCATGGATGGATGGATGACACCATAGGAATGTTGTAAACTGGAGACCCACTGAGGTTCACGTCTACGACAATAATTGCAGTGTCCGATTGCAGCAGAGCTGGATCACGCTAGACAAATCTTGTTTGGTTAAGGCTTATAGCGCAACTTAATGACAAACATATTAAGAAAGTTGTTAAAATACCACAGGAAGTGATTATAAGAAGAACATTTCACAGCATCCACACCAGGAAGAAGCCTTTCTACTTGTACAAGATGCTGGCGTATGTTTGTGGGCGGTCAGGTTTGTGCTAGCTGCTAGAATCTTGCATCTAGTTCAGCTCAAAGCTGTGTTGTGGTGTTCTTCCGAACCAAATTCATCCATGCATGCCTTGGAGTACCTTGTTTTGTGCACTGGGTTTTCCCCAGAGTCTTCCCCATACTGTAACTACATTATTGGAATCATACACAGATGAATAATTACATTTCAAGGTGGTGAGGGGTGTCGCAAGACTTTCGTCCATTTAGTGTTACGCTCACCTGTAGGAACCAGAGATGGCTCTGTCTCCATCTACCAGGAGAAACCTCTGGCTCAGGGACCCGTGAACTTTCTGGGCTGAGCGTGTGAAGAATTCAACGCCTCCGCAGCAGCGCACGCGAAGATTCTAAAAACACAAACAACGTTGCTGTGAGTGGTGAGCTACGGAGGAAACAGAGTTTTTTTTGTTGTCGTCAAAGCTTGGGGGACTCCCCATTGATGCCTGGGTTGTGTTTACAGATGCTACAGGTTATCTGTGTGCATATGTGACACACCCTGCTGTGTTTGTCTTCTGCCCCGTGATAAAAGGGCGTGGCTGCGAGGAAGCCGCGTTACCTCGCGGGTAAAAGTTGTGGGCGAAATCTCACGTGGGGCACGGCGGCATAACGACGTCGTAAAAGCGGCAGCAAGAGTAGCAGATAAGACAGAGAGGTTCAAAGAGAGACGTGAGAATGGTTTAATACAATTAGAAGGTAAATAGTTTCAGTTTGTGTTCAGGCAATAATGTCTACAGTCTGACAAACAGTGAAGAAAAGAAGTATTTGAACACCCTGCTATATTGCAAGTTCTCCCACTTAGAAATCATGGAGGGGTCTGAAATTTTCATTTTTAGGTGCGTGTCCACTGTGAGAGGGATAATCTAAAAAGAAAAATCTAGAAATCACCATGTATGATTTTTTTAACGATTTATTTGTGTGATACAGCTGCAAATAAGTATTTGAACACCTGTCCATCAGCTAGAATTCTGATCCTTATAGACTTGTTAGTCCGCCATTAAAAGTCCACCTCCACTCCATGTATTATCCTTAATCAGATGCATAAAGACACCTGTCCACCCCATACAATCAGTAAGACTCAAACTTCTAACATGGCCAAGACCAAAGAGCTGTTCAAAGACACCAGAGACAAAATTGTACCACTCCACACAGCTGGAACGGGCTACGGAGAAATTGCCGAGCAGCTTGGTGAAAAAAGGTCCACTGCTGGAGCAATCATTAGAAAATGGAAGAAGCAAAACATGACGGTCACTCTCAATCGGAGTGGAGCCCAATGCAAGATATCACCGCGTGGGGTCTCAATGATCCTGAGAAAGGTGACCAATCAGCCCAGGACTACACCACAGGACTTGGTCAATGACCTGAAAAGAGCTGGGACCACCGTTTCCAAGGTGACTTGGTTGGTAATACACTAAGACGTCATGGTTTGAAATCACGCATGGCACGGAAGGTTCCCCCTGCTTAAACCAGCACATGTCAAAGCCCGTCTTAAGTTTGCCAATGACCATTTGGATGATACAGAAGAGTCATGGGAGAATGTTTTGTGGTCAGATGAGACCAAATTTGAACTTTTTGGTCATAATTTTCATTTTAGATTATCTCTCTCACAGTGGACATGCACCTACGATGGAAGTTTTAGACCCCTCCATGATTTCCTAGTGGGAGAGCTTGCAATATAGCAGGGTGTTCAAATACTTATTTTCTTCACCGTTTTTACGGAAACTCCATATAAGTGTTTTCTGTTACTGCCCCGACCAGTTACACTTGGCGAGGGAATGAAGAAATTTAGCCTAGAGCGACTGACAGACGAGCCGCTGCTTGTCAACCTTGTCACGGGCTTCAAGTGAAGACACGCACCTGTTTGGTCTGCTGTGTATCCTTCAAACGTCAAATGAAACCGTACATGGTGGACAATATGGCCTCACTATCCCCCCCCCACCCCGAAAAAATCAATTGTGCTCTTTGTTTCTAGCTGTTCTCCTGCGATTTTCTTTATTTCCCTCGGTAAGAAGTTGTTTTCCCCGAAGGATTACCTTGATGTTAATTCCCTGAAGCTGCTAATTTGGCAACACTGACTGTGTTTTTCTGAGCGAGCTCCAACCTGTTCACAGCCATGTTGATAGTGCGAGGAGCGCATTTTGGAAGCTACTTGATAAAAAAATTAATTTAAAAAAAACGTCCTGACAAATAAATCACCCAGTCCAACTCCGATGACTGCATATTGGAAAAATTTAACTTATCAAGAACAGCCATCTGTTCAACCAGCTCATCTCTCGATTTTATCAAAACATTACACAGCGTGTGTGTGTGTGTGTGACTTTTGGTGTGTCCGTGCACCTTTAGGTGTCCACGATGCATATCAGCTCGGCCACACATGGAAAGAAAAGAGGGCACTGCCGCCATGTCAATGATGATGTAGACGGGGACTTTCCGTCTGTAGGCCGCGTCCAGCAGGTCTCGAAATATGTCCACGTCGGTGAAGGCGTCCATCACCACGGCTATCACCTGCGCGTGCACACATATTGAATAGAACGGAAATGATATCAGTGTTTACTATACAACACGGTAAACACCTTTTAGCCCCTTTGCAACCATTTTTGGGAATGACGCTAAAATTTATTTTTATTGTTTGCGACTCAAAGTTATAAGTAAATCCTGCTATATTTTGCCGTTGACACAGACATTCTCATATTGTCTTAAAAAAAAAAACTTCAGCCCTGAAGCAATAGTGAAATCGATCTATTCTTATAATTCTCAAGCTTCTCTTCTATGTCGTGCTACGCAGACTATGAAAGCTTCATTCAATATTTTAGCACATTTCAAAGATGAAAATGGAAGAAATCGCGAATGAAGCAACAAATTAACGTTACTTTTGACTGCGCACTGACAAGTTAAATACTGTGTACAGAAAATGAAGGAATGAGGACCTAAAAAGTACCTAAACAATGTTTGCGAAAATATGAATAAATGTTTTTTTAATTTTAATTTCAACACAATATGTGAATACTAGCTGCCGCAATTTGTATAGATCCTGTGGCAAGCTACACACTTTGAAATCTGACGCATTAAATAACAGGTTTCAAACTCAAGGCCCGGGGGCCAGATACGACCTGCCACATGATTTTATGTGGCCCGCAGAGGCAAATCATGTGTGTCAACTTCCAGGATTTTTGTTAAAATCTGGACCAAAATATCAAATTGTCATATCATAAATGGTGACGTTGAGACATTTTTGTGTTACCAAACATCAACAATTGTTGAAAAACCCACTACCCTTGATTTCTGATTCCAAAACTAGTTGATATATTCCTTCCATCCATTTTTGTTTGCCGCTTATCCTCACAAGGGTCGCAGGGAGTGCTCGAGCCTATCCCAGCTGTCAACAGGCAGGAGGCGGGGGAAACCCTGAACTGGTTGCCAGCCAATCAAAGGGCACATGACGACAAACAACCGCACTCGTAATCACACCTAGGGGCAATTTAGAGCGTCCAATTAATGTCGCATGATTGTGGGATGCGGGAGGAAACCGGAGTGCCCGGGGGAAACCCATGCAGGCACGGGGAGAAACTCCAAACTCTACACAGGCGGGTTCGGGATTGAACCCAGGACCTCAGAACTGTGAGGCCAACGCTTTACCACCTGATAGTTGATATATTGATTGTGTAAATATGATGGGTCAAAGATTTTTATCGTTTCAGTCATAATGGCCCTCTGAGAGAAACCATTACGACGATGTGGCCAGCGATAAAAATGAGTTGGACACCCCTGCGTTAAATAATTTACAAAAAAAAAAGTGGTCATAACAGTAAAAAGACCCATCTAATGCATTTATAAATTATAATTACTTCAAAAATGTTTAGGAAAGGTTGAGATTGGTTGGCATATTTTTTTTCACCCGGTGGCAGCCTAAGACAAATTATGAAACGTACAGGGAAAAAAAAAAGTTTGGAATAAAGTGCATAGAGTGAACACCGCTTCTGGGAAGTTGAGTATCTATTTTTGATTTCGCTTCTGATGTTGCGCTAACGTCGCCATTCCAGCGGTCCAAAATTCCCGCTTAATTATAACCTAAAATCTAACTTCCTGCATCGTTCCGGGCCAAACGCTGACCTAGTAAGATGGCATTTCAAAGCCTCGATCATGTGATTCAATGATGTCATGTTCATAATGTGCTTTTTTGTTTTGTTTTAATAAGCACAGGCGTGTTCTAGTCGGTCTTGTTTCGTGAATACTTTGGCGTGTGCGTGCATGTGCGAAGAGTGACACGTGTGCGAGAACACCTCCGGAGGATCGATCCTAGACAGCGCCGCGGACGACAAGACACAATGACCCAGTTTTAGCGAGGCTCCGACTCGGCTGCGGCGCACAGAATGTCGAAAAGTGCTGAGGAGGTCCAAACCTCAGCTGCAAATGTTCTTTGCTCCTATCGGAGAGGTTTGACAAAACGGTAACTTAAACGATTCACGATCTGAAAAGCGATTGAAAATGACGATCGCTTTGAGAAAATACTCTCTGTAATTTATTTTTTCAACAAAGTAGTCCTTGTTTTGAACCCGAGTGCGAGAAACTTTATCAACTCAAATCAAAATTCTAAAATTAAAATTAAAAAGGGTCTCACACACACACACATACGAACAATCAGGCCAAATTTGAGTGGGTTTTTTTTTCCCCTGCCTTGTGATCAAAGTCTGCAAAGGTCAGATTCTCTTTTGTCTCTGAATGATCATCCTGTGATGTGGGATGTGTTAGAAGATTTTAAGAATTTTTTTTGGTAACTTCCCTATGACTGCACACAAAACAATCACAAATGTTGAAATGTTCAATATTGACGATCATCACAAATCACTTATGTGGTTTTTTTTTTGTTTTGTTTTTTTATTTGAACTTAAAGCAAGCTAGTTATGGCAGCTTCTTTCTTCTCCTACCATCGTCTGTGGTAAGATCGTGACGTACGTGGTGTGCTTTGTTAATCGTCCTCAATCCACCGAACATTGTAAGAGCAGTGCGCACACACCTAGCGATTGTTTTCCTCATCGGGTGTGGGATTGCTCGCATTTTAAAAATCTGTTGCAGTACTTGCGTACAGCTAGGACTCGACCACGACTGCAAATAACATTTTCATTGTCGTTTAAACTGACGATTATTTTCTCCGTTATGATTCGTTTCCTGGTGCGTAACCTGTAGAAAATGGGGAAAACTGTTGATCGTTGTTTTCCAAAGTGAGAGCAGGAGTTTGTAAATACATTACGAAGACATTTGATGAAATAATCAGTGTGCTTTCATGAAGTATTACAGTAATCAGAGAATATTTCCTGTTTAAAGTTTGAAATTGAAGGATTTGGACGATTTCAAGTTCAACAATTACTGTAAACGATTAATCAGTTTGGCGGAAAGGCGGATCAGGTGGTAAAAGCGTCGGCTTCACAGTTCTGAGGACCCGGGTTCGATCCCAGCCCACCTGTGTGGAGTTTGCATGTTTTCCCCGTGCCTGCGTGGGTTTCCTACGGGTACTCCCACTCCCACATCCCATAAAAAACATGCAACATTAATTGGACACTCTAAATTGTCCCTAGGCGTGATTGTGGCTGTTTGTGTCTATGTGCCCTGCGATTGGCTGGTGACCAGTTCAGGGTGTACCCTGCCTCCTGCCCGACCAGCACTCCCTGCGACCCTCATGAGGATAAGTGGCAAAGAAAATGGATGGACGGATTAATTAGTTAAAAAAAAAATTTGAAGATTTTTTTGTCAATGAATTGGGACACTCTTGTATGTTTTGAAATGTAATAAGTCAAAACTAAAATATAATCCCAAAAAGTAAAATTAAAAGTACAGAGGGGTGGAAAATGTTAAAAAGTATTTCCTTGGGGAGAAGATGTG
This sequence comes from Syngnathoides biaculeatus, assembly GCF_019802595.1. Classification (NCBI taxonomy): domain Eukaryota; kingdom Metazoa; phylum Chordata; class Actinopteri; order Syngnathiformes; family Syngnathidae; genus Syngnathoides; species Syngnathoides biaculeatus. The sequence continues at coordinate 14,678,262 of NC_084648.1, read as the reverse complement.
TACCGGTACCTTTTGGGCCGAAGCAATACTCTTGCGCACGACCTCCTTGATGTGCGACTGACCGTAAGCGGGCGGCTGCGTGTACACGGTCACGCGCGTCACCCCACGGTACGAGATGGCTTCAGGCCAGCCGAGGTCCAGTTCCGCCACCGAGGCTTCGGAGCGGTCGGGCCAGTACTGAAGCGACACCTCGCCGTCCAAAGCGCCATCTTCCCCGGACCCGGGGGTCGTGGGGATCCCCGCGTGGCCCCCGGGGGTGTCCGGTTTCTGGTGGTGCTCGAACCCGGGCCGGTAAAGCTCGGCCGTGTGGGCGATCCGCTCGAGCTCAGGTTCCGACAGGAAGTCCCGAACCTTGTTCTCGCGGAGGTAGTCCGTGAACGCACCGCGGCCCGAAGTGATGAGCTTCTCGAGAGCCAGCCGCTGGTCCTCGCTGTAGAAAAACTCCGGCTTGCTCTCGCTCACACGCCAGTTGACGTGGTGGTCGTCTAGACATTGGATTTGGGACAGCGCCATGACCCCGACGAGCTCACTTGTAAAGAACTATTTGTTTAAACAACAATTGTTTTCCGCTCGGCCCTACGTCAAAACGTCACAAACTCCCCTGCTTTCATTCCGCGCGACACCGTGAAGCGGTAAGCGTGACCAGCGGAGCTTCTCATTTGAGAGGAATTACAAGTCCAAGAAGAAAAACCAACACGAATGTCGACTTTCTCTTAAACAAACTCAAGGTGTTGGTGGAAGAACAAAGCTCGCCTCCGTTTACAGCCACGCCTTCTACCTGCCCTTAAAAACTGGGGGGGCCGAGACGAGGCCGGCAGCACGATTCAACCCAACCCGGCCCGGCAGGTCGGTAGGGAGGGCGGGCGGACGGGCGGCTGTCTGGCGGATGAGTGTATCTGAGTCAAGTTAGAGCGGAAGACGCTGAAAAAAAGTCATTAATCCTCCTTCGGATACTTGTGTTGAAACTAAGCCAGTGAGTCAGTCTGACGAGGCACTTTGTTCGCTCCCGGGTCCGGCGGACGGTGACCGCTGCCGGGATAGGCTCAAAGATGGCAACCGTTGATGTCCATGAAGGACAGAAAAGAAGCAACAACAACAAAAAAGTCTCGGAATGTTAGGTGTAGACGTGGCACGTGTGAGTGACGTCTAAAAAAAGAAAACTCAATCGAGAAAAACTTAATCCACGATGCTCCAAAGTGGCAAAACTAATTCGACGTCCGTGGAGGTGCCCGGTGCGTGAGAACCTGGAATCCGGCAACGGAAGCTCGGATACCGGGGGACCGAAAGGCGGAGTGTCCGGTCGTCCGTGGATCCAAAACTCCACCCACTTTCCAGGAACGGGGGGGAGATAAACTTGTTTTCACCCCCTCAAAAATGAGCCTTGTACACAACGCAGCTGCTAATCCAAATCGAAAAGGATTATTTTTAAAACAAAAAGCCTCAAACTTTACAAGGGGAAAATATGAAGAATGTTCTCTACACGTTGTGGCTGTGAGGGTAAAGCTCAGTTTTATCAGACTGTTGGTTCTGTGATGTCACAAACTATTATGCTCACAGTAATTTTATCAGAGAAAAGCCATCTGAACTTTGATTGCTAACCCACAATAAAATACGTGTGGAGTTGATCAAATGCCATATTTAGATGTACTTGCTTTGAACATTTAATAATTTCCAAACCTTGCCTATCAATCCCTTATCGATAGTGCTAATACGAGGATACGCTGGAGCCCAGCAAGAAGCAGGGTACGCAAAATTCACATTCAAATTTATGGATAATTTAATTTCTTAAAGGGGAATTCCAGTGGTTTGCATTAACAATGTATCCATTACGTCACGTAATATGGACTCTATCTGGAAAATGTGATGTTAAATCCTCTCATTTAATGACAATCGGCAATTACGAATTTTCATGGGCGCTGCCATTTTCGCCAGTCACATGACCTACGTGGGCGTATGTGACGTGTCACGTGCCGTTCCAAACGCTCGATTACATGGGACACCATTATGCCCAGCTCTAAATTCTCGGATTTATCGTCATCTGGTGAAGAAATAGCAGTATCGGTTGATCGGGAGGATGGAGGAATATGTCCATAGAGATTTCAACCTGTGGCTGTAATTAATGTCGAATATTCGGATGGTTCTTCGGGCGGAATGACGCGGAGTCTGACGAGCGGGCTCTGGCGGCGGGCCGCGAGCCGAGCTCCGGTGGCGGCGGACGGCTTTAGCCGAGCTTCGATGGCGGCGGAGGCCTTTAGCCTAGCTTCGGCGTCCGGAGCTAACGAAGCGGGCGGCGGAGGCCGTTAGCCCCCGAGTCAGACTCAGCATCATTCCGCCCGAAGAACCATCCGAATATTCAACATTAATTACAGCCGCAGGTTAAAATCTGTATGGACGTATTCCGGCACGGTACACGTCACAAACGCCCACGTAGAAAATGGCAGCGCCCCTGAAAATTCGTAATTGTCGATAAAAATCCTCTCAAAACACTATTAAAAGAGAACGGTTTTAACAGCACATTGTCAAGATAGAGTACATATTACTTGACCTAATGGATACATTGTTAATGCAAACCACTTGGATTCCCCTTTAAATGAACCCAACGTGTGAGTTGAGATAGTGGGTGAAAACCCATACAAGCAATAGGAGAATAACCAAACTCCACACAATAAAGTCAGAGCTGAGATTGCTAAAATTCAAAAGTGTGATGCAGATTTGCTGCATAGGTACTAGACAATCCTAAATTTGAAAACGACACCATCGCAAATACTCGCATACTGCCAATGCCAACATTTTGTCATGCATGAACACGTTGCGTCGTTCAACGTAAACCAAAGCCGAGCTTTATTTGGCGTTGGTTCTTCCTGGAGCCGTGCCCCACGCAACCACAGAGTTTCATGGAAACGGACCAACTCGTGCGTAATGAAAACAGGAAATAAAAATAGCTTATGTTCTCGAATGTTGCAACTCGTCTTTGTGTTGCACTAAAGATTTGTAGCTTGAATATGATGGGAGTATCGATTTAATTCAACAACTTTTATCTATAAGTACCGTTTACTGGCAAATGTGAGTGCCCACACAAGAGTAGAAAAGAGAGTAAATGTACATGAATTGTGGATGAGAAGAATATTTAAGAATATTTCAATCTGTTCATGACCCCTGATCTCTTCATGTTTCAGACACAGTGGGGTGCGTCGACCCCGAGGAGTGTGTGCGAGTGTGCGGCGCCGAGGTGGGATGCTCCAACATTGCCTTCCCCAAACTCGTCATTGAGCTCATGCCTAGCGGTGAGAACGCCTCTCCGACAGCGGAAGAGCACCACCTGTGCATTTATTTTGAAAGTATTAACTTTTTGGTGTGTGTTCGGGTCAGGCTTGCGCGGGCTAATGATATCAGTGATGATGGCCGCTCTGATGTCTTCGCTGACCTCCATCTTCAACAGCAGCTCCACACTTTTCACCATGGACATCTGGAAGAAGCACCGGCCGAGAGCCTCGGAGAGAGAATTGCTACTTGTAGGCAGGTGTGAAAATTATTTGAATCTTCCAAAACAGCGAAGAAGATAAATAATGTGGCCTTTGATCATTTATTTATCCATCTATCCATTTTCTTCAGTACTTATTTGTAACAAACCTCTGGTGCAGGGGCGGACCCAAATGCAGGACTTCGAGGCAGAGGCATAATGTTCAATGTTGTTTATTCCGGAAACTGGGTCAAACACGGTGTAGCAGTCCGACAAGGCAGAGGCACAAAAACCCTAAGCTAGGCGGGATCCAAAAGGCATACAGCAAGGGTTCGATGACTCTGAAGCAAACTAACTAACTCAACAGGACAGGATCAAACAAAATGGCACCAGAATCGCTGTGACTAGGGTTACTCTAACTTACGCATAGAAGTGGAGAGTTCCACAGGCAGTGAATGCAACTCACTAACACAAAGCAACAAACTCAAGAAAACCTACACAAGCACAGGAGAACATACAAACGTCAGACTCTAACTCCAAACCTCAGAACTGTGAGACAGATGTGCTAATCATTAGGCCACATGTCATTGTCTTTCAATTACTGCCCTTAAAATTGAGTGGCCCAAGAACCACGCTCATCATATTATATACAGAATACAGTATGTACCGTAATTTCTGGCCTACAGAGCACACCCGATTATAAGCCTCACCCAGTACATTTGTAAAGGAAATACCATTTGGTACATAAATAAACCGCACCTGTGTAAAAGGTGCAAGTGCCCACATTGAAACACGAGATATTTACAAAGAAAGACGGTACACAGAAAGAGTTTTCAAAGTTCTAATAGCTTAGCTTAGCTTAACATAGCAACAACACGGTAGCACGAACAGGGTTGGTTAAAAAAAAAACATACCGGTAAAAAAAAAAAAAAAAAACAGACACGTCAGCTACACAGTACCAACACGGTACTAACAGAGCCGGTTAAAAAAAAATAAACATACCTAAATTACTGAGACGTGGCAGTAACACAGCAGCAACACGCTAGCACAGAACTAACGCTAGCGCAGCGCTAAAAGGGCCAGTTTAAAAAAAAAAAACATACCAGTAAAAGCCACTTCCCTGGCACATATATTCCACCGGTCTCACTCTTACCTTTTCCGCTCGAGTGCCCCCTTGCACACATTAGCCGCATCACCGCATAAGCCGCAGGGTCGAAAGCCTGGGAAAAAAGTTGCGGCTTAGAGGCCGGAAATTCCGGTATATAAGGAAAACAACCGAACCCCAGATGAGCAAGAACATGACAACGGAAGCAAGGAAAACTTTAATTGAGAGGGATCGAGCGGCAGGGGAAGGATGAGAGAACAATGGGCACAACAACAGCCTGATCAACGACAATTATAGTCCAAAAAAATGACACAATATGACGGGGAGATAAATGCGAAAGTTGCGTTAGCGTGTTTGTTCGTTTCTAGCCGTCGTTCTGAGCAGCAGTTGAGAACTGAGCAGGTTTGGTCCAGTAGAAAATGAGCATTAAACGGCACGTGTATTTGGAAGATGGGTTTTCTGTCGGGCCCAGTATGTCTGGAGTTTTTTTTTTTTTTGTCGTGTTGGGCATGTTAGCTGAGTTGAAATTCCCCACTTTTTGATTTTGACGAAGGATCGTGACGGTGATCTTGGTGGTGGTGAGCGTGGTGTGGATCCCCATCTTGCAGTCCGCCAACAGCGGCCAGCTCTACGTTTACATTCAGTCGGTGACCAGCTACCTGGCGCCGCCCGTCACGGCCGTCTTCACTCTGGCTGTCTTCTGGAAGAGAACCAACGAGCAGGTGACGCCTCTTAATGATGAGCGATTCCCCGAAAACGGTGCGACGCCGCATTACTGTCGTGTGCTGTGGGAGACCATTAGATAAATCATCAGAAATAACTTGGTCTCACTTAACTGGTCCAAAAAAAAAATTGACTAACTACAAATAATGATTCTTCATTCATGTATCTATGCCAGTCACATAAAGTGTCAAAGTAGAACAATGAAATGATGTTTTTACGAGATGACAAAGGGTACAATTACAACTGTATATGTATCCGCATTTTAACGATTCATTCGTGTACAGCAATAAAAAGCACAATAAACGCTGAATTACACAATCAAGGAATAAAAAAACGAGTGAACGGCCCTAGATTTGATGCTAAGTCCATTTATTGATTTCATTGTGACTGAAACAGATCAGGATTTTATGATTATCTTAATCTACGTTCTATACTTTTTGGAATATTTTTGTACGGTGGTGTGCTGTGACATATTTCCAACGTAGTTATTTGGCTTAGTTTGGAAACACTGCAAAAAATGAAGTACTAGTAAGAATCATCTAATGCAGGATAACAAACAGAGCCAATGAACAACCCCTCCAAATCTTTGAACAAATATGGATAATGTTGATAGCTTTATGGGATTTCGTGTTATCTGGGACGAATACATGAATCATAACACATACAGTGCAGAAAATAAGTATTTGAACACCCTGCTATATTGCAATTTCTCCCACTTAGAAATCATGGAGGGGTCTGAATATTTCATCGTAGGTGCGTGTCCACTGTGAGAGAGATCATCTAAAAAGAAAAATCCAGAAATCACAATGTATGATTTTTTTTTAACTGATTTGTGATACAGCTCCAAATAAGTGTTTGAACACCTGTCTATCAGCTCGAATTCTGACCGTCAAAGACCTGTTAGTCTCTGGTTTCTAGGGACAGCTCTTTGGTCTTGTTACAAGTTTGAGTCTTATCGATTGTATGGGGAGGCGGAACAGTAACTCATCTGGTTCTGAGGGCTCGGGTTCGATCCCGGAACCGCCTGTGTGGAGTTTGCATGTCCTCCCCGTGCCTGCGTGGGTTTTCTCCAGGCACTCTGGTTTCCTCCCACATCCCAAAAACATGCAACATGAATTGGATACTCTAAATTGCCTGTAGGTGTGATTGTGAGTGCAGCTGTTTTGTCTCTATGTGCCCTGCGATTGGCTGGCAACCATTTCAGGGTGTACCCCGCCTCCTGCCTGTTGACGGCTGGTATAGGCTCCTGCATTCCCCGTGACCCTACTGAGGATAAGCGGCCAAGAAAATGGATGGATGGATAACTGGACACTAAATTGCCCATAGGTGTGATTGTGATTGTGATTGCAATTGGTTGGTTGTCTGTCTCTATGTGCCCTGCGATTGGCTGGCAACCAGTTCAAGGTGCACCCCACCTCCTGCCTGTTGACAGCTGGGATAGGCTCCGGCACTCCCTGCGACCCTCGTGAGGATAAGCAGTGAAGAAAATGCATGGATGGATGATTGTATGAGGTGGGCAGGTGTCTTTATACAGCTAACGACCTGACACCGGTGCATCTGATTCAGGATAATACATGGAGTGGAGGTCGACTTTTAATGGCGGACTTACGGGTCTTTGAGGGTCAGAATTCTGGCTGAGATACAGGTGTTCTGATACTTCACACAAATAAATTGTTAAAAAAAAAATCTTACATTGTGATTTCTGGATTTTTCTTTTTAGATAATCTCTCTCAAAGCGGACACGCACCTACGATTGAAATTTCAGACCCCTTCCATGATTTCTAAGCGGGAGAACTTGCAATATAGCAGGGTGTTCAAATACTTATTTCCTTCACCGTATGCAGGTGGGCAACCAGAAAATGTCACTAGTACTACAGTGAATATTGTGGCCGGTAAATGCAAACCACTGTGAGCGGCCCAAAGACAAAACAAAAGGAAAACAACAAGCGGCTTGCTCAATCAGCAGTTGTTGACGTTAACCGCTGAGTAAACACAAATTGCATAACGCGCTCTTATATGGCGATCGTATCAAAGTCCGCCACAGTTACGTGGTTAATCCCTATCTAAACCGGACTTCTCTGCAGAGAGTTCTGGAGCGTTCCCTTCCTGCACTTTTATTAGCCTCATATGGGATACAGCCGAGCGCCAACATTCCTCAATCATCTATGTGCGTGCGCGTGTGTGCATGCATGTGCATCCCGTAAGCTCCAACTTATTGTCGTCATTCCTGGTGTCGGAATTGTCAAGGGCGAATTTCATGCGCTCCCCGGTGCGAACAAATGAAAGTTGAGTGTTCGCGTCTGATAAGAGAGTGAGAAAGCAAGTTAAGAGGAATTTTACTGCTCTGAGATGGGGGGGTGGGATGATTATAGGGTGGCGCAGGGAATATAAAAAATCTTTAGTACACATTGAGAAGTAGCGTATACTGTAAAATGCAAGTAAAGACCGGCCCAACTTGGGCTCAAGATTTAGTCAATGTTTTTGTAAGGCAGCTTGAGGGTGTGTCAGCTTCTTCTTTTTTTTTTTTTTTTTTGCTGACAGACTTATTTCCTTTTTTTTTTTCTCGTTGACTCCCATGTTAATCTCTTAAGTCTCGATCACAAAAGAGCCTGCACAGATTTGCGAGTATCTGCACACCTCGCCGAGTTAAAATAGTCGCGGAATGTGCCCGCTTTTTGTGCAAAACATGGACTGCAGCCCGATTTGCGTTATGTTCAATTTCAAGCCGGGCCCGTATCTCTGTTACACAAAACAGAAGAGGTTTTTTTTTTTTTTTTTTTGGGCTGACGCTCCTGGTGGGAAAAGGTCAGACATGAGCTAACAGGCGATGTCACATGATGGTGTGCTGTATAGCAGACTCAGTAAAGGGCAAACAAGACCTGCCATTTTTTTTTTTTTTTTGTATAGTACGTATGGGAATGTGACACTCTTTAAATCAAAACAACTTTATTTATGGAGCACTTAAAAAAAAACTATGTAACAAACAGGAACTACATTTTTTTTCGTCTTGCACACACCAGCCACAACGTTCAGTACACCCACACAGACACAATCCCTCCATCATCCAAGCCACTTATCCTCACAAGGGTCACAGGAGAGCCGGAGTCTATCCCAGCGAGCTTCGGGCGAAAGGCGGACTACACCACTGAACTAGTCGCCAGTCAGTCGCACGGCTGATGTCGACACCATCACCAAGCGGGAATCGATCCCACGCTGCCTGCGCCAAAATCGGGCGTGTGTATCACTACACCTAATAGTGTCAAACACATTTTTCCCCCGGGCCACATTGTTGTTCCGAATTTCCTCGGAGCGCCGTTATGACTGTGAAACAAACATATTTAGCCATCTCATCCTATTTACAATTTAAGAACTAGTTTTGGAATCAGAATTCAAGGGGAATGCATTTTTCCAACTATTCACGTTTGGTCACACAAAAATGCTTGCGATATCTCAACTTTATCATTTATGACATGTGACAATTTGAAATTTTGGTACAGATTTTTGCAATAATCATAGAAGTTGACACTCTAGATTTGAGTTTAATCTTTTTATGATCGCGAGCTTCGTTTCCATGTTAACGGATTTCCTTTTGACTCCGGAAGCATTGCTCAATGGCACAGCTTTCTTCTTTGGGGCGATAATGTCTAAAAAGGAGGGCGAAAAAAACGCCAAGATGCTCCCGGCGATTTGAAGCCAAACGGGTCCAATTTTCTGCGTTTGTTTTCCTCGCGGTGTTGACTGATGCAAACCGCACAGGTGGCATTCTTTGCAGGCCAAAGACTGACAAGTGCCTGAGGTCGCTGCACGCGCGAAAGGTTAGATGAGAAGTAAAGTAGCACAACAACGACCGGAGTTGCAGGGTGAGAAAGTGAGAGTGTTGTGTTGCAAACGCACGTACGCGGGTAAAGAAATGTGACCCACAACTGTTCCTGGCCGGGTGTCCACCTTTTAAAATGTCTTCCCATACACCCGGGGTGTCAAACTCAGTTTTGTCGCGGGCCACGTTGTAGTTACGCTTTCCCCTCAGAGGGCCGCTATGACTGTGAAACCATAAATATCTTTATTCATCATATTTAGATACGAAATTTCTGAACTAATTGGGTCATGGGTTTTTTTTCAACCATTGTTCATATTTGGCAACAAAAAATGCTTATAATATTTCAACGTTATCATTTATGATATATAACATCAATTTCCAGCCAATCGCAGGGCACATAGTCAAACAGCCGCACTCACAATCCCGCCTAGGTCCAATTAATCCATCCATCCATTTTCTTAGCCGCTTATCCTCACAAGGGTCGGGGGGCCTGCTGGAGCCTAACCCAGCTGTCAACGGGCAGGAGGCGGGGTACATCGAGACATACAACCGCACTCACAATCACACTGCGGGGCATTTTAGAGTGTCCAATTCATGTTGCAGGTTTTTGGAATGTGGGAGGAAACCGGAGTGCCCGGAGGAAACCCACGCAGGCAACTCCACACAGGCGGGTCCGGGATTGAACCCGGGACCCCAGAACTGTGAGGCCAACGCTTTACCAACTGAACCACTTTGCCGCCCTGATATATAACAATTTGACATTTTGGTATTGATTATCAAAAGAATCACGGAAGTTGACGCAGATGATTTGCCTCCGCGGGCCACATAAAATCGTGTGGCGGGCCGGATCTGGCGCCCGGGCCTTGAGTTTGACACCGGTGCCATACACGCTCTGAACTTAGCGATCGACATCTGAACCCGAGCAATTTGTAATTTGCTTTTCAGGTCACGTGAAGCAATATGAATTTGTTTGTGTCGTCAGGGCGCCTTCTGGGGCCTCATGGTAGGTTTGGTGGTGGGAGTGTGCAGGATGGTCCTGGAGTTCGCCTTCCCCCCCGCCAGATGCGGCGTGGCGGACTCGGCGCCGGCGGTCCTGCGCCGCGTGCACTACCTCCACTTCGCCATCCTGCTCTGCGGGCTCACCGCCATCGTGGTCACCGCGGTGTCGTTGCTGACGCCTCCGCCGGGCCACGAGCAGGTACGCACAGTACACACGATACACGCACGCACTGTGAAAATATGTGATATGATCAACTGGTATCTGAAACTCTACGTGTGCTGGATCTGTTAAATCCAAAAGCTCAATTAAGATGCATTTAAAAGCGTCTCACAGTACAGTCCAAGTTTTTGTTGCACTCCCAACAACGGCAGACTCAGCCCTTCTTCATTTTTTTGACACCTCACGGACGCTTGAGATCTGCTGACTGGACGTGTGAACTTGAATCCAGGATGACTCTCGCTTTTGAGCTGACGCCGCCGGCCTCTCGTATGGGAGAGATTTCAAACGTTACGCTGAACATGGCCGTTTTGAAAAGGCTCCGTAGCGAGCAGCCGCAACCGCACAAAAGTGCTTTTTATAATGAGATTCACCAGCAGTCCTCGGTCTGTACCTTATATTTGTTTCTGCTGTGCTAGTCGGAGGAAAAACAAGCGAGCATTCACACGCGTTTTATTCATGAGGGTTCCCAGATCGTCCCCCAACTCGTTTGGCCTCGGAAAATACATTATTTCAGTCGCTAGCCAAAGAACTGTTGAACAGGCCTGCGAGCCGGAATGCAATTCAGCTGGTAATCTGCGGTTCCTCTGCCCTAAAGCGAGACTTGGTAGAAATTGGACTCTAAAATCACATATTTGCAAGTCTGTTGACGGTAAAACTGGTTTGAATTTTTTTGCCTTATTGAGATAAAAGTCTCCTAACAGGCCACAATCAAGGAAATAACACTTCTTTTCCGTTTAACGCATAAAAGAAAGGGCAAAAAAGATGTGCCCTCTAGCGAACAGGACCGGTATGTTGTCAGTTCTTTGAAGTGCTACATAGAGATATGTTTATTAATTAATTCTTATTCTAGAACGACACCTACGCATTAATAATAATGATGGGTTAGCATTTTGAAGACAAACTTGTTTTCTTACTGACCTTTCTCCCTTTCTTCTCATGGAAAACGCTCCATGTGTACTTGAGGCAGCCATGTTGGAAAGGGAAATAACTCCGCGCTAACTTCGACCAATGAATTATCCTCCCACGATACCAAATTATGGCTTCAGATTAAAACACTTCAATATTTTGATATACTGAAGGATATAATGCGTGGAAATCATGATGTCCCAAAAATGGGACACTGCCCACGAATGATTAAGGAGAATACAGTACTGGGTTTGTGACCCCGCGCGGTCTACTTTCCACGCATCCGTTATCTACCGCTTTTCCGGGTCGGGTCGCGGAGGAAGTAGCTTCGGCGGTGATACCCAGACTTCTTCCAGACCAGTTCTTCCAGCTCTTCCGGAGAGATCTCGAGGCGTTCCCCGAGACATAGTCTCTCTAGCGTGTCTTGGGTCGTCCTCGGGGTCTCTTTCCGGTGGGACATGCCCAGAACTCCTCACCAAGGAGGCGTCCGGGAGAGATCTGGATCAGATGCCCCAGCCACCTCATCTGGCTCCTCTCAATGCGGAGGAGCAGCGGCTCGACACTGAGCCCCTCCCGGATGACCGAGCTTCTCACCCGTACTCTAAGGGAGAGCCCGGACACCCTGTGGAGGAAACTCATTACAATACAATCCGGGATCTTGTTCTTTCGGTCACAACCCACAGCTCATGCCTATCGGTGAGGGTAGGAACGTAGATCGACCGGTAAATTGAGAACTCTGCCTTTCGACTTTCGACTCCCTCTTGACCACAACGGACCGATACCAAGTCCGCATCACTGCAGACGCTGTACCGATTGTTATTGTTAGCTAGTACCGTCTGTGGATACTAGCTAACTAGCTCGAGGGACATGGAATGGTCTACTTTAGTGTTTGAAAATTTTAGTGGACCACCCAGGATACGTCCTGCATTATGCGAGCATCAGCGACTGCGTATGTGGTAATATTTCTTTTCAGTGTTGAGCATAAAGATGAAAACTTCAGTCCGTATGAACGACAGTGGCTTATAATGAAATGAGACATAATGCAATTTCTCGCTATTAAAATCAGTTTTCAGATGTCTGACTTACATATCTGACAATGTTCTGTCAAAATAAACAACGGACAAAAACTTACAGCACGGCTAAAATCCACTTGTCACACTACGGTTTAAATCTGTTTCGGCGGTCGGTTCTGCGCCATTTAAATGCAGAGTATGGCTTTCGTTACCGTGACAACCGGGGACAGAACTCGCACATGCAAGGAAATGAGACAAGGAGTTTTATTTTTTTTTTTGACGAGAAACCGGTCTAGCTAATTCTTGTACATTTTTTTTTAAAAGAAAAACAGAGTTTCTTTTATTGCACATGTTTCAAATATAAACGGGGGCCATGGGTTGTGCCAGGATGAGTCCCAGTTGTGTTCTCACACATACAGAAAATACTGCTTTTGTTTAACAAAAAAAAAAGGTCACAGTTACAGCTATAGAAAAAAAATATGTATGTACACCAGTCTTGACTGATTGCGCTTTGAATTTATTTCCACAAAAAGTATTGTCCGCATGCGTGTTTGACTTGTACACATGCCAGCTATTGACGGTGCTTGTTTATTCTGGAACAAATCCAGAGAAATCAAACGGAACTGCAAACGCTTCACCCTGTCCCACTTTTCACGCTCACACACCCAGCGCACGTATGAACAAAGGTTGTTATTATGAAATATTTCCTCCGTTGGGTGTGCAGTTGAGGAACCTGACCTGGTGGACGCTGACGGAGGAGTCGCCCGGAGAAATCCCTCTGCAGAAAATATCTTCCGTCGGTCACCGTAATTCTCAAGGTGGGCGCCGAATCCCGAATCACATCCATGGGAACGACATGAAATAAATAAAATGTCAACATCATAAAAGCTTCATAAAAAAATATCTGATAACTGAGCAATCGGTTCATTAATTTTTTTTGCGGGGGGCGGGGCTTAATCCTTACTATAAACATACAGTGAATAGAATACTCGGTTCTCCAGCGTCCCCGTTCTCGAACCAATCGGTTTTCGAACGAAAATTGTGAAATTTTTCTTGCTTCTGTTTTATAACGCGGCACGGCCAGACCAGCTGACCCACGACGCGCTTTGTTGTGAATTCCCACGCCGCCGAAAGAACCCGGAAATAACATAACGACCACTTGACCCAACCATGACACGCATTGTTATTGTGAATTCGAACACCCCCCCCCCTGAAAAAAAAAACCCGGAAATAACATAACAGTGCAACCACATGACCCACCCACGACGCGTTTTGTTATTCTGTATAACGCAGCCTCTGTACGCAGACGTGTCCTGCAACTAACCCCCGTCATGGCTCCAAAGAAGGCAAGCGGAAGCTCACGACCGAAGAACTCCTGCACCTCCCACTGCCCAATTTTTAAGACTTGGAACGCATTATTTCTTTTTCCATTCATTCTAATGGGAAATATCGATTTGGTTTTCGAACAAATCGCTTCTCGAACTGCCTTCTGGAACGGATTGCGGTCGAGAACCGAGGCTGCAGTATGCATGCAAAACATGTTACCGTTTCACACTATTTTGTTGTTATTGAATTAAGTTTACAACGCAGAATGAGGTACGAAAACACAAAATGTCCCCCTTTTTGATCTTCTGGTTGTTCTACGTAGTGAATTAAAGACCACATGGTATAAAGTGTTCTCCACATTGACTTGGTACTGACGCTGTTAGTCGAGGGAGTAAAAGCAATATGACGCAACATGAAATTAACGTAGCAGTCCATGTTGGTGGTGTTGGTGTACAGTCACGTGAGGACTGGGATTATTGACTCAAGAAAACTATTTTTTTGGGTGGGGGAGGGGGTTTCTTAAAGTGATACAGTACATCACAAATACTCCAAATTGTTCAATTTTAGAGGTTTTACTGCACTGTGGGAGGACGCGTCCATCGCACTCATCCACGTACAGAAATGATGACACAAATGATTGAGCGATTTCCTGGGGTGTATGTGTTGCAGACTCTGAGCCAGCACGTCAGATTCGTTGCGGTCACGGCCTGCGATCGTGCATCGCGGCGGTCCGGCGCTTGCAGGCGACTCCCAGAGTTCCGAGCATCCGCGAGAGCGCCTTCTGGTCGAGGTTCTGCTGCGCGAACGCCCTCCTGCTGGTCAGCATCAACATTTTTCTCTACGCGTACTTCGCCTGAGCTTTTAGCGCGTGTGCACATCCTGCCTCGCCCCCGACCTCACTGGGCACCGGCCAACGTCTGGAACAGGAACCACAAAGTCTGCGCCCCCCCCCCCCCCCCCCCCACCCCCCCGCCCCCACACCCACACCCTCCGGCCAGAAATGGGAGGTTACCCAAATGCTAACTAGCTAACTAGAGAGATAGATAGATAGATAGATAGATAGATAGATAGATAGATAGATAGATAGATAGATAGATAGATATAGATAGATAGATAGATAGATAGATAGATAGATAGATAGATAGATAGATAGATAGATAGATAGATAGATAGATAGATAGATAGAGATAGATAGATAGATAGATAGATAGATCTTTTGGTAACTCTTTGTCTATTTTAGGCCCGTGTTTTTGTGTGTTCTTCGGTACGTAAATGAAGCTAATCCAGTACTTTTAATTTCTCGAAGAGTATCATAACTGGATCAATACATCCGACATGTGATCTACAATGCTGGCAACTTCACAGACTTTTTAAATATTTGGTGTTATTTTCTGCCTTTTTTTTTTGGACCTTGTCATCTGGTTGAGGATTTGCGAGTGTTCCTTTGCAACAGTTTTGATGGGTTTTTTTTTTTGTAAATAAATAACGAGAAACATTTTACCTCTGTATACGGAGTAAAAGATCAGAAACATTATGAAATGTTGGGAAAATTTGGGTTTGTCGGTCTCATTTTTGGGCGGCGCTGTGCAAAAGCGGTTTGCACATCTAACTGCCTCAGTGTTCTGGAGTTCTGGTTTCCAATCTGTGGACTGCGGCCCTCCTGTGCCATATTTGCATTTTTAAAGCCCAAGTGTCTTCCCTATAAACATTCTACAATAGATATTGTAATGAAAAATACATATAACATTATTCACTTCAATGTCTATACGGAGAGCACGTCATCCTTGCGCAAAGTAGCAGAAGTGTTATTCGACATCCAAGTGGCCGCCATATTGGCTGCATCTTCTGTCCGTGACATCACACTGGAAGATTCACTATTGAGAACATGCGGTGGCCCCTTCTGTGGGAGACGAACACGTCCCTTCTGACACGGAAGCTCTATTCGAAGAAGAGAACATCTCACAACCGAGTGAAGTGACCAGGACAATATTACCCTATCATTTCGAGTCAGATTTAGATGATATGCGGATCACGACCAAACCTCATCCGGCCAAACCACCTCCCCATGGTAGTGATAAAAACAACGCCCCCACGAGTGACGGCGACGACGACGCGGCCGAACCGCCTCCCGGTCCGATCCACTTCCATGGCGGAGATGAGTGAGCGCAGCGATCCATAAAGCCATATACGTCAAAGTCATGTTTTGTGGTGAAAAAAATGGCTGCTGTTTTACCATTAATAACATACTAAAAGTCATGCATTTCATGACACAGTGCCTTTTTATTATTTTATTAATATTGTTTGGCTTATCTGACATTTATGAGAGCGAGAGATAACAAAAGAGTAAAATACAATTCTTTATTCGTATTTCTACTGCAACCTTGACAGAAGGGGGGCAGGACGAAAAACACGGGTTTGCAACATAAAGGATATTTACTCAAATATGCTATAAACCTATTTATCCTATTCCCATAGAATATATCTCTGTTATTTGGTCGTCATAGTAGATCATTTCAAAAGTTATAGCGTGCAAATATTGAGCGTTGCTGCCTGACAAGTGCAATTGCATGAAAACTAATTAAAGCTTCTCTTTAGTGCGATTCACACAAAGGGTAAAGTGACACAAAAGTATCTGTGAGACAAACGAGCTGGCGTCAAGTGTACAAAAATTCAAATTCTGAATTCTGGGAAGCAGAAGATTTCACGAGATAACGTCACATTTTAACCGTACGGCGGAACCTCCAAACTGCGAACGCAAATCGGTTCGCGTTGCGAAAAAACCTTCGTGGTCCAAGTTTGACAGGATGCGTCGTCGTCAGTGGTACAGCGGCTGGACGTACTGCGGCGGGAAGACCCCCACCCGCCCGCGGCAGCGCCCCCTCCAGCACCGTGAGCCGGAGCAGTCCAGCAGGTCGATGAGGTCGCCGCGCAGGAAGTGCAGGTGGGCGGTGTGCGGCGGGGCGTAGTCGCACAGGGCGTGAGCCAGCCGAGGTTTCTGCACAATAGGACACGGGTGGCGGGCAAATATGATCACAAACAGTTGGTAAAGCGTTGGCCTCACAGTTCTGAGGACCCGGGTTCGATCCCGGCACCGCCTGTTTGGAGTTTGCATGCTCTCCCCGTGCCTGCGTGAGTTTTCTCCAGGCAATCCGGTTTCCTCCCACATCCCAAAAACATGCACCATTAATTGGACACTCTAAATTGCCCCTAGGTGTGATTGTGAGTGCGGCTGTTTGTCTCGATGTGCCCTGCGATTGGCTGGCGACCAGTTCAGGGTGTACGACTCCCCCTGCCTGTTGACAGCTGGGATAGGATCCAGCCTTCCCCGCGACCCTCATGAGGATAAGCAGCAAAGAAAATGGATGGAAAGACTTTGCTATTGACTGACGACATCTTGCCAAAAGTCAGCCAGGTATTGTTGTTCTGTATGAGCATTCCCCGCAACCCTCGTGAGGATAAGCGGCAAAAAAGAAAATGGATGGATGGATGGATGGATGGATGGTGCATCATATATTTCCAAAAGTTGAAAAGTAGTCCTATAATAATTTATCTAATAATAATTGAATAATATTTAAGGTAGTCTAGGAATTTGCACAACATAATATATCATGTACTGTATGTTGGCATTTATTAAAAAAAAAAAAAAGAATGTAATTCGCTACAATTTGAATAATTTTAATTAAAATTATTGCATTTATGCGTTTGGGTAAAATCAATCTTGAATACATTAAATAAAACCGAAGAAAACACAAAAAGAGCCACAAAAATGAATAGTGGCTTTATACGAATACAATTAATATAAAAATGAGTGGGATTAAGGACCCCGGATTTGTAAATAGTGCCGTGTTTTTTATTTTATTTGTAATTTTTTTTTTTGGTATCGTGTTAAGTGGAAGGTCGTACCCCCAAAACGTGTTCCAGCAGCTGAACGGAGGACGACTCTCTCAGGGGGTGAAGGCCGTGGAGGCGGGCCGAAGGCAGCGACTCCAAAGAGGCGCTCTTGTACGGGTTGGCGTAAGGGTTGCGGCCACCGTGGGAGGCCTGGCGGGGGGACACGTCCGGGGGGGGGTCTCGGAGGCAGACCACCTTCTCCACGGCGATGCTGTGAGTCCTGTAGAAGTCCACCAGCCGGTTGAGGGAGCCGAAGGACTCGTCCCAGATGCAGTACTGACCGCCCCCCTCCAGCACCCGGAAATGCTCCACCCGGTCGCCGTAGCTGCCAGAGAGGAATGCGTGCGGGACAAAGTCACGACGGAGTTTTCCGCTCGACGTTTAATTGAACACGTCCGCACGGATCCTTTCGTACGTCGGCTTTCGACTTGCGTGGGAGCCGGTGTCAAACTCCGAGGCCCGGGGGCCAACTCCGGCCCTCCGTCTCATTTTATGTGGCCTGTGAAAGTCTGTCACCGTTTTTCTTTGTTAATTTTCTGTTGACAACTAGTCATCATATCAATGATAGTAAAATCAAATGATGACATGTAGCGGCACGCGTGTAATATGATGGAGTTATGATTCAAATTTGCACAAAATTCTAACTATTGACCAGTAGCTCTTCTCCGGTCCAATAGATTGAACGAAGGTGGGGCGCGACATTCCAGCATTTATATGGCGATGAAATTTGAAATATAAGTTCCTCTGGGGGCAGCACGGTGGAGCAGTTGGTAAAGCGTTGGCCTCGCAGTTCTGAGGACCCGGACCCGCCTGTGTGGGGTTTGCATGTTCTCCCCGTGCCTGCGTGGGTTTTCTCTGGGCACAAAATTTGCCTTGTTGTGATTGTGAGTGTGGCTGTTTGTCTCGATGTGCCCTGCGATTGGGCTGGCGACCAGTTCAGGATGTGCCCCGCCTCCTGCCCGTTGACAGCCGGGATAGGCTCTGGCACTCCCCGCGACCCTCGTGAGGATAAGCCGCAAAGAAAATGGATGGATGGAAGTTCCTCTGGGTTTTTACAATAAAACTGTGCCAAACAAATATGCGTTCATCAGAGATGACGCGCCGTGGCGACCCCTCATGGGACAAGCCGAAAAGAAAAGAAGAAGATAGGGAGACCTTTTAGACATTTATCCATTTTCTAAGGTGCTTATCCTCATAAAGGTCTTGGGAGTGCTGGAGTCCATCCCAGCTAACTTTGGGCGAAAGGCGGACTAAACCCTGAACTGGTCGCCAGTTAAAATTTTAGTTTGCACAAGTTAGAATAAATAAGATTAAATTGTGTGTTAGCATGAAATAAATACATCTAATTTAAATCTAAAATATGTATACAATCAAACTAACATGGAGTAATATACCATGTAATTTGACATACAAATGGCAATTAAATGTTTCAGCACGTCCCAAATGTATAATTCTTCATAATATTTCTTATCAGCATATATTTTTCCACGTTGGCCCAGAGAAAGTATTGATATTCACTGCTCTGCGTGAGCTACATAGGATTATGTATTGTGAATTTTTTAAGGGGCCTTACAAAAACATCTGATATTTGTGCTGGAGCATTATCGCCCTCTGTTTTCCATCCCCGGTATTGCACAGTGTGGCGGCACGATGGCGTCTGAATCGAAATCAAACTTGCACGTGACCGCTCACAGGGCAGGCAGATGTTATGCCTTGCAACATTCATACGCGCACATCATGTATTGTTTATATGTGCGCCTCTGTCACATGTGTCAATTGCGTAACGTACCTGCGCTCAATTAACGTAACGCTCTTATGTAACGGCCCTGATTATCGAACGCGTTTCACGATTAAATGGGCCCCGTCGTCACTTTCGGTGACCCAAATTGCAGCTGCGCGTGCCACTGGCTGTCCGTGAGGATGTGATATTTTTAGTCAAAAATGGGCTCTTTTCGATCATATTTAAATACGCGCTTACCCTGACATACGCACGCTCACAGACACGTGGATGCTGCGAGTTGCTAATGTGCTCAGTGGCATGGAAAAGAAATGAAAAAAAATAAAAAAATAACGTCCACAGCTGCCTCTCTTGCATGTTTATAAATACAATTCGAAACATAGCTTCTGAGAAATGTAAAGCCAGTTTAACATGAAATAATAATTATGTAATAACATAATACTAACATAGTAGTAACAGTGCGGCCATGCATTTCCCAAAATCACAAGAAAATCTAACAACTGTACGAAATGATGACAGGAATTTTGCTAATAAAGTCAGTCGGTGCTACTGATAATTATCACGGCATCAGGAAAAGGCCTACTCGGGCCCCACCGCCCGCCGCTGGTTAACGACATAGTAATAACAGTAGATGATCAACCGAGGCGGCGCGACCTGCGGCGCGCTTACCTAACCGAGACGGAGAACTCTCCGGGAGCCGACTCGCTCTCCCTCACCACGAAGACGCCGCTATCCCGCCAGTGCAGACGCCGCTCCGCCTCCAGCCTCGACACCCGACCCGCAAACCACCTGCACGGGGCACGCCGGTGTAACATATGCGCATGTAATATTACAACGAGAGTTAATACAATCCAAATATAGTCCGAAAAAACATTCCGGATTGACCAATATAACGATGCTACGTTTTACATATCTATGTAATATCTTGCACTGCATCATAGCGAAAGCTGTTTTGCGCCTTCTGTAATTTGTAAACCAAATTATTAGCAACACCAGTCAGATTTTTAATGCAACTCTTGTGTTAAATGTCATCAACTAAACAACTATTAAATATGAATAATAATACTAATCATTTGTATTATTATAGGAGGAAAAAACTAACACATTTGGGAAAATCTAAATATTATTACAGCATCACCAATAATAATAATAAATACTAAAATAGGTTTACAAAAAGTAAATAATAACAGCAATAAATAATAGTAAAATCTAAATACTACTAAGAAGAAAAAAAAATTGGGGACCATCTATACCACAGGTGTCAAACTCAAAGCCCGGGGGCCACATCTGGCCCGGGAGAAAAAGGAGTTTGATGACCCTGATCTATACTGTTGCTGGTAAAAATAAATAAATAAATAAATAGTAATAATAATAATAACATAAAAATAATAAATACTAAAATAGGTATACAAAAACTAAATAACAACAATAATAAATAACAGCAAAATCTAAATACTACTGTTAAGAATAATAAAATGGGGGACCATCTATACCACAGGTGTCAAACTCAAGGCCCGGGGGCCACATCCGGCCCGCTAGAAAAATCAATTTGACAACCCTGATCTATACTGTTGGTGGTAAAAATGATAATAGTCACAACGATCAAGATTTGGGGGAATCGATATACTACTGCTGCTAATACAATTTATAAATGCATTTACCAACACGTCAACAGTTGTTGTTGTAGTTTGTAACGGTTTGTGTAATTCACCCCCCCCCCTCCCCCCCGCCATAAAGTCAGTTAGTGATTTCAGAAATATATTAGGAAAAGGATTTTTGGAAGGGCGGCACAGTGTCTCAGCTGGTAACGCATGAGCCTCACAGTTCTGAAGTCCCGGGTTCAATCCCGGACTCCCCTGTGCCTGCGTGGTTTTCCTCCGGGCACTCCGGTTTCCTCCCCCATCCCAAAAACATGCACCATGAATTGGACACTCCAAATTGCCCCGAGGTGTGATTGTGAGTGCGGCTGTTGTCTGTCTCCGTGTGCCCTCCGATTGCCCTGCTGGCAACCAGTTCAGGGTGGACCCCACCTCCTGCCTCGTTCACAGCTCGGATGGGCTCCAGCACCCTCGTGAGGATAAGCGGCAAAGAAAATGGATATTTGGCACTGGAGAACTTGGAAAATTACATATCAAGACAGCTGAATCCTTGTATTGAATTACAAGACAGTTTGGGGTCCCGTTCCCCCCCCCCCCCCCCCCTCCAGAGAATAACACAAATGACTTGTAAATGTTTCTTACGGATGAGGCAGAAGCGAAATGTAGTTTTCCGGCACGTAGCCCCTTTTGCCTTCGATCTCTGCCGTGAACCAGCAAGAATGCTCCTCCATTTCTGTCACCTGCATCCAACAAACGTACAATAACATGATTATTATCATTATTATTTTTTTTTTTTTAAACAATCACAATGCAAGGTGCCGTGCACTTTGAACCCACAAACCTTGACCACGTCCCCTTTCTGGAAGCTCAGCTCGTCCGCTTCGGATGCCGCGAAGGAGAAAAGCGCCACCGCCTCCATGCTGCGGAGTCAGGAGAGGAAAAGTCGAGCCACCGGTGGCCGCCACGCTTCACTTCGCCGGCGACGAGAGGTGACGGCAGCCCGGCCGATGCGGATTGTGCCCCGCTAACCGCACGTACGGTGGAAGAGAATCGGTGAGTGTGCGCGTGTCGCCGCTCATGAGTTAATGAGGAGAGTTTCTTTCGCCGCGCGTGCGTCCCTCTGTTGCGCCATGTGAACACGTGAACGCAGCGGCTGCCTCCTCTTGACTCCGGCTCGTGTCGGGGGGGTCACTGGGGCTTGAAATAAAATGCATCATCGTCGGATGCGAGGTAAAAACAAAAGCACGGGTAGTGCATACATATATATCCCAACGAAAAAACTGCATGTAAATATTGCGTGTGAAAGCTGAAAAGCTGAACTGAACCCGAGACTTGGGACGGTTGGAATCAGAATAATCATCCATCCATACATTTTATTTGCCGCTTATCCTCACAAGGGTCGTGGGCCACGCTGGAGCCTATCCCAGCTGTCATCGGGCAGGAGGCGGGGTACACCCTGAACTGGTTGCCAGCCAATGGCAGGGCACAACGAGACAAACAGCCGCACTCACAACCGCACCTTGGGGCAATTTAGAGTGTCCAATTAATGTCCCATGTTTTGGGGATGTGCGAGGAAAAAAACCCACACAGGCACAGGAGAACGTGCAAACTCCATACACGCAGGGACGGGATTTGAACCCGGGTCCTCAGAACTGTGAGACCAACACTTTACAGTTGCCCCACTGTCCGGTTCTATATTGTATGTTCGCTATACCGCTGACCCCCCCCCCCCCCAAAAAAAAAAAAAAAAATATTTATATATATATACACATCCATCCATTTTCTTTTGCTGCTTCTCCTCATGAGGGTGGCAGGGAGTGCTGGAGCCTATCCCAGCTGTCAACGGGCAGGAAGCGGGTTACACCCTGAACTGGTCGCCAGACAATCGCAGGGCACATCGAGACAAACAGCCGCACTCACAATCGCACCTTGGGGCAATTTAGAGTGTCCAATTAACGTTGCATGTTTTTGGGATGTGGGAAGAAAAAAACCCACGCAGGCACGGTGAGAACGTGCAAACTCCACACAGGGGGGTCCGGGGATCAAACTTGGGACCTCAGAACTGCGAGGCCAACGCTTTACCAGCTGATCCCCACCGTGCCACCCAGAATAAACAGCGTGACATTAAATTAAAACAGGTGATTGGTATGTTGTTAAATTACTATTGGGGAATAATAATATGAAGAGAATCAATGTGTTATTTTAACAAACGTAAAAAAAAATTATAAATCAAAACGTTGCTTCGTGCCATCTAACGGAGGGCACAAATCCCCTGCCTGACATTTAATTATTTATCATTATGTAACAACCGACGTCGTCATAAATTCATTCACGCCGGGAAACGGTTGCTTATAATGCGACCTGCTGGCTCTTTAATGGCACAAAGGATGAAAACAATGTGAAGATTAAACAGTACCAAAATATTTCAGAGGATTGTTTAATATTTATCGTGACATGAAAAAATATCTGAAAAACAGCTTATAAATGAGGAAAAATGACAACGTCCGTCCAATTTCTCAAGCGCTTGTCCTCATTACGATCCAGGTGAGCTGGAGTCCAAAAACTGTTTGCAAGTAGTGAGTCAGTAACAGTCCACTACGACTCCTTGCCCGTCGTCCTCGTCGGGACCCCCGAGGGTGACCCCTGCGCTCAGGATGTCCTGCAGCAGAGACTGGAAGGAGTTGTGAACGTGGTCGCTGCTCTGGCTCAGAAGAACCCGGCGGTCATCTAAACCCAGCGCCGCCAAGACCTCGCGCACGCCCACGCGCTCGCCGTCGTCCGCTTCGTTCTTCAGCAGCTTCCTGATCTCCTTCCCCCACCCCCGTCGCGGCAGCTCGCAAGAGACGCCGCTCGTTGAGGCGCCCGCCACGTGGATTCTATCTCTGGTTGCGATGAGGAGTTCACAAGCCTTCAGCGCGACGGGTCGGTCGCAATCCGCCAAGCTGCTTAGCAACGCGGCGAACACGCCTTGATCCAGTAGAGAACTCATCGTCGAGTCGAAAGCGGGCTCCGCGGCCTGTGCGTCCGGTGTTGCGTAAGGGTGGCGACCGGTGCCGTTGCGCCTCCCGTGATCCGAGAAGGCGGCGTCCAGCAGAAGCTCGGCCAGCTCCAACGTGTTCACCTTCACCTCCCAGTCCAGATCGCGGCTGCCGCGCGAGAGGACGGTGCGGACGGACTCCGTGAGAAGCGAGGGGGCCGGCGGAGGAGGTAAGGGGCAAGAGGAAAACCAGGCCATGAAGTAGCGGACCACGGCCCGCCTGGCGAAACCCTCCGTGTCCTCACGGAGGATGTCCAACAGCCGGCTCACGGTGTCAGCCTACAAATAGAAGACATACTCCATAACGGGGTGGTCAAAGTTTAAAGGTCCACTGTCATGAAAATACACGATTTTTAGCATGTTAGTCATGAAGAAACGGCAGCCGGTATGGACCCATCCGTTTGACGCGTGTGGCTTTTTGTAATTCCCGCCATGGAAATCCTCTCAAGGGATTTGTTTTCGAGAGGAAGCAGGAAGTGACGTACAGGGCAGTAGCGCTCGTTTGTTTCTATGAGTTTTACCTGCGTGGAGGTAGCTCTTTGTTCCTTCGTGCTAGCCGAAATGCATTGCTGGATATCGCTGGAGCACTCGGGAAGAGGGATTCACTCTTCACGGTTTTCCAAAAGTCCCGGTTCGTCGCGAAAAATCGATTGCACGGGTGGAAAGCCCGAGAGCTTCGTGGGTTCCAAATGACAAATAGGTGTGTATGGAGCGACTAAAACAAACAATAGTTGGGGTGGAGGACGTAATCCTTTCAGAATGTGACAAAACATCCGCCACCGTAAGTCCGAGGTGCTAAATGTGTTGATGTGTGCGTTGGTGGCTCATCTACGCTGCGCAGAGGTGGATCGGACGGGAAGGTCGTTTGGCCGCATGCGGTTTGGCCGTGATCCGCATATCATCTAAATATAGCTCGAAACGATAGGGTAATATTCTTCACTCGAATGTGTGAGATGTTCTCTTCTTTGAAGAGAGCTTCCGTGCCTCATAGTAGGTGGGCGGAGGAGCCGCTGGCTCATACATACTGTTCGGTAGTCTGCTGTTAGTTAGAAGTGATCCGGATATCATCTAAATATGGTTGGAGACGAAAGGCTGATATTGGCCCGGTCACTTCACTCGGTTGTGAGATGTTCTCTTCTTCCGTGTCAGAAGGGGCGTGTTCGTCTCCCACAGTAGGGGGCCACAGCGTGTTTTCAATGGCGAAAGTCCGGGGTGATGTCACGGGCAGTAGATGCAGCCAATATGGCGACCGCTTGGATGTCAAATGACACTTCCGCAACTTCCCGCATGGATGACGTGCTCTCCGCTCATATTTATTTTTTCATATAGACATTAAAGTGAATAATGTTACATGTATTTTTCATTTCAATATCTCTTTTAGAATGTTTGTAGGGATGACACTTGGGCTTTACAATTGACCAACCTGTTCCTGAGGCAACTCTGTCCCCAGACCCCGCGCCAGTGCCGAGACGGCGCTGGCTCTCACGTAGCTCTCCGGATCCCGCAGCGCCTCCCGGAGCAGCGGGGCGGTACGGCGTTCGCTTAGCAAAGCCTCGTCGGCCGATTTCAGCGAGGTGACGCGGGGCAGCTGCCCCAAAAACTCGACGGTGGAGTCTCTCACCTCCCAGCGTGGATCGCACGCTCGCTTCTCCACTACAGTTCGGAGCGCTAAATGCAAAGTTTGAATGATATCAAATATGAGTCTCAAAGTGTGGTAGGGGTGACCACTTGTGCTACACGAATAAACTCTCAATTAAAATGTTTAAAATTTAAACATTTTAATTGAGAGTTTATTCACTGTGACGTCATACCCAAATTAAACTTGAAACCGTGCATGACGATACGGTGGCTTACAAAAACAGCCACTCACATTTGAAAAATGTACGGGCGTGGTCAGTCATGCCCGCAGATATAAAGTTACAGGTGTGGTCCACCAGTCATGCCCGCAGATATAAAGTCGTTTGTAATTATGAGTGTACGCCTTTAAGAGCGGAGGGGGGCGGTGTCAGGTAAACGAGGAAATAGAAGTACGCTGAGCAGCAGCTTGTGAGAGATCGTATGCTTCCGTGTTTAAAAAAAAAAATAAGACGTCAGGCTGTGTTTCACTGCGCTGGATTGATTTTCATGTGCGCGCCGAGTGTGCGACAAGTGCGCAATTGCGCAGTGGCGCAGCTTGGAGGGAACGTGGACACAAAATAGGAGACGTCTTTCGATATGTATGTATTTCTACAAATTTTACGCATGTGATTTTTCATCCTCGACTGTGCAGATTTGCGAGTGCGATGGAGCGCGGGCACATATGCGCGCATCAAATCACAGTGACTGCAAAATTATTAAATAAGACTTTTTTGAGGAAAAAAAATGCCCTGGTTTGGATGAACACTTCGCCCCACTGCGCTACTGTATTTTAATGTTAGTCATCATGGTGATACTTGAAGAGCCAAGTATATACATATATATATATATATATAAAATTCTTGAATAAGCATGGATAAATGACCAATGGGTATTTTGGGGCATTCCTACCCCCACCACCCCAAAAAAATAAAGAAATGAAAATAAAAATAAACAAAAATGATAAAAATTGAAAAAAATATAAATAAAATTGGGAAAAAAATTCTGCACCAAACTACGAGTATGCAGGGGTCCAATTAATAAAAAGTCGGGGGTGCTCATTACCTTCTCTGAGTTGCAGTGGAATCGCTGAGAGATCTGTGCAAACGCTCATCCACTGTACGAAGGCCTTGTAAGATTTTTGCAGTACCTAAAAACACACAAACTGTGGATCATAAAGACTTTTACACTTGCCGCGATGCTTTTACGTTATGAAGCGACAAGCGCGGCGTATAAAAATCCAAAACTTACAGTGGGGTCTGAATCGGGGTTGCTCATATATTGTACCAGGATGTCAGAGACTTCGTTCATTGTGCTGTTAGCCCCTGAAACACAAGACAATATCCGAATATTTAGCATTATGCACATCTGAAGAGATCCAGCACGAGACAATTCTGCCTTTGTAAAGAGAAAAATAGTTTTGACATATTTATGTCACTTCATAAACATACTCACAGCTGTTTTTTTTATATTTTGCCCCCGTGGTAGGTCAATATCCAATCTTTCATAAGCTCTCTCCTGTGTCTGTGCCTTGCTTTTTTGTTAATATTCGTGATATTTATACACAATTGCAGCTCAATTTCAAATGAGCCAAAATTGAGCATTCAGCGCTCCACCACAATAAAGTCAGAAAATGCCCAATTATCGGATTTTTCTAAATGATTACCCTGAGCAATTATCTCGCTCCCCCTCATAACGTGTGGGGTCTCTCGCATTCTTAAAATTAATGCATTAAAAATTAATACGCTTCAGAAGAAGATTTTTTCTGTGTGCGTGTGTGGATCACCTGGGCTGCCACTGAGCGAAGCCAAAGCCTCCAAAGCGGATTTCTGAACTCTGCCACTGTTGACGATACAGCGGAAGGTCTCAGTCCTGCAGCCGTTGCGCAAGGATGACGAGGAGGACGAGGATGTCGTGCCGCCATTGCACACTTTTAGCAACGCAACAATTGAGAGCACGATCGCAGCCGGCGGACACGGAAGGACGTCAGAAGGCTAAGGGAAAAAGAGAGTCATGTGATGTTAGACCGCGTGGATTCATCCAGTCTAAGGGTTGAGGAACCTTTTTTTCCCCTCAACAGAACTGTTTCCATCCATTTTCTTTCTCGCTCTTACTTAATAGGGTCACAAACTTTGGGTGAGAACTGGTGAGCACCCTGGACTGGTTGCGAGTCAAGCACATAGAAGTGAGTTGAGGAGCTTCGGTTACACAAAACTAGTCCTTTGCCACCAATTTTTGCCGTCAAGTATGGACCCTTAACTGGAGCAGATAGCATTGATTCTGCCCTCCCTACCAAAAATCCTTGCCTGTGGATTTTTGGGGTGTTTCTCCATCCATCCATCCATCCATTTTCTTTGCCGCTTATCCTCACAAAGGTTGCGGAGAGTGATGGAGCCTATCCCAGCTGTCAACGGGCAGGAGGCATTGTACACTCTGAACTGGTTGCCAGCAAATCGCAGGGCACATTGAGACGAACAGCCGCACTCACAATCACACCTACGGGCAATTTTGGAGCGTCCAATTAATGTTGCATGTTTTTGGGATGTGGGAGGAAACCGGAGTGCCTGAAGAAAAACCCACGCAGGCACGGGGAGAAAATGCAAGGTCCACACAGGCGGGTCCGGGATTGAACCCGGGACCTAAGAACTGTGAGGCCAACGCTCCAATCAGTTGCTCCACCGTTCCCAGATCCCGGATTTTGTGTGTAAATGGGATGCAGCCCTATGTACTGCCATCCTCCGACTTTTGGTTTTCTTGCCTTCCAAAGACGTGGAATACGGTAACAACTTTGGCCTTCCTAGCTTAGTATCACCGTAAGCACGCAGCTCAAATGTACCAATTCATATCAATGGCCTTACTAAAACACAATGATGACAACGACAACAAAAAGTCATCACAGCGCACGTCTCACCATGAGTGCCACCTGGGGTGCGTTTCTCAGACAGACGCAGACCGTGGAGATGAACGAGCTTTTACTCTCCAGTTGCGCCGCCATAATCCCGTGATGCTCGTCTGCTACGGGCGCTGACGACAACAAAAGACCGACGTTAAACGTGTCATTCTATCCCGACGTACGCTTCGTACCTGCTCCTAGCGAGGGGTGCTCGGTGACAAAGCGCAGTGGCAGCAGGAGGATCCTCACGGCCCGGCTTGTGCGGACGGCATCGCGGGATGCACGTAGGCCGCCTCGGCGGAGAAACGCAGCGGCGGCGCGGACGAGGTCGTCGGCTTTGCTGCCGTTCAACATGGACGACAGGAGACGACCGGTGAGGTCGTCGCCGCTGTCGGTGCTGCTGACAGAGCGCCACAGTCAGACACTGTAAACTTCATTCCATAAATATATTACACATTGTTATGTTATCTTCGTGAGATTTATAGCCGGGCAATTTAGGAACCTACCTGTATGCGGCCATAATGACATCCATGAGAACTGCTGTGAGCTGACTGCATCCCGCATCCGCCAGCTCCTCTAAGGAGGCAGCCGCCGCTTTCAGCAGCTGCTCCCGTAGAGGACGCCGGGCCCGGTCCAGGATCAGGGCCAGCAGCTTGAGGACCTGCAGACTACCAGCTAGCGGCGCGCCTTCTTTCGGTACCAGCGACTCCTTGATGTGGTCTGATGCTTGCTGGACAAGAGCTAAGTGTTCTGCGCTGGTCTCGCTGCCGGGACGCTCGTCTTCTTCGGGCTGAGCGGCGAGCAGGATGTGGGCAAGCAGCTGGTTGGCGGCGGAAGCCACAAACATGCTTGGATCCGATTGGAGCTGCAGGAGTGGCTTGATGAAATCTAGGCAGATGTAAAACCTTAATAAAACGGTGGTGCCTTGAGATACGAGTGTCCAGTCTCACTCCTCGATCAGGTTTACTGTCAAAGTAAGCATAAAGCAAGGAAAACTACACGTTGTATATCTGTATTTAAAAAAAAAAAAAAATATATATATATATATATATATATATTATATATATATATATATATATATGTATATATAGCTTTGCCTTAAGAAAATCTGCTGAGGTTGTTGACACCAAACAACGTAAAACATCATTAAACGGGCTAACGAATAACATCGGTGTTATTAGTGGCAGATATTTGAATACAAATTGTGGAGCAACACATGTAGGCAGACAATACTCAGGCGTATATTTTCGTTATCCTCTGCATAAAAAAGACTAATATTACTGCATATTAAGAGTTGTTGCGACCATCTGCAGGTGCGGTAATCACTCGTTTATCATGGGGTTCCGGATTACCCTCGCAATTGGTGGCATTAACTGAATCGGGAATACAGCAAGCGATCACTGTACTGCATATCAATTCGTCCATCAGTTTTCTGAACCGCTTAAAAGGGGAATTCCGGTGGTTTGGATTAATAATTGGATTATGGATTATCCAATCGGTCATGTCACATGTACTGTATCTCGAAAATGTGACGTTAATCATCTCTCATTTAATGATGTTTTGAGAAGATTTTGATCGGCAATTACCGATTTTCATGGGTGCCGCCATTTTGGCGGGTCACATGACCTACGAGGGCGGATGTGACGTAATAGGCGCGCAAACAAAGGCTCGATTACGATGGGCTCCGGCGGCGAGCCGCTAGCAAGCACGCGAGCTCCGACGGGACGCGAGATAGCTTCGGGGGCCTTTGTTCGTCCGAAGAACCATACGAAAATTCAATATTATTCCCAGCCACAGGTGCAAATCTGTATCGACGTATTCCCGATCAACCGATTTTGCTATTTCATCATCAGATGAGGATAAATCCGAAAAATCAGCGCCGGCCAAAATTGTGTCCCATGGTAATCGGGCCTTCGTCTGCGCGCCTATTACGTCACGTCCTGCGCGTTGGTCATGTGACCCGCCAAAATGGCGTCGCCCGTGGAAATTCGGAATTGCCGATAAAAACCTTCTCAACACACCATTAAATGAGAGAATATTAACATCATATTTTCAAGATACAGTACATATTACATGACCTATTGGATACATTGTTCATCCAAACTACTGGAATCATCAACATGTCTGCATTATACTGCCCCTTGGTGGCTCAGGCGCACACAACATCACAAGGAATTATGATGCGCAAACTGTTCGATTCCATCCATCCATCCATTTCCTTTGCCGCTTATCCTCAACACAATTACAAAAAATGTGTTGTTTTTTTTTTGTTGAGGGGGTGGGGGACAACTGGAATGGGTTCGCAGCATTTCCATTCATTTACCGCCGACACTGGACTAACCCGCGGTACAGTATTCTTCAGTCCGGCACCGAGAAGCGAGGGCAGACCTGAACGCACGAAGAAAGCGAGCGCCTCCGGGTGCAGCAGCATTCGCCGCAAGCCGTGGACCCAGCCAATTCGGACGCAGGGATCGTCCCACGGCCCGGAGTCCTTCCAGCGCTCAACGCTGAACATGGCCTCCAGAGCCGAGCGCGCCTGTTTGAAAAAGGACACGGCAGGCGCGAGAGTGATTCCCGTTTACTGGACTGTACCATTTGGGAAAAGGATCCAATTTCACTGAAAAGTAACAAAAAATAAAATATAAATCAAATCTTAGCGGGCCGAGAGATACTATAAAAAAAAAGGCTGGTGTGGTTTTCGGCCTGATACTGATACTTGAATTGGAAAAGGCCAAATCCTACATCATTTCTATAATAATAATAATCCTTTACATTGTTACTTCTGTAATATTCTAGAGACAGTGGACATGATATTTTTGTTCGCTGTAAACTATAATCATCACAATTATGAAAAGTAAAATTATGAACTATTTCACTCTGTGTGCAGTGAATGTACATAATACTTAACTCCTGACATAGATCAAAGTTTTTGACGATTCATTGAAATGCCGCAAAACGTGCCGTAATTCCGTTTTTCTACCTGCAGGGCTCTGTAGCCGTCCTCGTCCGCCGACAACAGGCCGCCGAGTTTGAGGGCGAAGGAGAGGATGCTGGGATCGGAAGTGGACCCGGAGGCCGTGGCGGAGATGAAGTCGAGCAGACACGGGCAACTCTCCGGAAGCGATACCCCTTCAGGGAGAAGGAACACGGCGGAACTTCTCGAGTTCGGTGACAAAACCCCTGAGATCATGCATCCATTTTCTATTTAGCGATTTCTAATGAAAAAAAAAAAGGGACAGGCACGTGCACACATACACTCCAAAGTGATGCTCAAGCACCTGCCTTTTCCCCTTAATGAAACAAATGCCCATTAGTATTGATTTTAACAGATATTTGTTTGAGACAAGATTAGGATAATTCAACATATGATATGACTTTGATGCTTTGGAATTTTTTCATACCCTCCTTCTGACTGAACCCTGACGCTGCGGCTCATGTTGTAACATGCGGCGACAAAAAGGAGTAGTACAAAATTCCTACTACAGTATCTGCAATTTATTTGGGGTTAATCAGGGCCGCTTCAAATGGTGGCGGGTGTCCGCTGACTCCCATGAGTTTCGGATGTGATCGTTAACACTGCTATGTCCCCATTTCTAAGGTGTGCGCACTTGTGCAACTACATTATATTACAGTAGTTATTTCAGCTTCTCCTCTATAAAATAGTCCATTTTTAAAATTTAACTGTACAGGATATATGTTAAATAGTTTCACACGTTTCAAAATAATTCTTCGTGGGTCTATATAAATATATATATATATTTTTTAAATATAACAAACCCCTATCATTTGAACAGGGGCTTAAATTCGCTACTGTTAACAGTTGTTTTATGGATTCTGTTAAAAGAAAACTAATAAACAAACCATTTACGACTGTATTTCTTTTAATTTTCCGAAAAAGGTTTGTGGAGGGTTGGCCTTTTTTGGCTCGAGCACTAACCGGCCTCAGAGAGTTCGGTGAGCCGGTCCAGAAGTTTCTCCAGGCTGGTGTCATCGGGCGGAGGCTTGGCGGAGTCCGCTAGGAGCGCGCACACGCCGGGCAGCAATGACGCACTCTCCTTGTCCATGCTTGTGTTGTTTTGTGGATGTAAAATATGAATTATTAGGCCTCCATAAGGTCATCTATATAATTAAAATAAGATGACAGAGATCACTTCATTGCTACCGGTGAACTGCTTCCCTTTTCTTCTGAGCGTGAACCATCATGCAACCCGTTTCGCTAACTCGCAAAAACATGGATCATAAAAGAGATGTGAGCCCGTTTATCCACTTTTATTACAACTCTGCTGTATTCAGCCGCACTTCCGGGTTCACCAAGTGCTTCCAGTGGCAGCTTTACTACGTCACGTCGTCCATTTTCCCAGAAGCGCACATGGTGTCGTGCCGGTCGAGGAGAATTCGACCGTCTTCCTTTCCAGTAACATCGCGGTCACGAGAAATCCCTTCTCGCTAAACGTATTAAATGCAAGAAACGGCGGATATGGTGGACGACCCCGAGTACGAGGAAGAGGAGCCTTCCTTCAGCGACCCAGAGGACTTCGAGGATGACGTCGATGACGAGGGTGAGTGCTGGCAGGAAAGTTCCCGGCTTTACGGCCTACTCGCTTTTACTACCGGCCGCGCTGTGAGACGGAGCAGCCGACGTTTAGCGAAAATGCATCGATCCAATTTCAGTTATATAAATTCCTTTACAACGAATTTATTTCAAACTTATCAATTTCAGCGTTTTCTTTTATAGTGAACGAGTGACACGCTTACGATATCAAACGCGCCACGTTTAGCACTCTCTTCGTCCCACCCTTTTGCCTTTGAAGTAATCTAGTCAAGAATTTGCTGCATTAAACTTTAAATGGTGGTTCTGTTGTTGTTTCTAGTCAAGAATTTGATGCATTAAACTTTAAATGGTGGTTCTGTTGATGATTGCGGTGATGTAGTTGAAGAAGGTACGTCAGGTGTTTTCTGGATGCTCTTGAATCTCTTTGAACTTGAGCCTGTGCAGCCCATAAAACAAACAAACAAAAAAATCCTTCATATCTAGTTGTTGACTGGCGCAAAGTCATCTTCGCAATTGTGTGTGCATGTCCCCTTCCCAATTTGCAAAAATGAGCAATAAGGAAACTTCTGTAGCTTGTCAGGATGTCTGTTTAAATACCCAGCAGAACAAAAAACGTACACGGGATGAACACACTCCATAAAACCTGCTAAACTGGGTCCTTCCCAGCATAAAAATGATTTTCCGAGGGTTGTCTCGAATCAACACTCGTGCAACACCAATTACTACTTTCCTATGGGTTGTTTTCACGTGACATCACCCGTTGGGCTGCCTCGAATGGCGGCCATTTTCGATCCCTGAGCTCAATTGAGACTGTCATACATAGACAAGGTGGACGACGTTATGTTTCTAACATCATTTATTGAACATGCGACCCAGGCTGACTACTAGGCTACCTGGCATACACACATCACGGGACTCGGGACTGCGTCACAAAAGTGCAGTATTGTGCCTTTGATCTTTTACTCTCTGTGACAGATATCACGAAAGAGGAGCACTTACCTGTATGCTAACACGGAAAACGAAAGGCGGTGGAATATTCTATTTTTTTAATATCGAGGCAAACTCCATTTATTCCCTTTTTTTTTTTTTTCCTCCCCCAAAAAAGTAAAACCTATACATTAGTTCACCACAAGCAAAGTGAAATGTTTATTTGTTTAAAATTTGATGGCAATGGCAGAAAGAGAAAAGAATAAACAAATCCAGTATTTCACAAAATTCTCGAGTCTTTCATGGGACTTAACAAAAAAAAGGATCTTAACTGGAATGTAGGGCTTCTGAAAAGAGTATCGATTAACCCATTCATGGGCAGGGTGGCAATTTTTTGCCTTATTGAGATTAAAAGTCTTCTAACTGGCCACAATCAAGGAAATAACACTTCTTTTTTGTTTATGGTTAAGTTATACGATAACTTTACTCATTTATAATCTTTTTCCAAAAATGGGACGCTGCCCGCGAGAGGGTACTTTTTCTTAGTAGATCGTCCCAAAAATAGGACCTTGCTCATTAAAGGATATATTTTTCAAGGGGGGAAAAAATGGAGGATATAATGCGTGAAAATCATGATGTCCCAAAAATGGGACGTTGCCCACGAATGGGTTTTAAGCTTGTTAGCTTAGCTCGGCGACACATCAGCACGATGGAGGTTGAGACTGGGCATCGGGATAGCAGCATCGGGCAATCGTCCAGAAAGCCAAGTCTCCGTGAAGCACAGAGCGTACAAAGTCTTTCGTCGAAAGCGTTAGACGATGTCCCCGCTTTTCGCAGCCGGACTTGTGTACCGGATCGCGATGCTTCGAAGAGCGCGCCAACTAGTAACTTTGGAAAAAGCTTCAGCCAGAAGAAGGCTCTCTGATGGTTAGCAAGTCCTCTCTTGTGTACTTGAGTCCCACACAAAAACACGAATCCTAATCGAGAGTATTCCTTAGACTTCCGCACTGGGTACGCGTTAGATAGAGAGGTTAAATGGCGGCGCGCAGTGGTGTGGCTCATTCAGCAAAAAAATGTGACATCAGTGAAATCAACCCATGAGGTAAGGTAATCAAAGAGCATAACAGAAAAATTTCAAAAGTAAGTCAAAAATTGGAAGAGTGTGTTTTCAAGGAATAGCTGAGGGTTTGATGCTTCAGAAAAAAAAAATATATTTGAATTCCCAATGACAGACCTCGAATAGCCGGGCTTCGCTGTACATATTCCATGAGTGACAACGTAGGTACGCAGGTTAACTTTACCTTGTGCCGAAAATAATGTACTTGTTCTGCTTATCACTACATGTAGCCGGCATAGATTGATAATCAAATAGACAGTACTTGGAAAACGTATACAGTTTTTGTACCATTGAGTGCAATTTGATAATCGCCTGTGGTACAACAGTTACAAAGTACTGTTCTTTATTACCATTATACCAATCTGCACAGTTACTTATCACATATTGGAAATGTAGAGTGAAATGTCATCACTCAAATGAATGTATGGTAATGCCTCAGTGAGATGTTGAACATATTGTCACACGGCTCTTTCTTCTCACTCCCACAGAACTGTTGGATGACATCCTGAGAGAGAAACCCCAGGAGGCTGACGGCATCGACTCCGTGGTGGTGGTGGACAACGTCCCGCAGGTTGGCCCCGAGCGTTTGGAAAAGCTCAAGAATGTCATCCACAAGATCTTCTCCAAGTTTGGAAAGATCACCACCGAGTTCTATCCAGAGGCCGATGGTACCACCAAAGGGTATGACTACTGTTTCTACTCTTAGAGCTTCGTAACCAAAGAAGAAATGTGTAATAAACGCATTATTTCTTACAGGTACATCTTTTTGGAGTACGCGTCGCCCAACCAGGCCCTGGAGGCGGTGAAAAACGCAGATGGATACAAACTGGACAAACAGCATACATTCAGGGTCAATCTCTTCACAGATTTTGACAAGTACGCAGTCGTGTCTTGCAAAATCAGAAGATGTGATGTATGGAGTTGATGTAATCACATTTTATTGTTTTAAAGGTACATGAACATTAATGATGAGTGGGACACTCCGGAGAAACAACCCTTCAAAGACTTTGTAAGTGTTATGAAAACTGTTTTGGTGTCAAACTAAAGGTTTACTTCCCATTAAATGTGAATGTCAACCGGTTCACAATCCCTACTAACTCTTTTTCTGCTCAGGGTAACATGCGCCACTGGATCGAGGACCCTGACTGCCGGGACCAGTACAGTGTGATCTACGAAGCTGGTGAGAGGACCGCCATTTTCTCCAATGACGCCAAGGATCCGGTCGTCTCCGAAGAGAGAGCGGTATGTGATTAGATGCGCCACACACTCATTATTAAAAAAAAAATCAATAAATACCGTGGTCTCACTCACCATTTTCTGTGTTTGGGTTCAGCGCTGGACCGAGACGTACGTGCGCTGGTCCCCCAAAGGCACCTACCTGGCTACCTTCCACCAAAGGGGCATCGCTCTGTGGGGCGGCGAGAAGTTCAAGCAGATTCAGAGGTTCAGCCATCAGGGGGTGTCCCTCATCGACTTCTCGCCCTGTGAGAGGTAATCGATCGTGCTACTCCGCAGCTCGAATATCCTCTGTTAGCTGCAGGTGGAGTAAAAAATATTGGGAAATGTTTAGTATGAGTGCAGGGGAGGTATAGAGCTCGTGCACCTACGTCACCGAAGTCACATGACTGGCCAGACTGCCGGTCAAGCAAAGCACGGTCCAATGCTAAGTCGGTTGGAGACCACAAAAATACGTCGTATAGCATGACGCCCAGAATTTGTCTGATACCGTTAAACGTTTAGAAGGTGATAATAAACAAAGGTATGTGGAAAAATGAGAGACACTTGGCGTAGAGGACCCATATCTAATACTGAAGTCGATGTTTTCGCCGATAAGAAATTGGACCGCTAACCCGCTTGCGCTTGTCTTGGACAACTGGATCTACACACGGATTTGGTGAGAAAGTCGTGGAGATTTACACGGAAGAGTTTGAGAGCGTAGAAAAGTCTGGACGCATACAAATACTATGTTGCTGGATCTGTTCTCAATCAAGAATAAATCCCACATAGTGATGGAGCCACTCGGATTTTTTCAATACAAATGCCGATATTTAAATAAATGACCTCTGGTTTTACACAAGGTCGCATTCATTAACTATGATTGGGGGAGAAAAAAAAGACAGTGAGTCGGCTCCTCCATACATGGAAGCGTGTTGCGGCCACACGTTAAACTTGGGTAATCTTCTCAGTGACAGTCTTTTTTTTTTTTTTTTTTTTTTTTTTTTTTTTTGAATATGCATTGTTTTCAAATGAGTCCAATGCATATTTAACGAAAAAAACGCTGGGATAGGCTTCAGCCCCTGTACACGGAAGCGCGTTGCGGCCACACATTAACCTCCATCGTGTGTATTTGTTTGGGCACCATCCACCACGTTTAATTGCCGAAATCCATCGATCTTTTCTGGTCTTTTCATCTGGTATCCCATAGAAAGGTCTCTTTAAATATCTGCCTCGTCTGGTGTCACAACCAACAGCACAACAAGTCTCGGGCATTGTGAATATTCTGCCCCGGTTCAATGTCGCCGTGAAAATAGTGACGTGATGTGCACGAGCTCTATACACCATGGCAACTTACAATAAGAATAATACGATACAGTTTGCATTGCCATGGCGACCTGGGGTCGCTTTCCTACCTGTTTTCCAACCCCTCTCGCAGCTTTTTTTTTTTTAAAACTATGAACAACAAATACAGCAAATTTTAGTGTAATTGGAGACTTCCTGAGACCGCTTCCAGAGAGGACGTTTGCCCCTCTGCATCGGGACTGTAAATAAATGAAAACCACTGATTGAGTTTAGTGTTGGACATGAGTAACATTTTTGTTTGACTATTTGTGTTCCCGACGCTGTGCAGGTACGTCGTGACCTTCAGCCCGCTGATGGACACCAAAGAGGACCCGCAGGCCATCATCATCTGGGACATTCTCACGGGCCAGAAGAAAAGAGGTTTCCACTGCGAGAGCGCAGCACACTGGCCCATTTTCAAGTGAGCACTCGTCTACCGAATTTGCACACACTTATTTGTAATCTTTGAATGTTTCTCCTGTAGAGTTTACATGTCTTGTTGATTTTTCAGATGGAGTCACGATGGAAAGTTCTTTGCCAGGATGACACAAGACACACTGAGCATCTATGAGACTCCAGTAAGAAGATAAAATAAGAGTTTGAGTCAGGTTATGTGTTAAGTTCGTAAGTTTCAAACTCTCTTCTTTCTGCTTTCAGTCTATGGGCCTGCTCGACAAGAAGAGTCTGAAGATCAGCGGAATCAAGTAGCTGTCTTTCATTTTACATTTGATGATTTCGTGGTTCTGTTGAAGCGTCTCATGTTCAAACATCGTACGCTTGCACGCGCAGGGACTTCTCGTGGTCCCCAGGCGACAACATCATCGCATTCTGGGTGCCGGAGGACAAGGACATCCCGGCCAGGGTGACTCTGATGCAGCTGCCTGCCCGCCAGGAGATTCGCGTGCGCAACCTTTTCAACGTGGTGGACTGCAAGCTGCACTGGCAGAGGAACGGCGACTATCTGTGCGTGAAAGTAGACAGGACTCCGAAAGGGACCCAAGTACGTGTCACGATAAGGAGGAAAATGGGGACGGGCAAAAAATGTTGAAATTTTAATGATACATTTCTATGATATCTAGGGTGTGGTCACAAACTTTGAAATTTTCCGCATGCGAGAGAAACAAGTTCCTGTTGATGTGGTGGAGATGAAGGGTAAGACGAGTACATGGGCAGAGCTACAAGGTAAAAACGCAAAGGAAGGCATGTCGTGATTCTTGTTTCCTTAACAGAGAGCATCATTGCGTTTGCGTGGGAGCCCAACGGCAGCAAGTTTGCAGTTCTGCACGGGGAGTCGCCAAGGATCAACGCCTCCTTCTACCACGTGAAAAACAACGGCAAGATCGACCTCATAAGTACGTTGATCGCACCATATGGAGAAAGCGCTTGTACTATGTATGCACCCTTCACACCGGCAATAAATAACTCTTGGGCCTCTGCAGAACTGTTCGACAAGCAGCAGGCCAATAGCATCTTCTGGAGCCCCCAGGGACAGTTCTTGGTTCTGGCTGGACTCAGAAGGTCAGTTCTTCAGCCGGTTTGTTTGTATTTTAAATAAAGCCGCTGACGGCGAACTAAATGACTTTTGTGACTCTTCAAATGAGTACCCTCTAATTTCTACTTTTTGTCTGAAGCTCTACTACTTTTACTTCTTACACCAAGTAACACACCATTAAATACTAAATACTGTACTACTACTGTACGACCGATATGGAAATGCAGTGGTAGGCTTAAGTGTTCGGGGACCGCCGCTCCATGGTGCTTTGTATTATTTTTTTTTATTAACCATCACACGTGTATAAATATTTCTCCCCCGCAACCCCCTTTGTAGTATGAACGGCGCACTTGCCTTCGTGGACACGTCCGACTGCACCTTGATGAACATAGCGGAGCACTATATGGCCTCCGATGTGGAGTGGGACCCCACCGGGCGCTACGTGGTCACATCAGTTTCCTGGTGGAGCCACAAGGTACTGTAAAACCGTCCGCTATTGGTCAGTCCGTTGCCAAAACTTCTCTCATTCCTATCTTCACATAGCGATCCATTTTTCTGAACTTCCACCCTCCTCGTCTTCACGTCCTCCCTTTTTTTCATCTTGTAGGTGGACAACGCATATTGGGTGTGGACATTCCAGGGTCGCCTTCTTCAGAAGAATATCAAGGACCGCTTCTGCCAGCTGCTTTGGAGACCCCGACCTCCTAGCCTGCTCAGTGCGGACCAGATCAAGGTAGGATTTTTAGCAATCAATTGTTGTTTTTTGCTACATTTTATGTAACAAAATAGCAGGGCGGATGTCGTCTGTTTATGATGGAATTCTGTTCCTTTGGCAGCAAAGTAACCAAACTCTGTATCAAAGTTGAAACATTCCGTAGTCCAATATCTTTTCGTGAGCCTATGCTAACAAAGCAGTAAAGTTTAAATGATAAACAGTTCTAGCCCTTAAATAAGGAACAGTTAAAAAAAAAAAAAGAGGATGCAGTGTAGTAATTGAATGATGTGCAAATATTTGGAAAAATGTATGACATAAAATATTCAAGTGTTATAAAATAATAGACCAAAAATATTGAAAAACTACAATAATATGAAAATGTACTGAAAATGATCCAAAATATTCGATAAAATGCAAATATAACGCAATCAAATTGGGAAAAAACGTGGTTAGAATATATGCAAACATTAGGGAATATCACGTATTTGGAAAATATAGATTTTTAAAAAGCAAAGGGAAAATTATAGATGTAAAACAGACATTACAAACATGTTTATTAGCGGTAGAATTAAAGCAATCAAATGGGGAAAAAAATATCAATGGATTAGAAAATATGCATACATTAGGGAATAAATATCAAATATTTGGAAAATGATATTTTTAAAAAAGCAAAGGGCAAATTATATGGATGTAAAACAGACATTACAAACATTTGAAAAATACAGAAAATGTATAATTAAAGCAATCAAATGGAGGGAAAAAACTGGATAGAAAATATGCATACATTAGGGAATAAATATCAAATATTTGGAAAATGAGATTTTAAAAAAAGCAAAGGGTAAATTATATAAATGTAAAACAGACATTACAAACATTTGAAAAATACAGAAAATGTATTTTAGCATTATAATTAAAGCAATCAAATGGGGAAAAAACTGGATAGAAAAATGCATACATCAGGGAATAAAAATTAAATATTTGGAAAATATAATTAGATTTTTAAAAAGCAAAGGCAACCTTATATAGATGTAAAACAGACATGACATAAACATTTGAAAAATAAAAAATACAGAAAATGTACTTCAGTGAATGAAATTAAATAATCTAATTAAAATAAACAATTGAAACTGCAAAAAAATATAAATAAACGGCAATCACATAAAAACTGAGCATCCTTGCTTGAGCCACATTGCGACTGGTGCGTTGGTAATCTTGTGGCGACTGTCATAATGCGTATCTTTGTGGAGGTGTCGACTGGAACACATCATGCTCATTTTTTACCATTCAGCTTTTCCACTTAAATGCGCTGCCCGTTGGATCCTGCGGTGGCAAACTTGATCGTTTTCTGACACCTCGTACGACAGCCTCCCTTGAGCTCAGAATTTTAGCCTCACTCGTGGCTTTCTGCGTTGTTTGGCGATTTAAAAATGAGATCCTTGGTTTTGTTTCTTGAAGATAATCAAGAAGGATCTGAAGAAATACTCCAAGATCTTTGAGCAGAAGGATCGTCTAAGCCAGTCTAAGGCATCAAAGGTTAGATTTCGTTTTCTCTCTCGAGTTGGATCTGAATACTTCAAAATGACTCGTTTGTATTTCTCTGACAACTGTTCGACAGACTTTTATTTTTTTAAATTTGAGACTCATTGAAGTGTATGTCATCGTGCGTTTGAATAGGAACTTGTGGACAAGCGCAGGGCCATGATGGACGAGTACCGTCGCTATAGGGACCAGGCGCTGCAGGTTTACCAGGAGCAGAAAGAAGCCCGCATGGAGCTCCGAGGAGGTGCGGCCACGACCCTGTTCAATATTTTTCAATCTCTTGAAGATTCCCTTGGACAGCTTTGATTAGTGTGCTCACCGGTGTGTCGTTACTGTTACTTCAGGAGTGGACACGGACGAGCCGGACAGCAACGTAGACGACTGGGAGGAGGAGACCATTGAGTTTTTTATCAACGAAGAAATCATTCCCATCGGAGAGCTCTAGTTCCCTACGCTGGTAACGATTGACTAAAATCAAATCAAAAGAGACTTTTTAATATATATTTTTTTCCAGCTCTACCTAATTTTATGAACGTCTTAGCAAGGAAATCATAACAGGTTTGACATTAAAATATTGTACCATGCACACGTATCCTCCATCTTCTCTCTCTCTGTCTCAGTCTGTCCGTTTTTGTGTGGAAGAGCGAAGCAGCGTCATTGACTGGAGAAGGACGACAACAATTTGGGGTTCCACGTCCTGAGCCTCAACATTCACCCCACCCCCACCCCCCGAGTGACATCATCAGAGCACGCCCGGCAGATCAACGGCCACATTGAGGGACTCGATCAGTTTTTCTTGCCCCCCCCCCCCCCTTGTGGAACTTATTTACTAATAGCGCCCCCTGTTGTTTAATTGGAGTCGGGAGCAGTTCCCGACGTGGGCTCTCTCGTCATGCTGATGTGCGTGGCGCCGAGTGCCATAGCAGCGGGGTGCGGAGGTGCTAAACTAGAAGCCTTGTTCGTGAATGTGCTGATGTGGCGCTACAATGGCCTGTATCCT
The DNA here is from genome assembly GCF_019802595.1 of Syngnathoides biaculeatus. Taxonomy (NCBI): domain Eukaryota; kingdom Metazoa; phylum Chordata; class Actinopteri; order Syngnathiformes; family Syngnathidae; genus Syngnathoides; species Syngnathoides biaculeatus. Next base: position 14,636,021 of record NC_084648.1, on the reverse strand, counting down.
CCTCCTTTCAGACTTGCCTTTCACACAGGCAGGGGGTGCGCAGCGGGAATAACTTTAAATAAACACTTCAACGTGATAACTGTTGGCTTTGAGTCTTTTTTTTTTTTTTTTTTAAACCCTCTGCCAATTAAGAATTTTAATTTTTTTAATTTGACATTTGGAGGGGACTACATTTGTCATGTGTGTCACGGATCGTCTCGTCTTTTCAGATAAACCCGTGAGGTTAGCATACAGGTTGGATCTGAAAATAGTACAATGCAAAAGTTCATTAATTCAAAGTGAAATGTCAGATTAACAATTTTTACTGAATATATTAAAAAAACCTTCCCAATTCTGTATGTAATGTTCACATTTTTAGAGATCATGGATTTTTTTTTTTTCCGTTAGCTGTAAATTGCAGAGTAAAATGTCACTGTTAACACTTGGGCTGTCATTACAATCATCTTGAAAATATTGTAATGTAGTGAAACAGGTTCTGTAAGTAGTCAAACATTTGCAGATGTTCTAGTATAATGATCAGCATTTTAAAAATGTCTGTTTGCACATTTCAAACATGCCAATTTCTCCCAATGCATGTGTACTTTTTTTTTTTTAATCTCATTCTCTTATTAGTGATGCTCGTACTGTAATCTGAAGAGAACGAGGTAGAGTTTCTGTTTGGAGTCAAAATGAATGGCAAATCATTTTAAACGGCTATTTATTTTCCAAACATTACTGTAAGGATATATAGATAGTCCAAGGAAATTAATGGTTTTATTGGTTGAGAGATACTTATTTATACATTTTATATTTTAGTGCAGGTGAAGATGGATAGCTTGTGCAAAATCCTTCCTCCTAAGTACCCATCCACCCATTTTCTTAGCTGCTTATCCTCACGAGGGTTGCGGGGAGTGCTGGAGTCTATCCCAGCTGTCAACAGGCAGGAGGCGGGGTACACCCTGAACTGGGCACCAGCCAATCGCAGGGCACATCGAGACAAACAGTCGCACTCACAATCACACCTAGGAGCAATTTAGAGTGTCCAATTAATGTTGCATGTTTTTGGGATGTGGGAGGAAACCGGGCAGGTAAGGGGAGAACATGCAAACTCCACACAGGCGGTGCCGGGATCGAACCCGGGTCCTCAGAATTGTGAGGCCAACACTTTACCAGCTACCACTGTGCCACTCGTTTAACTGTGATTTTGCAATCACTTTTTTACATGCAAGAATGCAATGTAAACAAGGCTTGAGGAACATGGAACTATTAATATTAAGTGGCTTAGAAAATACAACTTTTGAATTGGGGTTTTTAATTCAAATTTACTTTAAAATTCAAATATTAAAAAAAAATTCCTTAACTTTGTTGTAACAATACACGGAATAGTGTCATTATTTTGCTTTTGCTATGAGCTATCAATTTTATTGGGTTTAATGTTTGCAATTTCAATAATTGTATTAATATAATTAAACGCAGGGATGGGCTGGAGCTTTAGATTGGATATGCATTTGCATCATTTGGTGGTTTCACGTGCGTGTAATGGTCACTTATTTAAAAAAAAAAAAAAAGACGTAGAGCGGTATGTCGATTGGTCGAAGCCAGTTGGCCGCCATCTTGGTACACTAAAAACGTGTAGAGGACATTGTGTACAGGTTGGATCATGACGGGTTTTTCTAGAAGTTTGGCATGTAGAATTCAAACTGGTCGTGTGAGCTTGACATTTTTTCAGTTCTGGTAACATTTTTAATTCCACTTGGTAAGCCAAAAAAGGCTAAGTGCAAAGAAAAGACATATAACACCGTGACTAGCAAGAAACCTTGCATATTACTTAGCGCCTGATTTCCGTGACATATTAACTTTTCCCAAAATATGCTATGAAGCACTATCATCATAACATAGCAAAAAAATAAGCATTTCTTTCATAAAAACATGAAATTTTAAGTAAATCAGTTCGATATATTTTCGGAAATAAGGACTTGCAATGGGAAAATATATGCTAAACGCATTGTTCATTTGTTGTCTCTGCCATGTCCTATTTCACACAGAAAATTTAAACTTGTTTCCTCGCATTTGAAAATCAAAATCAATTTGCAGAGTTCTGCATTATGAAGTTTATCAAAAAATTTCACAGAAAATGTGCTTTCTTGCTTACAAAGTTTGAGAAAATATTTACATCGCTTTTTAAAAAAAAAAACAAAAAAAAAACGTCGCCTATAAAGGTGAAGCAGAGAGTGAAGAACAACAACCGTCAACAAAACTTTGTTCAAGTGAATTAACCTCATCAGAAAATAATAAAAAAAACCTTTACAAACTAACTTTAACAGTGTCAAAGTAAATCCTTCTAATTTACCTGTGGAACATTTTCTTACAGCCACGAAAATGGTCGGCATGGTTGTTTTGGGAGTATCAAGATGGCGGACGGCGACCCATCAGTGGGAATGGTAGCAACGCACTGCCCACGCGCGTGCGTGCGAGTGTGCGGTGGAAGCGCGAATCTCGCGAGATGTGCTCCACATCCCGTGGCGCTCCCGCCGCCTCAAATCAAGCGAGCGGCCGCCAAGCCCTCCCCACAAAGCTGCCCGCCTTGACGCTCTCCTCCTCGGGCTGAAGGGACGGCCACACACCGCTGCCAGTCGACCCGACCGAGCGGCCACCATGGAGATCATCTGTCGGGTAAGTGCAACAAAAACAACAACAAAAAAATAATAATAAAACAAAAGAAAACTATTTTTTTTTTTGAAAAAGCAATAATGTTTTCATAAGTCATTGGCGATACAGCGAAAGCTAAACGGAGTTTTAATAGCCGCCGTGATGCTGCCGGTGTGAAGGGAACACAAGCGGGGCTTTCTTCCGTATCTCAATGGGAGCTGGATGAAAGGATTCTCGGGGCGGGTTCGGGCGGGGGGGATGATTTTTTTTTTTTTTCCCGTTGCTGAATGTGATGGAAGAAGAAAGTGGTTTTTTTTTGTTTGCTTTCCACGCATGAAAGGCCACATTGTTGCACGTTTAGTGGGCTCAAAATAAGCTTGGAAAACAAAGAGCCCCCCCCCTTTTTTTTTTTTTTAAAGGGAAGATGTCATTAATCCCACCATTCAGGATATTGTGGTCCTCGAACCAGTCATTTAGTCGCCGCCCCACACTATGCACGTGTTATTTTGCGCAATGTGGCACTTTGTGGATGTTCTTTAAATAAAATAGAAGCATGAAGTCAACGTGGAGTGTTTCAAAGTTGAAGGAAAACCACATGCGAGGGGAACAAAAACAACACTTTGTCCTCCTTTCCAGTGGTGGGCAGGCCTGCTTGCGTGGGTCCTCGGCCTCCTTGCTTATTTTACCAACAGAACCGGGCGTTCCACCAGCAGTTGTGTTTTTTTCCCCCTCTTGCTTTCACATACAATTAAAAAAAAAAAGAAAAATATTCAAGACGCGCAGTTCACGGCAAGTACAACCTATAAAAAGTACTTACAGTAGGCTCTCTAAGTACTACTGTCACATATACAAATAACAAGCGCAAAAGGCCACGGAGTTTATCAAAAATGGGACCAATTTATTCACTTCACGGTATATATTGAACATGAACAAGATGGTTAGTTTTTAGGAGAAAAATGTATTTTAAAAATTATTCGATTAGAATATATTTCACATTACGTAGAACAGGAGTGTCAAACTCATTTTTATCGCGGGCCACGTCGTAGTTGCGGTTTCTTTCAGAGGGCCGTTATGACTGAAACCACCCCTGCTGCCCGTTGACAGCTGGGATAGGCTCCAGCACTCCCTCATGAGGATAAGCGGCGAAGAAAATGGATGGATAATTTAATTGGTGCCCTGTGATTGGCTGGCAGCGAGTTCAGGGTGTACCCCGCCTCTTGCCCGTTGACAGCTGGGATAGGCTCCAGCACTCCCCGCGACCCTTGTGGGGATAAGCGGCAAAAGAAAATAGATGGAAAATTGACCCATCATGTTGACACATTAAATTTATCAAATAGTTTTTGGGTATCAGAAATCAAGAGTAATGGGTTTTTAGGGTTTGGTAGCACAAAAATGCTTGCGATATCTCAACGTCATCATTTATGATTTGACAGTCTGAAATTTTGGTTCATATTTTAACAAAAATTCATGAAAGTTGATACACATGATTTGCCTTTGCGGGCCACAAAAAAAAAAAAATCATGTGGCGCGCCACATCTGGCCCCCGGGGCTTGAGTTTGACACCTGTTAATAAATGATAAAAAAAAATTATACCACATTAAATTATGAAACAAAAGTTCTAAACGTTACATACAAGTGTACCTAAAAGCTAAATAGAACTTTAAACTGTACTCAACATGGGGAAATTAAGCTAAACAATAATGATGGTAAATTCAAATCTATTGCACCAAATAAATGTTCAAAAGAAAGTTTGTATAAAGATTTAATCCAAATGTATTGAGTTTAAATATAAAATAGAGGTGAACACAAAACACATGATTAAATATTAACAATTGTCCCCACATTAAATTGTTATACTCTGTCAAAGGTCATGGAAAAGTGTGGTTAGCAAATTTTTACGCATACAACTATTGTTCAAATAATGTTCCAAAGTGATATGGTGGGGAAAACAATTATTTTCAAGTCTATTAACAGTGACAACATTTTTTTTCATTTTAGTTATTTTCTGCTAAAATGAAAACAAAAAAAATCCTTTCAGCAATAAACATGAAGTATGCATACCGTATTTCTTTTAGCGGGCCGGATCTGGCCCCCGCACCTTGATTTTGACACCAGTGAAGGTTGCTCCGTCCCCTCGCCTCTGTTTGTTCACATCTTCGTGACAGTTGAGGGCCCACACTGGGGCCAGTGTACTCCCCCCGACACCCCCCCCCCACCCCAAATGCCCCAGGAGGACAAAAAGAGCTCACTAGTGTGGAGCATGATGTAATTATCAAACATTGTCAAAGCGTTGTGTTTTTAATCATGCTTTGTTTTGATGTGCCACACACCGAGGTGGGGGTGGGGTAAAGGGGGGTGGGGGGAGGATTAGGTGAGCACATTCTGTCCTTAGTTCTGCAGAGGACCCTCGTCTGACACAAGATTGGGTACAGATCACACGCTCGGATTCACACGTGCATGCGTATTGCGCATGTTTTTGGAATGCCTGAGGAGGCCAAAGTGCCCGGGGGAACACGCAGACCCGAGCTGAGATTCGAACCTGGACTGTGCGGAGATCTGTGAGGGAGATGTGCTCAACATCGGACAAAAGAATCCAGTCGTCAAAATTTAAATGAAATCACACACACGTTCGAATGAAGGTGAATTACGATGACATACGGTATGTTAGAAACTGGTTTTGAAGAGGCACAGTGGTCATTTTTTGGATTATTTGTGTCTTAATGATCCAAGAGCAAAGTCGTCTGGGGATTCACACCCCTTGTAGGGTCAGCCATGGCAAAATCCTTGGCGAGGCACCAGACAAAGCACAGTACAATACAAAAATTGGATCTAGGTAAAGTTTACCCTGGCGCCGGACACCAGGGCCACCCTCTGGAACCGTGCTTGGAGGTGGTGCTCGAGCACCTATTGGCCAGACCTGCACCCATGGGGCTCGAAAGGGTAATGTGGTGGACTCATCACCTGTATGAGGGCCGTAGGGGTCGGCCGCAATCTGAGCTGGGCGGTGGTTGAAACCAGAGACCTTTTATAATCTGATCCCTGACTCTAGAAGCTAACTCGAGGAGTGTGCAATGTCACCTCTCTGGCAAGGAAGGAGCCCTAGCTGATGTGTGAGGTCAAGAAGTTCCGACTAGGTATAGTCAGCCTCGCCTCCACACAGGGCTTGGACTCTGGTACCAGTCCTCTTGAGAGAGGTTGGACTCTCTTCCAGTCTGGAGTTCCTCACAGTAGGCGGTACCGAGCAGGTGTGGGTGTACTCGGCGACTGTATGTTGGACCAGAAGGCAACCTCCCTTTGCCTTCAGGTGGGGGTTGGGTCCTGACTGTTGTTGGTGCCTCTGTACCAAAATAACACTTCAGAGTACCTACCCTTTTTGGAGTCCTTAGTTCCGGAGAGTGCTATCTCTGGGGACTCAATCGTTTTAGAGGGGCCAGCTGGGATGGTCTAGGCATCTGATTTTGATGCCTCCCCTGGTGAGGTGTTCCGGGCACATCCCACCTGAAAGAGACCCCGGGGGACGACCCAGGACACGTTGGAGAGACTACGTCCATCAACTGGCCTGGGAATGTACCCCCCCCCCGGAAGATCTGGGGAAAGGAATGTCTGAGCTACCTCGACTAAGCAGTAGAAGATTGATAGATGGACATTTAAAGAAGGGATTTAAATTCAGCCATCATTTAATTTTTACAGTATTAATAATATAAACATTTCATCATACAACACGCCACCATACTGAGCGTTAAAATCAAGCCCGTCTTCCCATCCATCCATTCTCCAAAGCGCTTGTACTCACTCCGGGTGACTTCGGACGAGACCGGACGGTTCACCGGCAGATCGCAGTGGAAGACCGCCCGGCTCGCGTGTAATCCACAAAGTCATCAGTGCCCCTGAGCACAATCGGATTCGAACATCTGTCACTCTAATCCCCCTTTTAGATGATGTTTATTTGATGGTTGGACTGTTTTGAAAGCGGATGGGTGGGATCGGACTTAGCGTGCGTGCCTCAAAGTTCCGAGTTCTGGATTTGAATGTGTGGTTCCAATACAGTACTATACTTATGCTGCAATCTTAAAAGAAGCGGTGTGAATCCTACCTCCACTGACTTTTCTGGTTTCTGACTCGGTCAATGTGCCTCTGTGGGTGTTAAACGGCCTGCTGGCCCATGGGTTTGAGTCTCACTTAAAAGTGTGCGCAGTCCCGGTGCCAAATCCAAGAGGAAGCCTCGCCTTATTAATATTTACATTTTTCAAATTTAAGAGCCACTTCAGAGCAACATTAAGCGCGGTGGACTAGCGTTTAACACGTTTGCCCCCGGTTCAAATCTCGGTTACTCCAGCGTCCCTCCGAGTTGCAAAAGCAAGCATGTTTGGTTTATTGAAGACTAAATGGTGAACGTTTGTCTGTACTGTATGTATGTGCTGCAATTGACATAATTATTCTACATTAGATTATTTTATTATATAGACCAGCATCGGAACTTTAAAATGTATTCTAAAACTGAGTCGTAGCCCGTGTAAAGACTTTAGAATTTGCAGTTATGCTCTGACCACTTTGTTTTGGTCACAACCTGAGCTGCAGCTTTCTAAACTGACTTTTTGGGGAGCGCAGTCAGAAGACCGTTACAATAGTCAAGTCTACTTGCGATATAAGCATGCATGAGCTTCTTCTCGTCTACTTGACACATGCAAGCCTTCACTCTCGTGAATATGTTCTCGAGATGGTAAAAGGCAGTTTTTGTGATTGATTTGGTACGACTGTTAGAGGTCAGGTCGAAATCTGTCACAACGCCAAGTTTTCAGACTTGGTCTTTGTGTTTTGACGATAGTGAGTCCAGGTGTTTACGAACGGCAATCTTTTTTTACTTTAATGCTAAAAAAAAAGTTATCTCACTTTTGGTTTAGGGTTAGAAACAACTGAAGTGTTTTCAGTTTCAAAAGTTTCAAAAGACTAATGAGTGGTTTCACTGAAGGTTCTCGCTCAATTCTTGGCTTCGATCCGTTTATTTTGTAAAGAAGAAGAAGTGTAAATCACATTTCCTGCTTGTTTCAGTTGCGGTGGCTGAGCAGGAAGTGTCTCCTTCCGTGATAGACCTCCGAAGCCATGGAGCTCAGATAAGCTCTTCCTCTTTTCGGCACCAATCTCGGCCCCACTCTCTTCCCCCGACCCCGCACTTGAACCATGGGAACGTGGCGGGGCCTGCGCGTGGCGTTCGTCGTGGGCTCTCTCTTCGTGATCCTGCTCATCATCGCTTACTGGGACGACGTCGGCGGCTTCGACCTCTACCCTCTGCGGGACCGCAAACAGGAGCGTTGCCCTCAGACCACCGCAGCCCCCACGCTCCCGGCATCCCTCGCGGGAATATCCACCACGACCTGGGCTCCGGCGGGAACGACGAACAAGAGCGCGGAAGGGAGAGAGCGACCGCAGCCGGGAAGTGAGGATAAGGACGGCGACGAGAGTCCGGATTTGGCTGGAAGTTGGGACCAGGTGGCGAGGAAGCGGAAGATCGTGGATGTTTGTGCAGGGGACGACTTTCCCGGAAGGACACGTGCATTTGAGGAGATTCCAAACAGGGAATTGGACCACCTGATAGTCGACGACACGCACCAGATAATCTACTGCTATGTTCCTAAGGTAAAGAATACAGTCATACCTTGACTTGTGTATTAAATCCGTTTCAGGACCAACCAAATCATCTTTCGCTATTGAAAGGCATGGATATGCCATTAATCCGTTCCAGGAAAGAAAAAAATCATTATACGGAATCGGTGCCATTTGGTTGTTACAACTGGAAATATTCTTCCATTTCTGTCTTTTTTTTCCTACTCTGAATCTGATAATGCATCTATCAAACTAACTAAACTAGAATTAGCAAAGTCATGAAATCAAGCCACATGGCATTTATGGTCATTGAATTTTGACACACTGTATCTGCTTCAAATGCAACTCTATTCTTGTGGGATACTTTGATTGATTTAAAAAAAAAAAAGAACATGCAAAAGCATAGAAAATGGGTTATTGCAATAATTACATTAAAATGATAAATGTCCCATGACCCTCATGAGGATAAGCGGCTAAGAAAATGGATGAATGGGTACATTTGTCAATGACGAAGCATAATGTTCCTGTGTCCGTTCAGGTGGCGTGCACCAACTGGAAGAGGGTGATGGTGGTCCTTTCTCAGTCTCTGGTCTCGCCTGTCTCAGGAAAGCCTTACACTGACCCGGAGTCGGTCCCCCCGGACCTCGTGCACAACTCCTCACTTCATCTCACTTTTGCCAAGTATGAACCATTATTGAGTACCTCCACCGAGGAAATTATGTTTTCTTATGATGCCATAACTTTCGAAGCGACTTAGAATTCAGAGCTAGATTCATAGTGGACCGCAGCATACTCGCAGTTTGGCATCCGCGGATTCACCATTCAGATTATTTCCCGAATTTGTTTCAATGCAATTCCATTGGCCGTCAATTATATTTGTATTTTCTCTCTGATTAAGTAAAGCAAAATCTCAGACTTATTATTAATATTCACCTTTTAGTAATAAGTGCAACCTCCATTCTCGACCACAATCCATTCCAGAAGGCAGTTCGAGAAGTGATTTGTTTGAAAACCAAATCAATATTTCCCATTGCAATTAATGTAAAAAGAAATAATGCGTTCCAAGCCTAAAGAAATGGCCTTTTAAAGCATTCCTGATAATAAACTGCACAGTGGAAATACAGGTACAGTTTAAATACTTTATATAATAAGATAATTTAAGAAATATATATATATATATTTTTTTTTTTTTTTTTGCTTAAAATGTATGCATTAGTAGTAGTGTAGGCTAGGCTGGGAGTGCATTGCTGTATCTGTAGCGACCTGGCCCCCAGCCTAATAAACTTTTTTCTTAACAAAAATGCAGGATAACTTTACACAAGCAATAATGTGGAGGGGAAAAAAAGCTAATTTTTGTATTTTTTATTTTTACAAAAAGTAACAAAAAAAATCGATTCTTAACTACAGTTAACGAAGTCTTTCAAACAAAACAAAAAATGCAGAAATGCCAATGGAACAGAGCATTATAAAAATAAAACTATCAACTACTGTATCAAATCCCTGGAAGTTCTTTTCTTTTCCCAAAGAACTTGTCTGGTGTGACTTCTTTGGAGCCATGATTGTGAGTTAATAATCCTCAATAGGAAGAAAAACCAGTCAGTAAATGTAGCTACCGGGACACGTCTCCGTACAGCAGCTGCGTTATACACAACAACAAAGTGGGTCGTGGGTCAACTGGTCGGGGCGTGCGCATGATGTCATTTCCGGGTTTTGTCAGGGGCGTTTGAGTACCAATTTTCGCCCGAAAACAGAAGCAAAAAAAAAAAAATCTACAAATTTTCGTTCGAGAACCGAGCATTCACTGTATTATTGTTTCCTTCTTGGATATTTTGCATGAAATCAACATTGGCGTTAACTGCCAACCCCTGTTCGGTCTCCGGCTCCAAACTCCTGAGTGCATGTCTGTCCCGGTTCCTCCTGTGGCAAGATCCAAAATTTTCCTGTGTGCGTGTGAAGCTTCCCCCGCAACATTGCGAGCACGCGTTTTGAAAACTACCCAAGTTGCCAGAAAAACGAGTTGTTTACTGAGCTGGAATAGGAGAGTGGAAAGAGCAGGTAGCACAGGCCGATCTTTCTTCACGAGTTGGCGGCGGCGGCGGCGGATCGCTCTGTTTGCGTGACTCGGTGTGGCTGAATCACCGGACTCTGATCTGACTCTTTCCATGCGTGGCCTTGTTCATTTTTATTTTCATTTCATTTCATTTAATTTTTTTACTGCAAAATGAAGATTTGGAGCGTGCAATAAAGTGTCCCCCTGCTATTTCGTGGATTTTCAAACTGCAATTTTTCTCGTTTTTGTCGTTTGCAATGATTTTATTTTGAAACTTATCCACTGGAAAAGTCCATCCATCCATTTTTTTTTTTAGCCGCTTATCCTCACAAGGGTCGCGAAGGGGTGCTGGAGCCTATCCCAGCTGTCAACGGGCAGAAGGCGTTGTACACCCTGAATTGGTTGCCAGCCAATCGCTGGGCACATGGAGACAAACAGCCGCACTCGCAATCACACCTATGGGCAATTTAGAGTGTCCAATTAATGTTGCATGTTTTTGGGGATGTGGGAGGAAACCGGAGTGCCTGGAGAAAACCCACACAGGCACGGGGAGAACATGCAAACCCCACACAGGCGGGGCCAGAATTGAACCCGGGACCTCAGAACTGTGAGGCTAACGCTTTACCAGCTGCTCCACCGTGCTGCACTGGAAAAGTCATCCATTTAAATTTTGTTCTCAGACCAAAACAATAAAAGGTATTACTTTCATGCATTTTGGTGAATCTTCATATTAGATTTGATTCATAGTTTTTTTTTTTCCCTTTTGTTTACACATCTCTGCAAGTGTTGTTTTATCTCCGCATTGGAATCACTTCAAATGTCTTCAAAATGTGGGGGAGGGGTAACGTATTTATGCATTTTAATTTTTTTACATGGTCTATGACCCAGTGCAGGTGGATCTGGAATGTATCGACCGTGATAATCAGGGGTGCACTGCACAGTATTAGGGACCGCAAATAGTGAAAATCAGTGAGTAATTGACCCCCCGAAAATATTTTGTGACTAAATGAAGTTCTTCCCCTCACTTCAACTTAGTTCCTTGATGCCAAGATGTGCAAATTTCCAAATAGGGAATTGTGACTATGACGGGACACTACTACAAGTACTGCTATGCGTCCACCAGGTTTTGGCGCCATTATGGCTCTCTGTCCCGCCACCTGATGGCGCTGAAGCTCCAGCACTACACCAAGTTCCTGTTCGTACGGGACCCCTTCGTCCGCCTCATCTCGGCCTTCAGGAACAAGTTCGGAAGGTGCGACGACCCTAGAAAGACGCCGGGATGCGTGACCGCGTCACTCAACCTGTCTTGCCTTGTGACCGTCAGGCCCAACGAGGACTTTTACCGGCAGTTTGGCTCGGTCATCCTGCGTCGCTACGGCAACGTATCAGGGAGTTTGCCGGAAACGGCGGCTGAGGCGTTCGCGGCCGGGATCAAACCCACCTTCCAGCAGTTCGTCTCGTACTTGCTGGATGCGGAGACGGAAAAGGAGAGCATCTTCAACGAACACTGGCGACAGGTAACGCAAATTATTTTAGAGTGGAGCAAAAGTACTCGTACTTGGTACTGAATGAGTACAAAAAACGTGTACTCATTCTTTCAGACAAGCAATTTAACAGAGAACTTCAGTCTACTATCTTCTTCTTCTTTTCCTTCGGGCTTGTCCTGTTAGGGATCGTCATCTTTTTCCATCTAAACCGATCTATAACCCAAACTTTCCTCACAACATCCATCGACCTACTCTTTGGTCTTCTTCTCGCTCTCTTCCCTGACAGCTCCATCTTCACCACAGTTCCTCTCTTTTTACGCTCTCATAGGGTTTCTCTCGATCCACAAAGACAATATAATGCCTTCTGACCTTCTCTGTACTTTTCCACTAGCATCCTCTAAGCAATTAATGCATCTGTGGCACTCTTTGTCGGGATGAAACCATACTGTTGCTCACAGATACAGTGGTGCCTCAGTTCTCGACCACAAACCGTTCCAGAAGGCGGTTTGAAAACCGATTAGTTCGATAACCAAATCAACAGCTGCGCGAGTTATGTTATTTCTGTTTTTTTTCGGGGTTCGTTCAAATTGGCAATAACAAAGCGCGTCCTGAGTGAGTCAGCTGGTCGGGCCACGAGTGTTCTGTTATTTACGGGTTTTTCGGCAGGGTGGGAATTCGCAACAAAGCGCGTCGTGGGTCAGCTGGTCTGTTATTTCCGGGTTTTGATAGGGGCGTTTGAGTACCGATTTTCGTTCGAAAACCAAGCAAAAAAATCTCGAAATTTTTGTTCGAAAATCGACTTGTTCGAGAACCGAAGCTGTACTGTACTTCTGTCCTGAGTCTAGCCTGCACTACTCTTTCCCACAACTTCATTGCGTGGCTCAACAACTTTATTCCCCTCTAGTTCCCACAGCCTTTGTTCTTAAAAATGTGAACTTGCACACTTTTCCTCCATTCTTCAGGAATCTTCTCGCCCGCTACTATTCTATTGAACAAGTCGGTCAAACTCCACAACCAAAATGATGTTACTATACCTCTATAGGTTTGTGGAAAAAAAGACAACTGGTATTATTACTGCAGATTACTGAGTTAGTCATAAAAGTCTTCTTTGTGTGCATCTCTCTGTATTTTAGTGTTCCTACATGGCAAATATGAGCACATGTCCTTTGAAATCAAGCTGAAAATGTTTTACTCTTTACAGCAGTAACTCACATTTGAAAAATTTAGCCAAAGTAAAACAGAATATATGCGCGTGAATGAGAGGGCGGAGGAGGAAGAGCGAAGCTCCAGGGAGAAGAGATGGCGAGGGTGGATGACTTTAAATACTTGGGGTCAACAATACAGAGCAATGGAAAGTGTGGTAAGGAAGTGAAGAAACTGGTCCAAGCGGGGTGGAATAGTTGGCGGAACGTGTCTGGTGTTCTGAGTGACAGAAGAGTCTCTGCTAGGATGAAGAGCAAAGTTTATAATACTGTGGTGAGGCCGGCCATGATGTACGGATTAGAGACGATGGCACTGAAGAAACAACAGGAAGCAGAACTGGAGGTGGCAAAAATGAAGACGTTGAGGTTCTCGCTCTGAGGGAGCAGGTTAGATAGGATTAGAAATGAGCTCATGAGAGGGGCAGCCAAAGTTGGATGTTTTGGAGAGAAGGTTCGAGAGAGCAGACTTCGATGGTTTGGACATGTCCAGAGGCGAGAGAGTGAGCATGTTGGTAGAAGGGTGCTGAGGATGGAGCTGGCAGGCAAAAGAGTGAGAGGAAGACCAAAGAAAAGGTGGATGGATGTGGTGAGGGAGGACATGAGGACAGTGGGTGTTAGAGAGGAAGAGGACACGCTGTGGCGACCCCTGACGGGACAAGCCGAAAGAAAAAAAAGACTCACATTTGAAAAATGTACAGGTGTGGCCAGTCATCCCCGCAAATATAAAGTTACCGGTGTGGTCCACCAGTCATGCCCACAGATATAAAGTTGTGGGTGTGTTTGTGTTCTGTTTGTAATTATGAGTGTACCCCTTTAAGAGCGGAGGGGGGCGGTGTCAAGTCAACTAGGAAGTAGAAGTCGGCTGAGCAGCAGCTCGTTCTGTGTTTTTAAAAAAAAAAAAAAAAAAAAACATCAGGCTGAGGTTCAATATCATTGGTCAAGACTACACAAAATAAGCGACGTCTTTCGATATTCGTGTATTTCTTCTCGGAACAAATTTTACGCGCATGATTTTTCGTGCTCGACTTTGCAGATTTGCGAGTGCGGTGGCGCCCATCAAATCACGGTGACTGCTTTACAGTATAATTTATTTATTACTGCATTACTCTAGTGTTATTTTTCTTGTAAAACACAGAATAAATGTCAATACATTAATGAATATTGAGGTATATATACACTTGACAACAATATTTCTTTGTTTCGTCTTTAATAAGTATTTGTACGTCATAGCTTCCCACCGCTGCTTGGTTGTTACTGATGTCCAGAGTAGTATATACCAGTGACCTCATGCGTACGTTTCCGTTGGACTACTTTATATTACCGCTATAAAGTGTACAGTATGCTAACGTAAACTTTATTTTGGCAGGTGGTTGTACTTTAAATAAAGGCTCCATTTTATGCAGTTCACCCTCAAGAATGACACAGCAGCCAAGTTTGAATACCTCACAAAGCAAACAAGGCTGGAAAAGTAACTTCACTGGATGCACTGTAGTGCAAATATAATGCTTAGTTTTGACTCTCCGACAAAATATGAGAAAACGTTATAGGATCTGAGTTAGATTTTTCACAAAATAACCTACAAAAGACCAATGAACATCGGGTCCAGCAATTTGAGGACGGGACGCCAGGCCAACTCCACCTTAATTTTTAATCGAATGATTGCCACGTGCCATCGGTGCAGGGAAGGACCTAAATGCGTGACTCCGAGACAACGGCATGTCCAGGCGAATGCGCAACTCCTGTGGCGACTGCTCGAGGTGGCACCGCCCAGAGCGGGAACCAAGCCACGCCCCTCCTGGCAGTGATCCAGTCCCACTCATGACAGAACCCCCTCCCGAAGGTGCGGATCCCAGACTCTCCAAAAAAAAAAAAAACATGACCAGGGGACGGTGGAAGGGGAGCCAGTAGAAGGCAACCCCCACCGAGGCCCGGTCGCCGCACCCACCAAAACCGGAACGTGAAGCGGCCGGGAACCGTTCGTTGTAGCCGCCGAAACAGGAATGTGAAGTGGCTGGGAAACGGTCGCTGTAGCCGCTGAAACTGAAACATGAGGCAGCCCTGGAGGGGTTGTCGCCGAGACGCGGTCGTCAGGCGGCTGTAGACAGGTCGGCGTCGAGACGCGGTCGTCAGGCGGCCGCAGACAGGTCGGCGTCGAGACGCGGTCGTCAGGCGGCCGCAGACAGGTCGGCGTCGAGACGCGGTCGTCAGCCGGCCGCAGACAGGTCGGCGTCGAGACGCGGTCGTCAGCCGGCCGCAGACAGGTCGGCGTCGAGACGCGGTCGTCAGGCGGCCGCAGACAGGTCGGCGTCGAGACGCGGTCGTCAGGCGGCCGCAGACAGGTCGGCGTCGAGAGGCGGTCGTCAGGCGGCCGTAGACATGTCGCCGCCGAGACGCGGTTGTCAGGTGGCTGTAGACAGGTTGCCGCCGAGACGCGGTCGTCAGGCGGCTGTGGAAGGGTCGCCGCCAGGTCAGGAACGTGATTCCCCTTTGAGTCCGCTGGGTCCGTGTCTGGCCAGTTCATTCTGTCACGTGCCATCGGTGCGGGGGAAGGACCCAAATGCAGGACTCCGCGACAGCGGCATAATGTCCAGTGGGTTTTATTGCAGAAGCAGTGTCCACACCCCGAGACCCGGTGCAAACTCAACGAACTGGCAAATGCCCGTGTCGTAAATGCCAACATAATAAATACATGATTAATTAACATGCCGAATGCGCAACAGCTGCCGAGTACTAGAGGTGGCACCGCCCGACAGTGATCCAGTCCCGCTTATGACACTGACTAACTATAGCGGCTGTATACGCTTTGCACTTTAACGGACATTTTTATTACTTCTAGATCTCGTCCACTCAATGAAATAAATCCCAATGGTACATGCAGAACGCCACCATTTTTCCATGCATGTGTATTTATGGGTTTTAGGTTTACCGTCTCTGCCATCCATGCCAGGTGAAGTACGACTTCATCGGACGACTGGAAACGCTAGAGACGGACGCCGAGTATCTTCTGAAGCTCCTGCGGGTGGACCACCTGCTGCGCTTCCCCTCGGGGGCGAGAAACCGAACTGCGGCCAGCTGGGAACGGGATTGGTTCGCGCAGATTCCCGTTTCAATGAGGACAGAGCTGTACGAGCTTTACCGACCGGACTTTGAGCTGTTTGGCTACCCGGAACCCGACGGGGTGCTCCACCACTTGTAGGCCACGCTCGGCGACTCCCACGATAAGCCTTTGAAATTCACTGCCGGCCTTCCGCTTAACATGGATGTTTGACTTCTAAAGCTGTCATTGGCGGCGAATGTGTGAAGGACCAAGTCTGCGATGCTGTTTGTTTGTGCAAATACCTCAAAAGACAACAAGTGCCTGCCTGTATTATTTTTGCCTCAGTTGGGAATGAATGCGGCCAGCTCACTTTCAAGCTACTCTGCTACACTTCATTTGCCCATTTCAAAGCACTTTGATGTTTTTGTTTTTTGGTTTTTTTTTGGGGGGGGGGGTAGCGGTGGGAGTGATACTTGTTTGGCAGAAAAGATAAGAGACCGGGACTTATTTTGCAGGGTAATAAAAAAAAAAAAAAAAAAATGTGATTGCACACATTTGATTTTCTGATCATTTGAATTGAAAGAGGGCGGCACGGTTCTGTGGACCGGGGTTCGAATCATGGTCCCGCTTGTGTGGAGTTTCCATGTTCTCCCCGTGCCTGCCTGGCTTTTCTCCGGGCGCTCGTGTTTCCTCCGACATCCCAAAAACATGCAACATGAATTGGACACTCTAAATTGCCCGTAGGTCTGATTGTGTGTGTGACTGTTGTCTGCCTCCGTGTGCCCTGTGATTGGCTGGCAACCAGTTCAGGGTGTACCCTCCCTCCTGTCTGATGATAGCTGGGATGGGCTCCACCACACCCGTGACACTTGTGAGGATAAGCAGCTGAGAAAATGAATTGATGGATGGTTCACTTGAATCATCATCCAGGATTTTCAAGTCCATGTAAAGTGACATATGAACTAATTTTGACACGCAAGAAAAAGGGCTGATGTTAACGACCCTACTACTTTCAATGATGTAACAAAAAAAGTGTAAAATCCATCCATCAATTTACTTTGCCGCTTATCCTCATGAGGATCACGGAGAGTGCTGGAGCCGATCCCATCTATCAACGGGAAGGAAGCAGGGTACACCATGAAATGGTTGCCAGCCAATCACGGGGCACATGGAGACAGATAACAGTCGCACTCGCAATCACACCTAGGGGCAATTTAGAGTGTCCAATTAATGTTGCATGTTTTTGGGGATGTGGGAGGATACTGGAGTGCCCGTAGAAAACCCACGCAGGCACGGGGAGAACGTGCAAACTCCACACAGGCGTCTCTGGGATTGAACCCGGGACCTCAGAACTGTGAGGCCAACGCTTTACCAGCTGCGCCACCATGCCGACAGATATGTAAAATGAGGCACCAAAATCTAAAAATTAAAACCTCCCAACTCAAACATTGGTGAGTCCGCTTCCTAAATTAAGCTATTCATATTTATTGAGTTGTATCTATAATATTTTATTGAAACAATTCATGAAATTTACGGGGAATTTAAGGACTTTATCTGCCTCAGGAAATAGTAAATAGTAATTTTTAAGTTGACGACACACCTTGTTAAATTTACTCATTAAAATGAGAAAGTTACTCCTCACAATGAGAAGTTGCTCATTGTAATGAGTAACTTACTCATTACAATGAGAAACAAGTTGTTTTAAAGTTACTCATCACAACGAGAAAGTTTCTCATTACAATGAGAAACAAGTTGTTTGAAAGTTACTCATTACAATGAGAAGGTTACTACTCATCATGAGAAAGTTTCTCATTGTAATGACTAACTTACTCATTACAATGAGAAACTTACTCCTCACAATGAGAAACAAGTTGTTTTAAAGTTACTCATTACATTGAGAAAGTTACTCCTCACAATGAGAAGTTGCTCATTGTAATGAGTAACTTACTCATTACAATGAGAAACAAGTTGTTTTAAAGTTACTCATCACAACTAGAAAGTTTCTCATTACAATGAGAAACAAGTTGTTTGAAAGTTACTCATTACAATGAGAAGGTTACTACTCATCATGAGAAAGTTTCTCATTGTAATGACTAACTTACTCATTACAATGAGAAACACGTAAAGTTACTCCTCACAATGAGAAGTTGCTCATTGTAATGAGTAACTTACTCATTACAATGAGAAACAAGTTGTTTTAAAGTTACTCATCACAACGAGAAAGTTTCTCATTACAATGAGAAACAAGTTGTTTGAAAGTTACTCATTACAATGAGAAGGTTACTACTCATCATGAGAAAGTTTCTCATTGTAATGACTAACTTACTCATTACAATGAGAAACACGTAAAGTTACTCCTCACAATGAGAAGTTGCTCATTGTAATGAGTAACTTACTCATTACAATGAGAAACAAGTTGTTTTAAAGTTACTCATCACAACGAGAAAGTTTCTCATTACAATGAGAAACAAGTTGTTTGAAAGTTACTCATTACAATGAGAAGGTTACTACTCATCATGAGAAAGTTTCTCATTGTAATGACTAACTTACTCATTACAATGAGAAACACGTAAAGTTACTCATTGCAATGAGAATGTTAATCATTACAATGAGAAGATTACTCATCACAATGATACGTTGTTTTTTTTTTTTTAATGTCCCTTTAGGGGTACCAATGCATGATTTCTAATTTTTTTTCCTCTCAAATTCTGAAGTGAACAAGCCCTTCAAATGCTGGGCGAAATTGTTGCGAAAGAATAAAATGTGCGTGGGTCAAACTGAGGTCACAAAGAGCAGAATGAGCCCCTCCACCGCTTTCCATTGCACAAAACGAGCGCCGGGGACGCACCGTGACGCTGTCAACTGCCCTTGCTGCCGCTTTCCACGTGTTCCAGACTTTTCTCAAAACCACGCCCCCTTCGGCGCCTCACCGCTTCTCCCATTGGCCACGAGTGCGCTGTCACTCCAAACGAAGCAAAAAAAAAAAAAAAATACACCCGGAAAGTCCCGCCCACTTGTTGATGTGACGTCACTCCCCAACACGGAAATAACCACTTTACTGTCGCGTTGTTAAGATGAGTTGAGTGTCCGGTCCAATCGGGAAAAAAAAAACCCCAAAACGACATGGCCCCCTCTTGTGATGATATTAGACGGACGCTTTGAGCCTTCGAGGACGTGTGGACCCCCTGCGCTGGCACTTCACGAGGTTTGCTTTTGAGTTGGGTCGGTGGCGTCATCATGGGGGCTGCGGGGCGGCTGCTCTTGTGCCTTCTGCTACTCTCGTGGCGACCCAAAATATCGCAGGTGAATTTCAAGGAGTTTTACATTCTTTCATCTTGTTGTCACGAATGTCGTGTGGGGGAGACTATTAGTTTTTTTTGTTTTTTTTTTTTTTGAGGGGTGGGGGCGGTTTCAAAGTTGCCGTGACGGGGATATTGAACACATTTTATCATTAACAAAAAGAGGAAAACCGACAAACACCTTCTGTGTTTTGTAATGATACAAATTTTTATTATAATAAACCGTAAGCACATTCACACTTAGCTAATTCACAATTTCACCCATCCATATTTTTTTCCGTTTTTTTTTCTTGGAACCTATCTTCTGTTAACTAGTCTTCATGTCAGGTTCTATAACCAAGCTCCCAAGTAATTTCATTCATCCGTCCATCCCATTTTCTTAGCTGCTTATCCTCACAAGGGTCGCGGTAGTGCTGGAGTAATTCAATTCATTTCATAATCAGTACTCAAAACATTTGCATCTCAAATCGTCTATTCCCTTTGAATCTATTTTAAAGTGAACAGCAAAAGGGTATCAGTAATGTGACAATTGTGCAACCAGTGCACACGTTGTCAAGAAATTATAAATTATTCTATACTCTCATACTTTTACTTACTTGCATACTTTTTACTGCGCAGATGGTGTATGAAAAGTGGGCATTAGTCTTCAACAACTATTATGCAAATAAAGCAGAGCGACAAAGCAACAATAGCGAATACGGCAATAATCTCCTAACAGGGATGTGATGCAAAATGGCACCTAAATCCTGGATAATTGGAAAGTAGTAATTGGTGTCATTGAAGTACTACATCTTGACTGCTTAACCCTTTGTTGAGCAGGGTGGCAATTTTTTGCCTTATTGAGATAAAAGTCTCCTAACAGGCCACAATCAAGGTAATAACACTCCTTTTTCATTTCATTCGTTTAGTTCTATGATAATTTTACTAATTTATAATCTCGTCCCAAAAATGGGGCGCTGCCCGCGAGAGGTGGGTTTTCTTCGTCCCAAAAACCCGAATCAGAATCAGATGAAAACACTTAAATATTTTGATATACTGAAAGATATATAGCGTGAAAATCATGATGTCCCAAAAATGGGACGCTGCCCACGAATGGGTTATTAAGATCTTTGTACGTTGCGGAGGAGCGAGGTTTAGCCTCGGTTGTTACTAGTATTCAATTTTATTTTTAAGGGGTAGTATACAGTTTTTAATGATATTAGATGTCTTCGGATCACAGTTTACGATTCAAATAAGGTTTAAAGTGTTATTATAAGCAGTTGTAATGATGTCAGTTACTCGCAATTTATCGCTATCCTTAGCAGGGTCTGGTCCCTGTGCTGCTAAGTGGCGGGTTGCAGGTAAACACGGGAGGGGTTGAATACACACTCAAGGAGGGCTGTTTGTCAGGATATCCTGCTCAATGAGGAACCTCCCATATTTTATGGAGTAGAAACAAAATACCCTTAAACTGCCATTCCTACACGCTCGTGTCTCCTTCCCGGCCATCAGGTGGCGGGGGTCAAAGCGGTCACCCTGCCGGAATCCCTTCTGTTTGTCTCCACGCTGGATGGAAGTCTGCATGCTGTCTCCAAACAGACAGGAGACATCAAGTGGACCCTCAGAGAAGGTTTCTGTGTCAGGGAATACTTTTCATGTCAACCTTTTTCCTGTAAATTTTAATCATTATTATTTTTTTATTGCCAGACCCTGTTATACAAGTGCCCATCAACATCACTGAGTGAGTCAAACACACACACACACGTGTAATGGTATAAATTAAATATCACGCTGATTTTATTTTTTATTTTTTTTCCCAGGCCAGGTTTTCTGCCGGACCCCAACGATGGCAGCTTATACATACTCGGCGGCAACCACAAAGAAGGCCTGCTGGTGAGGGATAAAGTTCGAGATCGTGCGCGTTCGGTTCGTGACGCCCTCTCGGCGATGTCGTTCTCCAGAAACTCCCGTTCACCATTCCGGAGCTGGTTCAGTCGGCTCCCTGCCGGAGCTCTGATGGCGTTCTCTACACGGGTTAGGAGCACACAATTAGCCAAGTGGTGTTTATGTCACCGATCAGTGGACGTCAACAAGAATATGTTTTCGACAGGCAAAAAGCAGGATGTGTGGTTCGTCGTGGATCCTGAAACTGGAGCGAAGCAAACCAGTCTGACCACGTCCTCGTCCAATTCCATGTGCGCCAAGGCTCCTCTCCTGTACATCGGACGCACAGGTAAAGCACGCACATGCACAAATGCTCGCCGCTGATTCAGCCCCCTTGCAGAAGTTTTGGTTTCCCCTCTGCAGAGTACGTGGTCACCATGTTCGATACCAAGAAACAAGAGCTGCGATGGAACGCCACGTACAACGACTACTCGGCTCCCCCCTATGATGAGAAACTCAACTACAGTAAGCGTCACGCGATAACATTTTTCAGAATGTTAGGGCAATGTTGGGGGAAGCAAATATGGAACCAACATGTAAGGTCTGGAGAACTTTAGCAAGACTTACCGAGGACCAATTCACCAAAAGTTGCTGTCTTAAGTAACGGCAAGTGAAGTTGTGAAAGCTGATGTTTTTTGAGCGTTAAAAGTGATGAAATCCTACGACCAAAAGTCGTCAGAAAATGTCACTCCTCTTTTCCGGATAATCTTTCCTGGTTTGTGCTTTGATGCTCGTCGAAAAGTACAGAGAAGGTCAGAAGGAGCTACATTGTGTCTTCGTAGACCGAGAGAAAGCCTACGACAGAGTACCAAGAGAGGAACTGTGGTACTGCATGCGCAAGTCCGGTGTGGCGGAGAAATATGTTAGAATAGTAAAGGACATGTATCAGGGCAGCGGTGAGATGTGCCGTAGGTGTGTCAGAAGAATTTAAGGTGGAGGTGGGACTGCATCAGGGATCCGCCCTGAGCCCCTTCCTGTTTGCGGTTATAATGGATAGGCTGACAGACGAGGTTAGACTGGAATCTCCTTGGACCATGATGTTCGCAGGTGATATTGTGATCTGCAGTGAAGGGAGAAGAGATAGCGAGGGTGGATGACTTCAAATACTTGGGCTCAACAATACAGAGCAATGGAGAGTGTGGTAAGGAAGTGAAGAAACTGGTCCAAGCGACGTGGAACACTTGGCGGAAAGGTGTCTGGTGTTCTATGTGACGGAAGAGTCTCCGCTAGGATGAAGGGCAAAGCTTCTAAAACAGTGGTGAGGCCGGCCATGATGCACGGATTAGAGACGGTGGCGCTGAAGAGACAACAGGAAGCAGAACTGAAGATGTTGAGGTTCTCGCTCAGAGTGAGCAGGTTGGATAGGATTAGAAATGATGCTCATTAGAGGGACAGCCAAAGTTGGATGTTTTGGAGACGAGGTTCGAAAGAGCAGACTTCGATGGTTTTGGACATGTCCAGAGGCAAGAGAGTGAGTATATTGGTAGAAGCGTGCTGAGGACGGAAAAAGAAGAAGAAGTTGAGACAACATGGATACTTTCATTCAGAGCCCTTAAACAGTTTCTTTCTTCTGTTTTCTATCATTTTGACGGAGAGATCTTAGATGGTTCATCTATCAATGTTATTTTAGAAGCGATTTTATAACATGACAAAGTGTAGGTACTGCTGTCCTTTTTTTTTTTTTTTAGTACGGGTGCACTGTACGACCTGACTCAGATTGAATTGAAAAGCAGACTTTTAGATGATAAGGTACCAAATGGAAGTCAATGTTTGTCTCCGCATTTTCCCTCCAGAAATGGCTCACCTTGTGTCCAGCGGCGACGGCCTTGTCGTCACCGTCGACCGAGAGTCAGGTAAGGACACATTTGTAAAACTGGTTTTTATTCCCGCCTCGGCCCTGAGTGAGACCGCAGCACGATGTCTTCCAGGTGACGTGCTGTGGAGTCAAGACTACGGCTCGCCCGTGGTGGGGGTTTATCTGTACTCGGGCGACTCGCTCCGGCACGCTCCCCACCTGTCGCTCGCCCTTGAGACGTTGCGCTTCCTCACCTTCACCTCCCCCGCCTCCGTCACCGGCGAGCAGGCGGACGCCCACTCCACTCTCAAGTGGAGCTATCAGTTTGTGAAGGAGCAAGCCGGCGCACAAACGCAACTTGTGTAAGAGTCAGACACCCACACACATAGACGCACAGATAGAAACACGCTCAGGTGCGCTTAACAATAAGAGGCTCATAATAATAATAATAGTCATCATCTTGCAGGTTTTTTTTTTCCATGGTTGTTGTCAATACAGGAAACGGGTCCATTTACAGGAATTCACAGCAACATTTGGGAATTTACTGGAACTGGAGGTTTGATGTTTTAACATCTCACAACCAACGTTCCCTCTAAGCTGCGCAACTGCGGATTTGCGCACTTGTCGCACACTCTCAGCGGAGAGGAAAACAGATCCAGCGTAGTGAACTACAGGCTGACGTTATACTTTTTTAAACACCGGGCCAAACACTCTACTTCCTAGTTTACCTGACACCGCCCCCCTCCGTTTTAAAGGGGTCCGCTCATAATTACAATCACCGGGATATGTGAATCATAGAAGAAAAAGTGGTCAAACTGGATGACATTTTCTCTTTTTTTTTGAGTAAAAAAGGTCTGGTCTGAAGCCAAAGTAGAAAGTACAGGATAAGATGGTGTATAAGCCTGATCGAGGATGAAAGCACAGACGATACAGTGCCCAAAAAGCTAATTCTGTATTTTAAATATAGAAGGCAACATAACATTAACCCTAAAACTGTTTGGGAGCATCATTCAGCTTTCAACATGCATTGCGAATGATATTTTGCAAGCAATAATTCAGTTTTACACCAAGAAAAGCAGACGGGGATATCATTGTGGGTTAAAAAAAAAACGTGAAACAAAATTGGAAGCGGCTTCTTAAGTATTTGTATTGTAATGTATGTTTTTGTTTGTTGACATTTTTTAGTGTAAGTTAGAAAAATCACAAAATTGTTCTTAAAAATGTTCTGATGGGAATGTAATGTGAACCTTTTAGTGATCCATGTAACTTCAACGGATGACACTGATCTGACTGACCTCAGTGCCGTACGTCTGATGTTTGTCGCAGTGGTCAAAGGGGGCGCTCACGGCCTTAGTGTGTTTGCTCAGACACAAAAAAAAAAAAATAGGGGAAACATTGCTCACAACATCATTTTTGTACTCGCATCCACACTTTGTACAAATTCAGCTTTTCTAAAATCAACCACATGAGCAAGTCAAACATGCAATTTTGTAATTCTTTGCCTGTGCCTCGTCATTCTGTTACAATGATAGAACAAAATGTTTGCTCTTTTTTTTCACAAATATGTGGAGGATGATGCGAATAATTCTCCATACAATCCAATGCAAAGGGATTCTTAAAGGTGACATACGTGTAGATGCCTTTCTTTCAAAATTTAAAGAGTCCCTTTTTGTCTCAAAATTCTCTGGCATTCTTTTATCATGAATTCCAACATCTTTAACGTCGACACTCTTTCATCATGCCGCCTGCGGGTCGCAGATAGGGCTTGCGACGAAACCAGCGGCGACTTATTGTTGCCAACGTCGTAACACTCTAGCTACATTTTATGACTCCTTTTGAAAACAAGCCGCCGGCAACAAATCGAGTGACATTTAGCGGCGTTATGAGGGACTTCTGGAAACTCCTCTCAGAGGAGCTGATCTTCATTCCTCCGCATCCAGACTGCAATGAATGTTGCTTTCTCACAGGTGCATTTTAAGAAGGAGACATATTGGTAAATTTTGGCTTGCTTGTTTCATTTTACACGGTGGGCCAGCCACGGCAGAACCTTTTAACAATTTGCGTAGGATTTACCAAGTGTCAAGTTTACAGGATGGGTTGAAAAGGAGGTGGAACAATAAAAATGTATACAGTAAAGCCTCGGTTCTCGAACGTCCCCGTTTTCAAACAAATCTGTTTTTGAACGAAAATTTTGAGATTTTTTTTTTTGTTTCTTTTTTTCGAACGGAAATCGGAACTCGAACGTCCCAGACAAAATCCGGAAATAAGTTGACCCACCCGCGACGCATTTTGTTATTGTCAATTTGAACCAAAAAAAAAAAAAAACAACAGAAATGACATAACGCGCGCGGCACAACCAGCGCACTTTTGTTATTCTGTGTAACGCAGCCTCTGTACAAAGACGTGTCCCGGGAGTGACTGTTGTTTTTCTTCTTATCGAGGACGACTGTATTAACTCCCAATCACGGCTCCAAAGAAGGCAAGTTGCTTGTTTACAGTTATTCTGGACTTTTGTTAAAAAAAAGTTTACAAGGCTGGGGGCCAAGTCGCTACAGATACGGCAATGCACTCCCACCCTAGCGTCCTCTACTACTAAAGCATACATTTTCAGCAAAAAATAAATATATTTCTTAAATGTTTTCATTATATGAAGTATCAAAACTATGCATGTATTTCTACTATGCAGTTTATTATCAGGAAAAGCTTAAAAAATGCTTTAAAAAGCCCATTTTTTTTTAGGCTTGGAACGCATTATTTCATTTTCCATTCATTGTAATGGAAAACATCGATTTGGTCTTCGAACAAATCAGTTCTCGAACCGTTTTCTGGAATGGATTGTGGGCGAGAACCGAGGCATGAATGTACTTTGAACTTGAGCTTTGTCCATTTTAGCAGCTAACAAGGAAAGTGACGATAATTTTAAATGTCCTTTTTTTTTTTTTTAACAAGGCTTTGTCTCCTACCATCTCTTTCAGGCCCACTCTCTACGTGGGAAAACTGGACTCCCATCTCTATGCTTCTTCTTCCCTCGTTCACCACGGATTCCCCTTAGTGGTGAGTTCAATTACAAGCTGTGTTTTCCGTGACCATCCCAGCCCAGTTTTGGTGGCGACGCTCCCGGTCCTGCGCAACAACAGTAATATAATATCCCATCTGGTGCGCATACTGTGACGAGCTCATTCAAAAGAGATCTCTCGTTTCCGTGGCAGCGGGGTCAGAGCCTGGGCAGGATCGAGGGTCCCGAGACGGCCGGCGTGACGGTCAGCGGACGAGGGGAGTGTGAGATCACGCCGTCCACTGACGTACGCTATCCTCCTGGGAGCACGGCCAGCCGGAAAAACCACTGGTTGCTAATCGGTACGCGCACACCCTTTCCCCAAACTCGATTGGGCCAGGCATACTGATTGTGGAATTTAACCCTGAATTAATTGAGGAGGACATTGCACAAAAGTCATCAAAATAATGGGAATGATTGTAATGTAAATGGAATCTTTGATCTTTGGTAGCATGTGACAAGACAGTGCTAACTTTTCTCTATGTACCGTAATTTCCGGCCTACAACCCGCAACTTTATTCACACGCTTTCAAGCCTGCGATTTATGCGGCTAATTTGTGTGTTTTTTTTCTAACGGCTGCAAGGGGGCACTTGACCGGAAAAGGTAAGAGTGACACTGGTGGAATATATGTGCCGAGGACTTTTACCAGCCCTGCTAGCGTTATCGGTGTGCTTGTGTGTTGCTGCTGAATTGCTGGCGTGTCTCAGTGATATTTACCCTAAGTTTTATTTTAACCGGCCCTCTTAGAGTTAGTGCTAGCGCTAAAGTTAACAGGGCAGGGAGAGACAGGGCTAGCTTTAGCGTGGTGCTAACGCCATGCTACCTTTACCGCAGCGCTAGCATGGCATTAGCAGTAGCATTAAACTCTTTCTTTGTAAATACGTCTTGTTTCAGTCTGGGCACTTGCGGCTTTTACACAGCTGCGGCTTAAGTATGTACCAAATGGTATTTCCTTTACAAATGTACTTGGTGAGGCTTATAACTAGGTGCGCTCTGTAGCCCGGGAATTACGGTACATTTCCTCTCTTCTGTTGTTCTTTTAATGTCTCTTATTATTGTTTATGGAGTCAAAAGTAAAATGAAGCGAGACAGATGATTAAGTGGGACAGAAGGATGGAACCGAAATGGACTAAATTCAGTAGACTGAAGTATCCCCAAGTGCGGTTATGTCAAATTGAGCGTGCATCTTTGTAAATGTCGACATGTAACGTCTCGGCCTCGCAGGCCACCACGAGCTCCCACCAGTCGCGCACACCACCATGCTGAGGGAGTTCCGAGGCAGCCTGAGCGAAGCCGTCATCCCTCCTCGGACTCCATCCTCGTCGCCCTCGCGCGCTTCCAACTACAACCAGCAGCGCGTGAGTCCTTATCCAGCGCCATTTTACTCATTTTTTCTAGGCCTTCCACGTCCTGCGTCTCACGTTACTGTTATCGTCCAGTACTGGTCAGTTGGGCCGAGCGATGGCGAAGATGACGGAGGAGCTGGCGACAAGAGGAGACTGGGACGGTCCCAAAAGCTGGTCGCTTTACTTGGCGTCTACGTGACGCGGGACTGCCTGACGCCGGCGGTGGTGAGCGTGTTGCTGGGGGGATGGCTCGCATACGCCATCGCATATAATGTGAGTCAGTCCAATTAGAATTTAACTTCTGTACTTAACTTTGTTTAAAAGCTCTCAAACATGACCTTGCGTATCTGCCTATTTCTTAACAGCGAGCAGCCAAGAAGCTAAAAGCTCAGCGGCGGCAGCAAGAGGTGGGATTTGAATCCTGTACCCGGCGCACTCGGGCAACGACCTTCACTTCCTCCGACTCGGCACTTTCCATCAACACGGAGGTCTCAAGTGGTAAGCAAGGGGAAACGTTCTCGTCTTTTCTTGATGCAATCCCATCTCGTCGCTGATCCATACGCATGACTTTTTGGAACACAGGTTATGCCAGCTCAAGGGCGTAGTTGGAGACACTTGAAATATAAATGTATTTTTTTTTTTTTTCCGATAAAAATATCCATCCATTTTCTTAGCCGCTTGTCCTCACGAGGGTCGCGGGGAGTGCTGGAGGCCATCCTATCTGTCAACGGGCAGGAGGCGGGGTACACCCTGAACTGGTTGCCAGGCAATCGCAGGGCACATAGAGACAAACAGCCGCACTCACAATCACACCTACGGGCAATTTTAGAGTGTCCAATTAATGTTGCATATTTTAGGGATGTGGGAGGAAACCGCAGCGCCCGGAGGAAACCCACACAGGCGCGCGGAAAATATGCAAACTCCACACAGAGAGGGCTGGGATCGAACATGGGTCCTCAAAACTGTGAGGCCAACACTTTACCTGCTGAGGCAAAGAAATGTTGCTGAAAATTCAAAGGAGGATTAAATGTTTTCTGTAAACATAAAATCTTCGCAGCTCATTTCAAAAAATTGTTTGGAGAAGAATTGTTTCCCATAAAAAGTATAAACAAATAAATATTGTTGAGCGTTCCTAATGATCTGAACCGTGGGCCAGGACCGCAAGGACCCCCCCCGTCCCAAGGCGGGCACGGCCCCACCCGCCGTCGACGAATCCCAGCGTGAGGGTCCTCAGAACTGTGAGGCCAACACTTTACCGGCTGAGCCACCGTTCTGCCCGATAAAAACATGTTTGATTGAATTCAAGAAAATGAAATTAAAATGCCTTTTTTAAAATTACCAAGTATAATTACATTTGATTTAACCCCCCTCACCCCCCCTAAAAATCATTTCATTGGTTGCGTCAAACAAAATTAAATTAAAATGCCTTTTTTAAATGACCAAGTATAATTAGTATAAAAAGTATAATTTGATTTAACCCCCCCCACCCCCCGAAAAAAACCCCAACATTTCATACGTGCATACATCACATGCACCTAACAAAGTACCAGGCAAAATAATTGCTGGTGTTTTAAAATACCGAAAGAACCGGACTGGAGCACAGTGTGGATAAAACATAAATTGTTAATATTTTATTGTTTGCAGACTCCCAGCATGCACCCGCAGACGCCCCGTCAATTCCTTCCACCAACAGAAGTCGAGCCTCAAGTGCGGAGAGTAGCAGCAGCAGCACAGCGGGCCACCAAACGGCCGCAGGTAGAAACGTTTTCTTTCTATCCCACAGATGAGCTTGATTTTACTTGTGCACTTTTCACTTAGCCGAAAACAGCGAGGAGGTGCACGTGGGCAAGATCTCCTTCACCACTTCCGAGGCCCTCGGGCACGGCGGCTCGGGAACATTCGTCTTCAGGTACGTCCGAAAGTCGCCGCGCGCGTCGGCCGAGCAGGCCGGTAATCTCGCCTCCGTACCGCGCCCGACGCAGGGGCAACTTCGACGGACGGCGCGCCGCGGTCAAGCGGATCCTCCCCGAGTGTTTCGAGGTGGCCGAGCGCGAAGTGCAGCTTCTGCGGCAGTCCGACGCGCACCCCAACGTCATCCGGTACTTCTGCACGGAACGCGACGGCCTCTTCACGTACATCGCCATCGAGCTGTGCGCCGCCACCCTGCAGCAGGTCGGGACTTCGTTTTGTTCCCGTTTCCCGTCAGTTCAAAATGTCGTCATCGAATTGGAGAAAATATCCGACGCGTATCTTACTGTTTTGTCTGCAGTACGTGGAGGATCCGTCGAATTTTCCCGACCTGAGTCCGATTTTGTTGTTGGAGCAGACCATGTGTGGCCTCTCACACCTGCACTCGCTCAATATAGGTTTGTGATACACACAAACACAAAACGCTGGATCCATCCGTCTATTTTATTTGCTGCTTATCCTCACAAGGGTTGCCGGAGTGCTGGAGCCTATCCCAGCTGTCGACGGACACGAGGCAGGGTAAACCCTGAACTGGTTGCCAGCCAATCGTAGGACACATAAAGATAATCAGCCACACTGACAATCACGCCTAGGGACAATTTATCCATCCATCCATTTTCTTAGCCGCTTATCCTCACAATTGTCGTGGGAGTGCTGGAGTCTATCCCAGCTGTCAACGAGCATGAGGCAGGGTAAACCCTGAACTGGTTGCCATTCAACTGCAGGGTACATAGAGACAAACAGCCACACTCGGAATCACACCTAGGGGCAATTTAGAATGTGTCCAATTAATGTGGGATGTTTTTTGGGATGTGGGAGGAAACCGCAGTGCCCGGAGAAAAACAACACAGGCAGGTTCGGGATTGAACCCGGGACCTTTCCAGCTGAGCCACCGTGCCGCCACACCGCTGCGTCATTACACCAAAGTTAATTTTTTTATTTCTTTTTGGGACAAGATTCAATACATGGTTGAATTAATTTATTTTATAATCAGTTAAATTGAACTTCTGTGTGTATTAAATATGTTTTTACATCACTGTTGTCTTCAGTGGTAGAGTGGTGTGAATAGATGCCTCTTTCTCTATGTACATACAGTTTTGCTCACTCCGGACAGACAACCTTAACCGGAAAAAGTAGTCAGCTGACACGCAATACGAAATATGAAATAATAATGGCGGCGCGGTGGTTCAGCTGGTAAAGCGTTGGCCTCACAGTTCTGAGGACCCGGGTTCGATCCCGGCCCCACCTGTGTGGAGCTTGCATGCAGGGATTCAAGAGAGGGGGGGGAAAAAAAAAAAAAAAAAGTCACATTCAGTGGCATTTCATAAATGTCATGTGCATGTCTAACCATCAGGTGGCACCGTAACCTCATAAGTTCCTTTTAGTTAGCATGGCCTAATCATCTGATACTAGTATAAATCAAAAATTCACGTTTTATATTTTGTATTTTCTTCATTAAGCACGTCTGTTTGTCTCCTTCTTTTATGTAGTGTTTTTATGTAGTCTTTTTTTTTTACTTTTACATGAAATGTATTCTTCAGGTTTATCTAGAGGTAAACGTTCTGATTTTTAACACCGCAACCGTCTTCCACAAAAGCGACGGGCGAAAAAAAAAATCAGCAAGCATGTTCTCAGTCTTCTCCGCCAGACCCAAATTCATTTTTCATGTGGTGACATGATTGATCTACAAACACTTAAGGCTTCAGATTACTTTTTCATTGGCTACGGTTCTATTTCCAGTCGAAATCTGAGATTCTGTGGCTCGGCTCAAGTTTCTACTGACCGTGTATGTGAGGATTTATGATTGTAAATAATTAAACGTGGTTTAAGATTTACAAATATTAGATCGAGGAGGAAAAGTCATCCTTCACACATCTCCCCCCCACCACTCTTGCTTACTTTAGAAGGGACAAAATGTCCTCACATGAGGTCCGTTTTCGGCACGTTTGTTCCCCCGCTTCAGGTTTTTTTAGCCAGTAAAAAGAGCTAGAAAAGAAAACACAAAAAATGACAATGGGGAAATTATGGGAAATGTTGAATCATAAATGTGAACAAAAGAATGTTTTTTTTTTTTTTCTGGCTCCCTTCAATCCAGTCCACCGGGACCTGAAGCCTCGCAACATCCTGCTGTCGTTCCCCTGCGCCCTGGGCAAGGTCCGGGCTCTCATTTCCGACTTCGGCCTGTGCAAAAAGATCCAGGACGGTCACAACAGTTTCTCGGTGCGCTCGGGCGTGCTGGGCACCGAAGGCTGGATCGCTCCCGAGCTGCTGCTGAACATTCCCGGCAGCAAACCGGTGAGTCTCGCGTTTCGAACAAGTTACATATGTGCTTCCTCTGTTTTTTTGGGTTTTTTTTTTTTTTTTTGGTC
Organism: Syngnathoides biaculeatus; assembly: GCF_019802595.1. Lineage (NCBI taxonomy): Eukaryota > Metazoa > Chordata > Actinopteri > Syngnathiformes > Syngnathidae > Syngnathoides > Syngnathoides biaculeatus. The sequence continues at coordinate 14,604,260 of NC_084648.1, read as the reverse complement.
TTTAGACCACCGCTGTGGACATCTTCTCAGCGGGCTGCGTTTTCTACTACGTGATCAGCGGGGGGAGGCACCCGTTCGGCGAGACTCTGATGCGGCAAATGAACATCCTGTCGGGAGAATATTCGCTCTCGCATTTCATGGAGACGATACACGGTGAGGATGGATGGATGCATGGATGGTGTGTGCGTGTGTCTGCTGCTTTGCAATATATATATATATATATATATATATTTTTTTTTCTTAAACCTAGCCTCAAATTATCAATTGTTAATGACCTCACCGTGCATGTATTCTTCTACTGCTCTGTGAGGTTTTTTTTTTTTGTTTCTCTTTACATCCTGAATTCGGGCGCGATCTCTATGGATGTAAATTAGTGATTTGAATTTGAAATGTAAAATGATCACATTTTCAATATTTTAGCGTAACCTTTCAATGCTAGCAATTCAAGCGGCTCCAATTTGCTGTCTAAAATTCACCGTCTGTGCCACCAGGCAGGGTTACTTCAGGTCAGAACCGAACAGCCAGCCAATCGCAGTTTCGCTTTCTCAGTCACGTGACGTCACATACTAAGAAAGCATAACTGGATTGGCTGGCTGTTCGGTTCTGACCTGAATTAACCCCGCCTGGCGGCACAGACGAGGAATTTTAGACAGCGAATTGGAGCAACTATTGAAAATGTGATCGCTTTACATTTCAAATTCAAATCCGTAGGTCTCTGCCTCTAGAGATTCTGCACCGTCATTGTTACGTTTCGGCACCAACGATTGGTCGAATAGTTTGATTGAAAACTACTTAAAGGCCCGACTACATAATTGCAAAGTGTGCTCGACTGACGTTGCTGTCTCTCATACATTTTTGATCAGTTCAAGTAAAAAAAGAAAAATAAGGGATGTATGCTTGATTGAATGACAAGTTGACATAAACGTTAACTACACAAATGTATGAATTTATTCTCCATTCAGTCAACTTTCTAAATTGCAAAATGTGCATTAAAATATTCTCTAAAAATGCATCAATTTCAGTCTCTATCAAAACGTTTGGCCGTGATTAAGATTCTTTGGAGGAAATTGTCTGGAAATGGCAGAAGAGGACTGGTGGTGATATTGTACGTCGAACATTTATTTTAATGTGTGGCAGTAAATAGATACCGTAATTTCCGGCCTATAAGCCGCGACTTTTTTCACACGCTTTCGACCCTGCGGCTTATGCGGCGATGTGGATAATTTGTGCGTTGTTTCTAACGGCCGCAAGGGGGCACTCGAGTAGAAAAGGTAAGAGTGACACCCTTGGAATATACGTGCCGAGGAAGTGACTTTTACCGGTATGTTTTTTTTTTTGTTTTTTTTTTTTTTTTTTAACCGACCCTGTTAGCGATGTGCTAGCATGTTGCTGCTGTCTTACTGCCGTGTCTCTGACTTTTATCGGTATGTTTTTTTTAAGTGCCATGCTAGCGTGTTGCTGCTGTGTTACTGCTGCGTCTTAGTAATTTAGGTGTTTTTTTTAACCGGGCCTCTTAACGTTGCGCTAGCGTTAGCACTCTGCTAGTGTGTTGCTGCTGTGTGACTGCCGCGTCTCAGTGATTTTTACCGGTATGTTTTTTTTCTTTTAACCGGCCCCATTAGCGCCGTGGTAGCATGTTGCTGCCGCGTCGCAGTGATTTAGGTATGATTTAGTGTGATTTCTTTTTTTTTTTTTTTAACTGGCCCTCATATCGCTGCGCTAGCATTAGCACTCTGCTAGTGTGGTGCTGCTGTGTTACTGCCGTGTCTCAGTGATTTTTACCGATGTGTTTTTTTAAAATCAGCCCTATTAGCACCACGCTAGCGTGTTGCTGCCGCGTCTCAGTGATTTAGGTATGATTTTGTGTAATTTTGTTGTGATTTTTTTTTTTTTTTTTAACGGGCCCTGTTAGTGCTGTCCTACCGTGTTGCTACTGCGTAGCTGCCGCAGCTGTTTTTTTTTTTTTTTTTTTACCGGTATGTTTTTTTTTTTTTAAACCAGCCCTGTTCGTGCCACTGTGTTGTTGCTATGTTAAGCTAAGCTAAGGTATTAAAACTTTGAAAGGTCTTCCTGTGTACCGTCTTTCTTTGTAAATATCTCGTGTTTCAACGTGGGCACTTGCAGTTTTTCCACAGGTGCGGCGTATGTATGTACCAAATGGTATTTCCTTTACAAATGTACCTGTTGAGGCTTACAATCAGTTGCGCTCTGTAGGCCGGAAATTACGGTCATAATTTTTATTTGCCTCAGTATAGGTCATTAGAAATCAGTCAAATTAGCATAATTATTATTCTTTTAAGGGCTAACTAACTTTACATGAGTTGTCAACGTTTGTTCAATGTGAAACTCTCGTTAAACCGTCGTAGCCCGTTTGTTAGTTAGTTTTAAACCCAAATAAGGTGACCTTCCCATCCAGCTGTTGTCGACGTGACCTGTGACTAAATTCCAGTGACTAACGTGCAGCAATGTTGTGAGTCATCAGAAGATGTTGTGGCTCAGGACCTGATCGAGCAGATGATCAGCTTGGAGGCGGTGTCTCGTCCGTCCGCCGCCTGCGTGCTCAAGCATCCGTTCTTCTGGAGCCCCGAGAAGCAGCTGCTTTTCTTCCAAGTCAGTTCTGTCGCTTACTCACTTTAGCCTCACTTAGTTCTTGTTTGGAATACGCCGAAACACTCTGGGCGCCCTTGTTGAGTCACGTCTGAAAAGTGAAAACAAACATTCGGAAAGTGGCCACTGGATTTCTTTTTTTTTTTTTTTTTTAATGGAAATGTCTTCAGTTTTGGAAAACAAGTGAAGGCACTTTTGTAAACTGTCAACAGAAAATCAGTTGGTTATCTGATTATTTTGAAGTTTCTTGTTTACTATTTTGCGCAGGGGTGTCAAAGTCATTTCTCTCGCGGGCCACGTTGTCGTTCGGGTTTCCCTCAGGCGGCCGCTTTGACTGTGAAACAATAAAAATGTTTAATCGTCTCATCATGTTTACATAATTTATGAACCGAAATCCAGGGGAATGCGTTTTTCAACTAATTCAAGCTTGGTAATACAAAAATGCTCTCAACTTGATCATTTATGATACATGACGATTTGAAATTTTGGTACAGATTTTTACAAGAATCATGGAATTGGAAACTCTGGATTTGTCTTTGCGGGCCGCATAAAATCATCCGGCGGGCCGGATCTGGCCCCCGAGCCTCGAGTTTGACACCTGTGATTTAACGGCAGTCGAGCATGCGTTCAGGTCGACTGCCTCGCTGATTAGAGGTTCTGGGTTTGACCCTCGACCTCTATGTGGACTTGTGGCTTTCCTCCTGCTTTGCTAGTTCATTGACGTATTAAAGTCTTCGTATGTGTGAATGAGGGCGTGAATTGTGATATTCCATTTGCCCTATGCTTGATTATTGATCGGTGTAGCCCACCGCTCACAAAAGTCAGGCCAACCGTGACCCGACGTGGGTAGGCAGTCACGTGAGTGCAAAGAAATTATTAGAATTTCGTAAAATGAAATCCAGAATTTCACTTCAACTTTTTTTTTTTTTTAAATTCAGTTACAGAGTGTGTTTTTTTTTTTTTTATTTTTTTTTTATTTCCTTACAGGATGTGAGCGACCGCATTGACAACGAACCGGCCGACAGCGAGATTGTGCTGAACCTCGAGAGCGAGCGCCGAGGGGTGGTCCGGACCAACTGGCGGCTGCACATCTCTGCGCCCCTGCAGATGGGTACGTTGCACATCTGCGCACAGCGGAGCCCCCGAGACTGCAAAGTCGGACGATGTTCTCATTTTGGTGGCAGTTTGGAGGGGGGGGGGGGGGGGGGGGGGGGGGGACTGCCTCAAGGCCAAATACAAAAACGTGAGATTGATACTTCAGGAACTCCTAAGAGAGTTCAGCTCAGTGAGCATCCAAAGTAATGTTTGTCAAACCTTCCATTTCAAGACACAGATGCATAAAACACAGATACATTAAATAATGCAAAACATAAAGGTGAGTGTGATCAACCGAATTTCATACCAAATACTATAGAACATGATTTTTTTTTTCCCCCACATTGAGAATCGCCCTATTTTTTTATGGAAGTAAATATGTCACTAGGATTTAAATTAAAAATGCCACAGAATTTTTTTTCATTGTATTTTGTACACATATTTTGACTACATTTTAAAATTCACATTGTTATTTCAAAGTGATCACATTTTCGATAGCTGTATTTCTGTTTATCTTTTCCACGTTCACAAATTCGGCATTTAAAAAAACCAAAACAAAATCAACCTTTCAAAATTCAAAAGCAATATTTTCAGTCTCCTGAGATTCAACTGGCTAAAATTCGCCGTCTAAATTCAGTGTTAAGAAGGCAGGGTTACTTCAGGTCACAGACATTAGCAAAGGATGTCAAAAATACCGGTAAAAATCAGTGAGACATACCAGCAACACAGCAGCAACACGCGAGCACATTGCTATCGCCAGCGCTAGGAGGGACGGTTAAAAAAAAAAAAAAAAAAAAAAAACCTAAATCACATACGCGGCAGTAACACACCAGCAACACGCTAGTGCGGCGCTAATGCAGTGCTAATAGGGCCAGTTAAAAGAAAAACATACTGGCAAAAGTCACTGAGATGCGGGAGTTACACAGCAGCAACATGCTAGCAGAGTGCTAAAGCTAGCGCAGCGCTAAGAGGGACGGTTAAAAAAAAAAAAACATACCGGTAAAAATCATTGAGACGCGGCAGTAACACTGCAGCAACACGCTAGCAGAGTGCTAACGCTAGCGGAACGCTAAGAGTGCCGGTTAAAAAAAGCAAAACACCTAAATCACTAAGATCTGGCAGTAACACAGCAGCAACATGCAAACACGGCGCTTACGCTAGCACGGCACTAACAGGGCTGGTTGGGGAAAAAAACATACTGGTAAAAGTCACTGAGACATGGCAGTAACACAGCCGCAACACGCTAGCACATCACTAACAGGGTCGATTAAAAAAAAAAAAAAAAAAAACAACAACAACAACATACTGGTAAAAGTCACTTCCTCGGCACGTAAATTCCGGTCTCACTCTTACCTTTTCCGCTCGATTGCCCCATCGCGGCGGCTAGAAAAAAAAGCACAAATTAGCCGCATAAACCGCAGGGTTAAAAGCGTGTGGGGGGGAAAAGCCGCGGCTTGTAGGCCGGAAATTACGGTATTTGTTGTCCGTCACGCTACGTCACTCGCAGACATTTTCCCTCCGCAGACTTGAGACGTTTCAGGACGTACAAAGGCAGCTCGGTGCGAGACCTCCTGCGAGCAATGAGGAACAAGGTGGGCCCGCTTGTCCCTTTCCGCGACGCCTCGACCCGCCGTCCTCCCGGCTCGTCTTTTTAGTAGTTTTTCGGTTTCTGCAGAAGCACCACTACCACGAGCTGCCGGGCCACGTGCAGCAGAGCCTCGGCGAGCTGCCCGACGGCTTCGTGGGCTACTTCACCTCCCGTTTCCCCAAGTTGCTGATGCACACCCACGCGGCGCTGCGCGTCTGTGCCCACGAGAGGCTGTTTCACGCCTACTACATGCCGCCCGACGCCAAGTAGCCGTCGCAGCCGTCTCGCTTTCGCGAAGCCGTTACACTTTTTAGCTACACCTTAAGATAGAGACCGTGGCTTGTTTCGTTTGTTTTTTTTTTTTTTAATATTTATTTTTTTAAACACATTTCAGACCAGATTTTAGGCTGGAACTGCACATTGCAAAAAAAAAAAAAAAGAAACGCTCGCTGGTGTGCTGAGTTGCATATATAGTATAATATGATGGAAGGGATTTATAATAAAGAGATTGATTTTAAAGAGAGTCCAATCGGGTTTAAATAGAACTTGTAGCAGCCCACTGCTAATGGCTTTTGCGAAGGGGAAAAGCTTGTGCGCTCTCGATGGTAGCAACACTGACTGATAAAAATGTACCACGTCCAAGACTGTACGTCTGCAGTGACGCCCAAGTGTATTTCACAACGCACCTGCCATATTTTTTAAAAATATTGTATATTGAGATGTACTGTCATTTTTTTTTTAGAACTCAAAGCTGTTTTTTTGTGTGAACTTGTTCCCGTTACTACGGACTGATTAAAGCTGTGGACTGCTGTAGAACCACTGTTGAGCCATTTTTAAAAAAAATTAAATTTGACTTTTGAGTGTGCCAAAGAATTAGGAATATTTGTCGTTCTTTGAAAAATGACATGGGGAAGAGACATGAATGCTGGCTTGTTAAATTCCATTTTTCCTTTTTTTTGCTTTATCCAAAGTTCCGTAAAAATTGGGCGACAATGTGGGTCAGCTGGTAAAGCATTGGCCTCACAGTTCTAAGGTCCCGGGTTCAAACCCGCCTGTGTGGGTTTCCTCCCACATCCCCAAAATATGCAACATTGATTGGACACTCTAAATTGCCCCTAGGTGCGGCTGTTTGTCTTGAAGTACCCTGCGATTGGCTGGTGACCAGTTCAGGGTGTACCCCTCCTCCTTCCCGTTGACAACTGCAACAGGCACTCCTGTGACCCTCGTGAGGATAAGGGGCTAAGAAAATGGATGGATGGAGAAATTGCCCCTAGGTGTGAGTATGATTGTTGCCTGTTTCCATGTGCCCTGCGATTGATTGGCTGAGAAAAAGTTCAGGGTGGACCCCGCCTTCTGCCCGATGACAACTGGTATAGGGTCCAGCACTCCCGCAACCCTCGTGAGGATAGGCGGCTAAGAAAATGGATGGGTAGAAGTAACGGCTCGATGAGAGAAAAAAATCTGGGCTTTCCTGCTTCGGCTGTTGTCTCAGAAAGGCAGAGGAAAATGGTTGGATTTTGTCACGGAAAAAAAAATCCTCGTGGGCTCCAGACGTCCTTCAAAACAAATGAAGTCACTTTGAAGGTCATAAACAGGCAGCCCATTGTCTTTTTTTTTTATATTTTCAATGAATTTTTGTGAGTTAGCGGTCACTACCCACATCACTTAAATGCCATAATGTGGAACTCCCCCCATGATTATTTTTGCTCCACACTTGAGAGATGAGCTCATGGAAAAACACGTTTTCCCACTGAACGTGGTATTCGTTTGAAATGTCAATAATGCAATGTTTTGATTTCAAAAGCAGCGGCTTTAAAAGCATCGCGACGTTTGAAAGACGTTTCTTGCCTTCTGAATTGGAGCACGTTTGCAGTACTGCGCGTCGGCCAAGAGGGGGCGGTGTCTCGCACTACGTGAGTCGAAACAGGAGAGGCATGCTGGGGTAATTTCATGAGCACATTTTGAATTCATAAAAGACTGCATGTTGAGATGTAATTTTTTTTTATAAAACAACTCGGCTTTTCCCTTGTGCGTGGGACTAATAACAAGAGTTCAACAGTGGCTCCGGTCTTAAACGACCGCAGGGAGCCGTCATCGAAACCGAAGTCAGAAGGCGAGACGCGTCATCGCTCACGCGGGCGACGACAAACTTGCTGCAATATTCCTCTCATGACGTTGTTTTTTTTTAATACACGGGGTAATAACATGTTTGCAATAGAATGTCAAGAGTTAGTTTGTGTGTCGTGATTGAACGCCGCAATTCACTTCATTGTGCTCTTCCTTGGGGTGTGCCCAACTCGACCACTGGGAGGCGGCATAACACTAGCCCATCCATCCATTTTCTTCGCCTCTTATCCTCACGGGGGTCGCAGGAAGTGCTGAAACCTAGCCCAGCTGTCGACGGGTCACCAGCCAATCACAGGGCACATAGAGATAAACAATCATACCTAGGGGCAATTTAGAGTGTCCAATGAATTTTGCATGTTTTTGGGATGCGGGAGGAAACCGGAGTGCCCGGACGAAACCAACGCAGGCACGGGGAGAACATGCAAACTTTACACAGGTGAGGCTGGGATTGAACCCAGGTCCTCAGAACTGTGAGGCCAACGTTTTACCATCTGATCCACCGTGCGATGTATGGGATAGGCTCCAGCACTCCCCGCAATCCCCATGAGGATAAGCGGCAAAAGAAAATGGATAGATGGATTTATATATATATTTTTGGGGTCAATGGTGTAGCGTACATACAATACAGGACGGCCCAATGGAGCAACTGTCAAGTGTTGGTCTCAGAGTTCTGAGGACCCGGGTTCGATCCTGGCCCTGCCTGTGTGGAGTTTGCAACCCCTGCGTGGGTTTTCTCCGGCGACTCCGATTTCCTACAACAACCCCAAAACAAGAATTGGACACTCTAAATTGCCCCTAGGTGTGAGTGCGATTGACTGGCAACCAGTTCAGGGTGTACCCCGCTTCCTGCCCGATGACAGCTGGGATTGGCTACGGCACTCCCGCGACCCTTGTGAGGATAAGCGGCTTGGATAATGGATGGGTGGATACTATTTGCTAAACTGCTGCTGAGTCGAGTTCACTGTCATCATGCAGAGCCCCCCCCCCCCCCCCCCCCCCCCCAAAAAAAAAATGCAGAACCATGAAAGTCAGGTCGCCCACCTCAAGGCACCACTGCGCTTATTAAAAATGTAATTTATTTTTACGACTCAATTTGTTTTGTATGTACGTGCACACGCAGCCTCCACGAATCTGCGTGCTTTGGTTCCTTGTGGAAAAACCAAACAAGTACGTTGGGTGGTGTCAGTTTGAACGTGCAGAAAACGCGGCGCAAGGAAAAGCCCAGAACAAAATGTCCCCCCTCGACGGACGTCCTTCCTCGTATTTTGCACACGGTTGCGATTTTCCTTGATGCCGATTTATTTTCTGCTCTCGCCGCTTTTTGCAGAACCCAGCGGGAGGTCGCCTTTGTTGTTGTGCGCGCCGGAGGAAAAAGTGGATTTTTGCGCTCGCTCCGTCCGAGCACCAGGACAGGAAGTGGCCTCCGTAGAGGAAACTTGACCCCCCCTCCAACAAAAAAAAAAAACCCTTAACTCTCTCCCCTCGTGGTACTTTTACTTGTCTTCCGCCCTTTGTAGCGCCATCCCATCCCTCCACCTTCTCCTTTTTCTCGCAGCGTGAACGTTGAATTGCATTTTGGTCGTATTTGTATTTTCTTTCTTAGTCAAGTCAATGCATGAAAATATTTCAAAACAAAGACTTTTTATTTTGCTTTCTTCAACATCACAGCAAAGTGCCTGACATTTAATATTCCCATTTCAGTTCCTCCTTTTTGATTAAAAATCACAACTTTTTTTCCCCACTATATATTTCTTTTTAGGCGGCACGGTGGTTCAGCTGGAAAGCATTGGGTTCACAGTTCTGAGGAACCGGGTTCGATCCCGCACCCACCTGTGTGGAGTTTGCATGTTCTCCCCGTTCCCGCCCACATCCCAAAAACATGCAACACTAATTGGAGACTCTAAATTGCCCATAGGTGTGATTGTGACTGTGACTGTTTGTCACCATGTGCCCTGCGATTGGCTGGTAACCATTTGACCGCTGGCATAGGCTACAGCACTCCCGGCGACCCTCGTGAGGGTAAGCGGCACAAGAAAATGGACAGATGGATATTTCTTTTTACATTCCAAGTTTCTTAAAGGGCTACTGACACTTAAAGCATGATTTTTAGTATGTTTTGTATGTAAAAAAGGCAAGTTGCACAGGTTAGTGAATATTAATTAAAGGTCCACTGACATGAAATGCATGATTTTTAGTATGTTATTAATGAAAAAATGGAAGCCGGAATGGACCCATCCGCTTTTTTTTTTCCATCACACGTCATGATGTTGTCGTAGGTGGATTTTTGTACCTCCCGCCATGAAAATCCTCTCGAGGGATTCGTTTTGGAGAAGAAGCAGGAAGTGAGTTTTTTTCCAGAACCCACACTGGTGGTTTCTTGTTTTTATACCAGTTTTAGTGGTGCGAAAGTAGCTGTTTTTTTTCCCTGCGTGTCAGCCAAAATGCCGACTCGTTGTATTGCCGGATATTGCTCGAACACTTGGGAGGATGGATTCACTCTTTGCACTTTTCCAAAAGACCCGGTTTGTTGTGACCCGGATTGCACAGGTACAAAGGACGAGAGCTTCGTGGGTACCAAATGACAGGTAGGTGTGTACAGAGCTATTAAAAAAAAAAAAATCATAGTTTGGGGGACAACGTAATCCTTCTTTCAGCGAGCGACCAGTGACGTACGCTACATACAGTCAGGGAGTCTGTTGTTAGTTAGAAGTGATCCGCATATCATCTAAATGCAGCTTGAAACGAAAGGGTAATATTGCCCCGGTCACTTCACTCGGTTGGGAGATGTTCTCTTCTTCGAAAAGAGCTTCCGTGTCAGAAGGGGCGTCGGAAAAATCCGAAAATCTCTGTCGTGTACGTGTTTTCAATGGCGAATGTCCCGGTGTGACGTCTGCTGATGACGTTGCAGGCAACATGGCTGCCACTGGGATGTCGAGTGAGACTTCTGCAACTTTGCGCATGGATGACACGCTCTCTGCTCATATTTATTTTTTCGTATTATTCTATGTAATTTTCGTAACAAGGCCTATTTTACAATGTATACGGGGATGTCAGTGGCACTTTAATTTCCGAGCAAAGAATGCAAATGACAAATTTCAGGTATTGGGCAAACATTTTCGTAGGATTACCGAGCGTTGGGCGGCGGTCTCTGCTCTGCCAAATAAACAAGACATTTTTTTTTTTTTTAAACTAAAATGTTACACAAATTGTCCTGTCATTCCCTTGGCGCTGATCTTTTTTTGCTCACACAATTGTGCAGGGTGGTGACCTCTCGCTTAGCCCCCCCCCCCCCACAGAAAACAAAGTAAAACAGCGTTTGAGCAAACGGCAGTGTATTTAACCACACCAAAAAAAAAAAAAAAACAACAGCCAATAAGGCACAGAGGAAAAAAAACAACAACAAGAACTAAACAACAGCAGAAGGTCAAACGAAGGAGAGAGACCAAGCTTTAGGGAGCCTCCATCTTGTCCCCCCCCCCTCCCCCTTCACTCCAGATTTTGTCCTAGTCCCTCAGCACACTTCCGGCACTGTCACATTTATTTACATTTTTTTCCCACCCCCCCATAAAGCTGTGTGAAGTGGGTTAGTCGTACATTTGCAGTGCTGCTGTTAACAGGGGAATCTTTTTAAACATTTTTTCGTTTTTAATAACGCACAAACTGCCACAGTTTTACACTCCTCTATATACAGGAAATTTGAGCAGGAACAAAAGGCCATCGTTGAAATTCAAAATGAACATAGATTACAGTTGTAACGCAGTATTAATAACAAACGTGGAAGTGCTTGTTAACCCTTTGGAGCAGGGACCTTTTTTCTTTTTAAATCAGGGCAAAGCGTTATCGTATTATTATTCTATTACAAACATTTGTCAGTTAAATGTTTTGCGTCCCTCTTGGATGTTTTTGGGGACTTGTATGGCAGTCCGGATAAAACGTGGGAGGCAAAAAGTCAACATCTCCCTGTTCAAATGCCGGTTTTTCATGATATAAAAAAAAAAAAAATAGACCAGGATTAATTATTTCAAAACTTTTTCCATCAAAAACCTGAGCAATTAAAAATAATGATCGTTTTGAAAAAAAAAAAAAAAAAGTTTGATTCCTGGCATCCCCAGTTAAGAGGGTGTGTACAGTTCTGCAAAACCTCAGTTGTTTATTTTTACTCCCCTAATAAAAAAAAAAGATTTTAATCAATTAATATGTCCTGTTTACAGGTCACATTCATGGTGCAAAAAGTTTTGAAACAAATGTTTGACGGTTTTAATTTCCTGTCAGCAGCAAATGAATGAATCCGTTTCTTGTACCAAAACATTATAAAAGAATCCATTATTCGCAAAGGGAGGGAGCGTCTACACACATTCAACATCAAGCGATACAAACGGGTATGCCGGAGCCGGCGTTGTACTTCAATTAAACACGTGGCTTAAGTTTTAAAAGCGTTTCGGATTGCGAGCGTGAGCTGCTCGGGAATCCCGTCAACACCACGGACCGCTTCCAAGTATTGTCACGCCCTATTAGACACTGTCAAGTTCCGTTTTGTGCACTCCATTTACTGGATTTCGCATCAGAACAGTGACTGCCGCGGCAAATATTTCAAAAATGTAAACATCTCGCCGGGATCCGGGGCAATCGCGGCCCGCCGTCCTGCCGCGTTGTCTCGTGACTGTTCGGTTTTGTTTACGTTGGCCTGAAGAGGGTCTGCCTCGGCCACCAGAAACATTGTCAACGGAGCTTAGAAAGTATACAGTGGCGCCTTGAAATCTATAAATTTTCTTCTTTTCCTTTCGGCTTGTCCCGTTAGGGGTGGCCACAGAGTCGAACTTCATCTGTCAGTCCATCCATTACTACCGCAAACAGGAAGGGGCTCAGCGCGAATCCCTGATGCAGTCCCACCTCCACCTTAAACTCTTCTGACACGCCGACGGCACACCTCACCGCTGTTCTGCTGCCCTCAAACACGTCCCGTACTATTCTAACGCATTTCTGCCTTGAAATCTCAAATTACCTTACAAAAGCATACAGAACAAATTAAATAGAATATAAAAAAAAAATGGAACCCGTTTTTCATGGAAGTAAATTAGTGCCACCAGGATTTGAATTTGAAATGCCACAGAAAACAGGATTTGAATTTGAAATGTAAAGTGAACACATTTTCAACAGTTGCTACAATTCGCTGTCTAAAATTCACCGTCTGCGCCACCAGGCGGGGTTACTTCAGGTCAGAACCGAACAGCCGGCCAATCCAGTTATGCTTTCTTAGTCACGTGACGCCACGTGGCACAGAGGGTGAATTTCAGACAGTGAATTGTAGGAACTTCAAATTCAAATCCTGGTGGCACCAATTTACTTCCACAGTTTTTATCACACTTGGAATCATCCGGATGACATTTTTTTCTGCTGCCGGCCTTGGCCACCTGGGGGCAGCATGAGAGACGGAAACATTGTACGCGGACATTTGTACAGTACGAGATAGGCTTAGGTGGAAAAAGATGACACGCTGTGGCGACCCCTAACGGGACAAGCCGAAAGGAAAAGAAGAAGAAGAGGAAGTCCTCCCAGTTTTTTTTTTGCAGAGGATAAAGAATATACGACTGTGGGTGCTGTCATGTTGAATGTCTACATTTGTTTCTGCACTGTTAGTGTTCAAATATCATAATTAAAGGGTGATATAAGTTTCCCAAAATGTGTTAGCATTAGCATTAAGGTAGCGGACTAAAGGCGACTCCTACTTTTGTGTTTATTATGACGTTAAATTTCCAGCGTTAGTGGCATTAAACAGCTTGGAAACTTCTCTCTTTTTTTTTTTTTTTAAACAATTGTTCATAATTTGTGAAAATTCATTTCACCGGCACCATGCAGCGCTTGCGTCTCGAGTTTGAAAAAAAATCAAATCAAATCTGACTGCTAAGATCTTGCATGTGAAGGCACCACTGTAGTTCCACTGATAAAACGGCCTCGTGCTTTGAATTTTGCTCCTTGGCTCCTCAGCTGGATGAAACAAAATATTTGACATTAATCGCAGGGCACGAATTGATTTCCCAGTGCTTCAAATTGGATTCACTGGCATTGGGGGAAGCGACTCCCACTCGCGCCAAAAATCGCCAAATATCCTCAAAGAGCGACACAACCATTTTGATCCAACAAAGCATTGCAATGCCATACCGATTTCTGACATCTGAACCATTTTTTTTTTTTTTAATAAAAAAAAAAAAAGAAGCCCTCACATGACTGGGAAAGAAGCAAGTGTGTCGTTACTTGCTCTTCGAGTGAGCGGCGTACTCCGGACGAGCAGCGACACAGTACAAACATCCCCGAATCTTCACTCCGGTGCTGATTCATCGCGGTCGTCTGTGACCTTTTCTTTTGCGGGCTGGAACATGCAGACAGATTAAAAATATGACTTTGTGTTGAACACTTGCAACATTTCGCTTTAGCTCCAACCCCCGAATGCCTCTTAAGGAGATAAAGTAATATTTTACAAGATGTCACAAAAGAAGAGATTGTGACTCGGGAGTAACGATAGAGAGCTCGTGCACGTGACGTCACCATTTTCACGGCGGCCATATTGCCTGTCAAACAGAGCTGCTCAACAGTGCGGGGGACGTTGAACCGCAGCAGAATATTCGCAATGCCCGAGACTTGTTGCGCTGTTGGTTATCACAACAGACGGGACAGATATTCAAAGATATCATTCTACTTAATACCAGAAAATATCGATGGATTTCGGCGATTCAACGTGATGGATGGTGCCCGACCAACATACACACACGACTGTGTTGCGATCGCTTCATTTCAGGTAGGAATTATTCTTCTCAATCTCAAATTACTAAAAAGTATTTATAATGCCAAGTTGGCTCATTTAAGAACAATTGGTGTTCAAAAAAAAAACCGCACACGGAAGCGTGTTACGGCGTTAATCTTCGGGAAACCTCCCCCCGACGTTTTTTTTTAAATATGCATTGTTCTCAAATGATTCTAACGTGTAATTTATAAAAAGTTAATAAACCGTCAGTCACACAGAAGTTTACGTAGGTTAACCTGTGGCCGCAACGCGCTTCCTTGTACGTGGGCTGAAGCCTATCCCAGTGGTTTATTTTCTTCTTTTAACCCAGGGTAGCAATTTTTTTGCCCTATTGAGGTAAAAGTCTCCTAACAGGTCACAATCAAGGAAATAACACTTTTTTCGTGTTTATGGTTAAGTTATATGATAACTTTACTAATTTATAATCTCGTCTGCCCGCGAGAGAGTACTTGGGTTTTCTTAGTAGATCGTCCCAAAAATAGGACCTTGCTCATTAAAGGATATATTTTTCAAGGGGAAAAATGGAGGATATAATGCATGAAAATCATGATGTACTAAAAATGGGACGTTAACCATTGGACTCATTTGAGAACAATGCGTATTTAAAAAAAAAAGTATGTCATGGAGAAGTTTGCCAAAGTTTAACGTGTAGCCGTAACACACTTTGTGTACGGGGAAGCCGACTCGCTGTCTTTTTTGTTTTTTTTCCCCCAATCATAGTTAATGAATGCGAGTTTGTGTAAAAGCAGGGCTCGGTTATTGAAATATTGGAATTTGTATTGAATACTAGCTGAAAAGATCGATGGATTCCGGCAAAGGTTAACGTGCGGTCGAACACGTTTCTGCGTTCACGAGCCGTCCAAACCGTCGCTATGTGGGATTAATTCCTGATGAAAACAGATCCAGCAACAGAGTATTTGTATGCATAAAGACTTTTATACACTTTTAAACTTTTCTGTGTAAATCCCGACAATTTACTCACCAAGTCACAACGTGTGGATCCAGTTGTCCAAGACAAGCGGAAACGAATTATCAGTCCAATTTCTTAGTACGGCGACGTGCACAAAAGTCACATGATTTGATGACGTAGGTGCAGGAGCTCTATACCATCTTCTGTTTTTAGACCGGCAAACATTTTTTTTTTTTAAATTAGCTCGCACGCCGCTTATTGCATCAGTGATTATGACGCTGACGATGGGACTAGTAGACCTCGCCTAAACATGGCGAGTACTGAAGCGAACTGTACCGCTTGGTGGAAAGCTTTGAAACGCCATTTACGAGTTATTTTTGATCCACATCCATGTACTACTGCACTTTGTCCTCACTAGTACGATGTTTCGCACTGCACTACTAGAACTTTGGCATACTAGCAGAACAACTACATGTTAGTAGTGAGGCAAAACTACTGCAATGCTACTAGTGACGCGCAGTAGAATTTTGATGCGATCTGTAGTAACACGGTTGTTAACTAGCAGGATCCGACTTTAGGCTCTCCGAGGCGAGTTGCGGCAGGACCAGTACTGCGCCTGCATATTTGTGATATAATACGCCCATTTTCAAAAATTATTTCATAGTCATACCTTCCTGATACTCATTGTTTCACGTAACAAAATATTGACAGCTTAATGTTTTTTTTTCCGATTGGTTCCCGTTTTGTGGCCGGCGAGCATTCGTAGCGCCACGTTTGGATCCTTCGACGCGGGGTCTCGTTTGAGAAACAGAATTCTCCGAGCGTCGGCCGACTAATAGCGAACGCGAGCCGGGCTCAAACGGCTTTCCGTGAGAACGGGGCCCTCGAGACCCGTTTCCGGGTTGTTGTTGTTGTTGCTGCGTGAACTGCAGCTGGCCTCCCGTCATCGTTGATGATGCCAGAACACAATCATCATCATCATCATCATCTGCTCCCGGTTCATCGACAGGACGCTTGTGCAACTTCATCACATAACGCAGCATATGACCACAACGGCCCAAAACCTCGGTCACGCGGACCCCCCCCCCCCCCTCTGACCTTATTTAGTGACCGTGTTGTCATTAGTCTTGCAGACGTCCGAAAGAAAAACCCAAAATATTTCAGCGCTTGTTTCGTTCAAATCATTTTACGTGTGTAAGAAAGGGAAGAATGAGACTCCAACGCATACTGACACAATCCATGTTCGGGTGCATCAGATGCGTTAGGCAACGACTCCACACGTTGTGTCGGAACCACTCAGCGGGTCCACTAAACCGCTCCACAGGTCAGTGTTGATACAGCCAAGTCCTGTCGGGCCCCCGCAGGCTTTTTTTTTTTTCATTTTGATTCTCCGAAAGTCAAGAGTGTTCCTTTTTTTGTTTTTTTCAGTGTTACTGCAGCATGATGTCCTTGAGGTTCTCCTGCAGGATGGTGTCCTTGACGGCGTGGAAGACGAAACGGATGTTTTCCGTGTCCACCGCCGTGGTGAAGTGGTGGAACAGCGGCTTGCCTCGGTTTCTCCTTTTGCGGCTGAACGCCTGCACCAGAAACGCCTGCGGGAACGACACGGCGGTTAGCGGCAGTGCCACCGATCGGTAATTGTTAGCGTAACCTTAAAGGTCAAGTGTCATGATTAGAAACATTCGAAAATAGATACATAGAACATTATTCTCTTCGATGTCTGTATAAAAAAAAAAAAAAAATGAGCAGAGAGCGCGTCATCCATGCGCAAAGTCTCATTCGACATTCAAGTGGTCGCCATATTGGCTGCATCTTCTGTTCATGACATCACATTGGGACATTCGCCATCGGCCCGATCCACCTCCGCGGCGGCGATGACCAACGTCGCTCGCGGACAACGACGATGCTGCAGCCCGACTGCCTCCCTGTCCGATCCACTTCCTTGGCAGCGATAAACAACGCCGGCCACAAGCGATAACGACGCCGCGGCCAAACCACCTCCCTGTCTGATCCACCTCCGCGGCAATGATTAACAACGCCGCCCGCGAGCGACGACGACGACAACGCCGCAGCCAAACCGCCTCCCTGTCCGATCCATTTCTGCGGCGCCGATAAACAACGCCGGCCACGAGTGATGACGAACCCCAGGCCAAACCGCCTCCCTGTCCGATCCACCGCCACGGTGGAGATGAGCCACTCCGGCTCGGTGCCGCGACGAGCCAACCCTGCGACGCGGCGTCCATCGATCACGGCTTCAGCCGGGGTGGCACATCGACAGATTTAGAACTCCTGATTTACAGATTACACTGCCCTTCAACTATTGTTTTTTTTTTTTTTTTTTTTTTTAGTAGCTCTATGCACATCTACCTGTAATTGGAACCGAGGAAGCTCCTTCAAAACGTCCTTTGCACTTGTGCAATCCATTTTTCGCGACGAACCGGGTCTTTTGGAAAAGTATGAGGAGCGAATCCATCCTCCCAAGTGTTCGAGCAATGTCCAGCAATACGACGAACCGGCATTTGGGCTAACACGAAGGAACAAAGAGCGACCTTCCCGCATGTAAAAATAACAGAAACATACCGTCTGAGTGCGCTACTGCCCTGTACGTCACTTCCTGCTTCTTCTCCAAAACAAATCCCTCGAGAGGATTTTCATGGCGGGAGTTACAAAAAACCGTGTATGTCAAAATCATGTTTTGTGGTGAAAAAACGGATGGGTCCGTACCGGTTGCCGTTTTTTCACTAACATACTAAAAATCATGCATTTAATGACAGTGGTCCTTTAAAATATTACTAGTACCCTGTTGTGAAAAAAAACATTTGCGACCAGCTACGAGCATTCGCGTGTTGATGAGTGATGAAACAAATACTTCAAACTTGCTACCAAGGCAGATGAGTAGTTCCAACTTCTGAGTTTTTAATGACATATAAGGGAGCTTTGTATAAGTATGAAAAAAAAAAACCAAAAATCAAGAACAGATCTTTTTCCACCAGTCACAATCAGCCCTGATTTCCCATCACCTAATCGGATCGGTGGGTGTCGATACCTGCACGTCCTCCAGCCTGCGCGGTTCTCCCCTGAACTCGGGAAAGTTCTTGCGGATGTCGGCCGTCCGGATCTTGTCCACCAGCAGGTCGGTCTTGTTGAGGAAGAGGATGATGGAGACGTTGAGGAAGAGCTTGTTGTTGACGATGGTCTCAAAGATGTTCATGCTCTCCACCAGCCGGTTGGTGCGGCGGTCCTCCATCAAGACCTGCAATCAACGGACGCGGGTTTAATGTACTGTAGACCACTGCAGATTTGCGGTTTTGTGAATAGCGTCCTCGAGCACACAGGCCAACAATTAGCATGTATCTAGTGGCATTGTCACCCTCTTAACAAAAAGTTTGCAGAAATACATGTGGACGGATTGTATAACAATACTCACTGGCATATATTCTTTATCATCTGCGAAGAACGACTAACAATCCTTCTGGATTTGGACACCAGAGGAGCTGAGCCTCCAGCACAGTACAGTGAATACTCGGTTCTTGAACAAATCGGTTTTCGAAGGAAACTTTAGAGATTTTTTTTTTTTGCTTATGTTTTCAAATGAAAATCGGTGCTCGAACGGCTGCGACAAGACCCGGAAATAACGTAACGCGCGCGACCGGACCAGCTGACCCACGACGCGCGTTGTTATTGTGCATAGAGCAGCCTCTGTACGCAGACGTGTGAAATATCACAAATCGGTTCTCGAACCGCCTTGTGTAACGGATTGTGGTCGACAACCGAAGTTGTACTGTATTTCCAGAAGTCGTATACCGCCCCCAGGTCGCCAATGCGTACATAACCGTATGAGCAGCACAATGTGCATTGCAGGAGAACAAAAAGTAATTCTAAAAACACTTTATTTTATAATCTGATCTAATCACGTAAATTCTGTATGTTTTTGTTAAATAACCAATATAAAACTTAACATTGGAAAAAAAAAAAAATTCCAATTTTAATTTAATATTTTGTTTTTTCGGGGCGAGGGACGGGAAAAGATGGTATCTCACGGCGCCACTCTTTGTGCGATCGATCAATTTTTTTTTTTGACAAATTAAAGGAATATTTCCCGCGGCACCCCTGCCTGCTTTTCCTCGGCACACGAGTGCGCCACAGAACCCGGTTTGGGAATTGTGGTCTATCCGGCAATCAAGGACTCAGTCATCATCATATGACCGCTTATTGGAAGAGGAGCCAGCGCTGAGGAAACAGTCGGGTTTGTTCAAGGCCGCCACAAAGACATCTTTGTGAGTCCAAAACCTATGATGTCTGTCGTCCATTTCTGCGGCTTGGGATAAAGGCGCCGTTGTCTTCCCCCGTCGCGGTTACGTAACCTCGTACCTGGTCGTACTCGGACGACGACACCATGAAGAGGATGGAGGTGATTCCGTCGAAGCACTGGAACCACTTCTGCCTCTGCGACCGCTGCCCGCCCACGTCCACCATCTTGAAGGGAATCTTCTTGATGACAAAGTCGTGCTCGACGATGCCCTTGGTGGCCTTGCGGGCGAACAGAATGTCCTGCCGGCTCGGGACGTAGCTCTGAGGAGGACGGCCGCAAAGCGGGATTGGTAAGTTTTTTCAGAGCAAGACTTTCGTTTGGGTCGACGCTCAAGGTGACTCACCAGCTGACCGATGCGCTCCAAGTTGTCCAGGAAGTATTTGACTGACTCACTCTGCAGGCAAGAGAAGTGGAGGGGGATGCATTAAACCCACAATATGGAACCGAGTCAATGGGTCGGATCCGCCGAGCAATTCTACTCGGACCGCTACTCGACGACTGTATTTTAATGTCGGTGGTTTCTAGAGAACCAAGTATTTTTTTTCTTCCAAGTAGTACTTCAAAAGCTTGGGAACCACTGATCTGGAAAACTTGGTTCCGATTAAGACTCATTTGGGCAAACTCCAAGAACAGGTGTCAAACTCAAGGCCCGCAGACCGGATTCAGACGCTTCCCGCAAATATCCCTGTCCAT
The DNA here is from genome assembly GCF_019802595.1 of Syngnathoides biaculeatus. Lineage (NCBI taxonomy): Eukaryota > Metazoa > Chordata > Actinopteri > Syngnathiformes > Syngnathidae > Syngnathoides > Syngnathoides biaculeatus. Next base: position 14,584,129 of record NC_084648.1, on the reverse strand, counting down.
AAAAAAATAATAATTACCTTATGGCGTTTCAATTGTGGGGAAAAAAAAAACTGTGCATGTTAGCTTGTCACTAGTTTGACTCTCCTGCTTTCTGGTAGTCACCCAAAATGGCTCCTTAAGACCAAAATGGTCGACATCCTTTCCAAAATTTAGGGTGTGCTGTGTTATGTCATGTTAGACAAGCTCACCCACAATTTTGTGGCAATCTGTATTTTGTTCAAACATCCCAAATCCTCCGAATAAGTGTCTCTCAAACATTTTACATCAAGTGCCACCAAATAATACCCGACGTTCCGAGTACCGCCATATTTAAAATACAGTCGCCCAGTGTTCCTCAAAAGTGAGGCACAAAAGGAAAACAAAACAACTACACATGGATAATCATTCACCTCAAATGTATTGCACACCAAAAAATTATATAAATTCTATACAAATAAAATAAAATATATATCGCTAAAGATTAAATACAACTGCGCTACACTTAAATGCACTTTACTGGATTAAAAACAAAGATCAAGCAACTGTAGTTTGAACATTTAATTCGGTGATTATTTTGCGTACCACAGAGTGTGCCTGTGTACACCGAGAAGTATTTGTACCATACTTTGAGAGCCACTGTGAAATAATTTATCAAATTTTGACATCATGTTCCACCTATTCCGCCCGTTAAATGACCTCCAGTAGGCAAAAAGCTTTGCGGTTTAGTGGCCAGGATACCTGCTTCCGATTCAGACTCATTTGGATCCTCCATCCATTTTTTTAGCAGCTTATCCTCACAAGGGTTGCAGGGAGTGCTGGAGCTTATCCCAGTTGTCAACGGGCAGGAGGCGGGTTTGCCAGCCAATCGCGGGGCACGCCGAGACGAACAGCCGCACTCACAAATCGCACCTATGGGCAATTTAGAGTGTCCAATTCATGTTTTTGGGGAGTGCCCGGAGAAAACCCACGCAGGCACATGCAAACTCCACACAGGCGGGGCCGGGATTGATTTCCAGCTGCTCCACCGTGCTGCCCTCATTTGGACCAATTCTTTCGTTTTTTTTCCTGACTTTTACGTTAAAATTGAGTTTTCGGACTAGCCGCGGCGTCATTTCCCAGTTCATAGAAATAATAGAAAACAGAAAAAAACAAAAAAAATTGCAGTTCCAAGGAACAAACATTTTAACCCACAAAGGCACCTCACATAAAAATGAACATTTGTTCGACCGTGAAAGATCAACTGGACTGGCCCTGGACAGAAGAAAATGTTTCTCCGCGTCTACTTTAACGGAGTTATCTAAAACCAATTCCCCACGGAAGCTGTCGCTGATAAAAGGCCGCTCGCTTTCACGCAACAAACGGGGGAAGAAAAAAAAATAAAAAATGAGAAGCATGTGATGCAACACGTAGCTCAAAAGCGTCCATTGCGCTTCAGAAACTTTGAAGCCCCACCCCCCAAAAAAGTTTTCTTCTCCGACTAAATGTCTCCTGTGTGCACGGGGGTGTACATTGTGAACCGATATAAGTGGAGTGGCCAACCAGAAAAGATGTGAGCAGCCAGAACTTCCTGACCCACTTTCTTTATCCACGTCGTGTTTTAATTGCATTTTGTGTACTTTCCAGCAAGATGGACAAAGAGAAGTCATTTTAATACAATACAGCGATGAGCAGATAATGCAAAATATGTCAATTGACCGTGTAATACAACGTTTTGAAGTCACGTTTCAGACCAGTTGCTGGACTGCACATTTCCTGCAATTAATAAAAATGACAAAAGTGCAAGAAGTAATTATGATCATTTTTTGATCAAAAATTAAACAGAACAAATGTTTACTATACAAATAATGTAATTATATCATTATAGCTCATGTCCATTTGTACAAATGCCTCCTTGGGTCACAAGATAAAAATATAAAAAGTCAATAAAGAGTGAATGGTTCAGTTCAGACGACAAAAAAATATATATTTTTTTTCGCAAATTTACATTAAAAAAAGTTTTGTTTTTTTCCAGAATAAAATTTTTGTTATAATTATTATATTACTTATATAATTAAAAATGACTACTTTTTCCAACCAGACCTATTGTTCTGTTTAAAAAAAAAAAAAAAAAAATTCCCCCACCCCAAGTTATTAAAAGTAAAACTGCGACCAGAGCACGCCTTTCTGTGACGCGTGTTCTTACGCCGCTGCACAGAATCTTCAACCTCGTGTGCTGCCACAGTCGTAAAATGTAGCCCTAAAATTGCGAATTGGGGATGAATCAAAATAAAAATAAAAAAACCAGTACACGCGAAATCTGCATCGAAGTCATCGCAAACATATCACTAATGTCATTTGATTGACAAATAATGATGGGCACTTTTTGCCCAGTCATCATATTTCATGCACGAGAACGATGAATATTACAACATTTGATGATCTTTTGAAGCCGTTATTCAATGTTTGTATGCTCTGCACAACTATGACTCATTGAAACTTTATCAAATGTGTGCACAGCACATAAATCACCCATCCATTTCCTCAGCCGCTTATCCTCACGAGGGTTGTGGGGAGTGGCGGAGCCTATCCCAGTTGTCAACGGGCAAGGTAGACCTCTGAACTGGTCGCCACCCAATCGCAGGGCACATGGAGACAGTCGCACTCACAATCACACCTTGGGGCAATTTAGAGTGTCCAATTAATGGTGCGTGTTTTTGGGATGTTGAAGGAAACCGGAGTGCCCGGAGGAAACCCACGCAGGCACGGGGAGAACACGCAAACTCGGGGCTGGGATCGAACCCGGGACCTCAGAACTATGAGGCCAATGCTTTCCAGCTGACCCACCATGCCGCTCACACTAACCCTAGATTTGAAATCATTTGTGATGGGAAACTGCAAAAGGATGAAAAACTCAACAAAAGGGGACACAGAATTCACTTTTTCTTTGCAATAAAGTGTTCCCAGGTTTCTTAATTATAGGAAAAAAAAAATTCACAGTTGATGAGTGAGTGGACCTTCTTGAAATCCGAACAACAATCCAAAAAAAAAAAAAAAAAAATTCAATTTTATGTAAATCGAAAGGTGCTGAAATTATTTTTAAAGGAACTAACAATGCAATATAAATAAACAAATGATACATGAAACCAGAAAATAATCCGACTTTGACCACAATATTGACACTGAACATTTCGTTCTTCCTTTCTTTCTTACGACACACGCACACATGCAACAGGAAGCAGCTGCGCGTGGAAGAAATTGGTGACGAGAGACACGGTGGGGCGGGTTGTGGGGGGGGGGGGGGGTCCGACACAACTGAGCTACAAACTGTCTCAACACACACACACACACACACACAACACACACACACACACACACACACCATACATACAAAGTTCTTTTTCATCTTGCAAACTTTGCCACTTCCTCTCCCGCCGAAGGAATAGATTCATTAAAGTGCCAACGTAGCTTTTTTTTTTTTTTTAAACGAATCAGTGTCGGCGGCCCGCACAAGTAGGGGGGAAAGGGGGTGAAGGGTGGGGGTCACGACCCCATGACCCCCACCGCTGACCTGCAATGTCACGCCAATAGAAAACGCACAAAGCCGTAAAGATCCGCTAAGCAGGGGCATGATGGGGGGAGCGGGGGAGGGAAAGAGGGGAAAGGGGACAGAGAGGGGAATTCCCGGAGATGAAGGGATGTGCAAACAGACGGACACACACACATGCAAACGTTCCTCCACAGTCACTTTTGAATTCCATCAGCGATAATCCCACATCCTGATTATGGATATGGTTGAGCCGTTTAAAGTGAAACTGCACCTTGAATCTAGTTTGTAACCTGAAATATGACGGTTTTGATTGCATATTTCATTTAATTGCAAAAAATGAAAATATTGTGTGCGCGCCACTATTGTTTGACCACAAAGCAACTTGACCTACAATGATGAAATATGAACTCACCGTTTTGCATTCGTCGCTATTCATCTTAAATCTTCATTTCATTTCTTATTAACAGTTTTTTTTTTTTTTTGCATCATTCTTACCAGGTATAGTCATAACAAATGCAAAATAGAGTATTAAAAATTGGGGCTTGTGCGGTAGGGAGGAAAAATGTTGTTGCGCAGTTGATTTGAACGTGACGTCTGTAATGGGAAGCGTTCTTTTGGCCAAACATGGGAACAGGGCTTCAGATTCTCCAAATCCATTATAAGCATTTTTTTTTTTTTTTAAATAGTAATTTAGCGATTACATTTCCCCACGGATGAGAAGAAATTTAGACAAATGCCCATCCCCGACGGAACCATGATAATATTCGTATATATGTATACCAAATTGGTAACAATCAGCACGTCCATTTTACGCAAATACGGACTACATCTTAACTTTAATGCTATCTGCGATCATTATTTATGTCATTAAAAGTGGAGATCATATTCGGAAAGGTGATAAACTTGGAACAAATCAAACGATGCGAGACTCAAGCAAAATTTTTGCGTTAAACATCCAAGGAAAGTTCCTAAAGGTCCCAGGAAAGTTAACTATGCTGAAATAAAACTGAACACGAGTCATTTTCCAATCAAATTAGTCAATTTCAAATAAAGATGAAGCATGATTTCTGCCTACCGCAATTTTTTTTCCCCCTACACGAGCTCATGTTACTGCGGTCGCATGTAGCAATAAATTGACACCATGGCGGCGAGCCAGCAGGAAAGAGTCCGCAAAAGACAGAAAATGTTCAACATTTCTGATCAATTTACACTTGACAAGCAAGATAAAGTGCGTTGTGTAGAACAACGCCATGTCTACGATCCTCCAACACAGGCTAACGTATTGAGTGGCTAGCGGTTCGCAAGAGAAGAGCCAATCAACTCTCATTCCCTGGCCCCCAACTTTTAAAGCAATACACGCTCAAAGTCACAGATACTACTGTAGAATATGATGATGACAGCCCCAAGTGGACAAAAACAATACCTGCACCTAACATGCGTGTGTTATTTTGTTTAATAATGCAAACTATTTTCTGTCCAGTCACGGTGGAGCAGCTGTAGAGCGTTGGCCTCATAGTTCTGAGGACAAAGGTTCAAATCCCAGCGCCCGCCAGTGTGGAGTTTGCATCTTCTCCAACATCCCTGCGTGGGTTTCCTCCAACATCCCAAAAACATCCATCCATCCATCCATTTTCTTAGCTGCTTATCCTCACAAGGGTCACGAGGAGTGCTGGAGCCTATCCCAGCTGTCAATGGGCAGGAGACGGGGTGCACCCTGAACTGGTTGCCAGCCAATAACAGGGCACATGGAGACAGACAACAGTCGCACCCACAATGACACCTAGGGGCAATTTAGAGTGTCCAATTAATGTTGCATGTTTTTGGGATGTGGGAAGAAACCGGAGTGCCCAGAGAAAACCCACGCAGGCACGGAGAGAACACGCAAACTCCACACAGGTGGGGCCGGGATTGAACCCTCAACCTCAAGACTGTGAGGCCAACAGTTTACAGCCGAACCACCGTGCCGCCATCCCCAAAAAACATGCAACATGAATTGGAGACTCTAAATTGCCCCTTGGTGTGATTGTGAGTGAGCCCGTTTGTCTCTGTGTGCCCTGCGATTGGCTGGCAACCAGTTCAGGGTGCACCCCGCCTCCTGCCCGTTGACAGCTGGGGTAGGCTCCAGCACTCCCGCGACCCTTATGAGGATAAACGGCTCTGTGGATTTTATGTCTAATTACTCTACCAACCTCATATTTTCAGATATCCAAAATGTATCTTTGTTTTTTTTCTTCTATCCTTGTTTGGCGAGAGGCCGATTCCCATCCGACAACGCATTTATTCCCCCTGCCGAGCCCGACTGTGCCACTCCGACCGCGCCGTGCGAATTCAGTTCTTATAAGGTTGGAGCACTGTACGGCGTGCACTCCCCGCGCCTGTGAAGTTCAATCTGAATTTTGCGTCATCGACTTTCCCACCAGCCCCGCAGATTCTGCCTTCCCATGTTTGTTTAAAAGTGCCTCATGTCGCCGGGACAGGATACAGTGACACCGCAGCAGTAAACCATTATGTCGTGTTTTTTGTGCGGGTGTGTGCGCGTACAGTCTTTGCACACACTCACAGACACAATTACTCCAAACACAACATCGTACGTTCGTTTTTAGTCCCAGCAGGACTTTGTCAGTCAAAGGCGCTCTTGGTGCACGGTCGCTGTATCAAGCAGGGTGTTATCGGGGTGTGGCGAGAGGCCTGCAAGTAAACCAAACGCCGGCACTGGTTTTGTTTTCCTCCCGTCCCCCCTTCCCCCACCGCCACCCACTCACTACTCCCCCGCCTGCCTTCTTTCTCCGAAGTTCCCTTCTCTCTTCCCCTCCCTCTCTGCGGTGTCTGCCTGTGGCTCGGGTCCAGGCGAGCCTGGGAAAAGCTGACCGAAAAAAGCCTCGGCGGGAGAGCAGCAAGAGCAAGGCAAGGTGGAGAGAGGATGGGGGCGGCGGTGTGGATCTAACCCTCGGCGTGCACGCATTATGACTTCTGAAATTTGTTGCGGTGACCATTGTGCATTCACTGTGCCAGGAATTGGAGGAAAAAAAACTCCAAAGTTGGAAGCGGGCAAAGTTATGACCCCTCCTGCTGACGTCTTGGATCCGATAACGTTAAAAGAAAATCTGTAGGATTCTCGCGCCGACAAAGATAAATAATTTGTTAAGCGAGAAACCACAGTCAACTTGTGCTTGGCCAACATGTGTCCAATAACATTGGACATCTGCTAAGTAATCTTTCGAGGTACTTTGCTGATAAGGAAAAGTGGGTGTGGTAAAACGTAGTACAAGTCCAAGAGACATTTCCGTTTGCTGGACTGACATGAGTATTAAACAGCGTAAACCAGGATAATGGACCTTTCCGACCTGTCGATCACTCGTACAATAACAGCCAATCAGATAGCCGCGTTGTCTTGACACGCCCCTGTCGCCGTGTTGTCCCACAAGCAATGCTGGTTGGCAGTAGCGTGCGCTTGGAAAAGTTCATGTTACGAAGAAAATGGTCCTCAGATGCGCTTGGTGCAATTCTGATGAAAGATATCCTGCTAGGTTACAAGGAGCCAGTTTGATTCATTTTCCAAACCTTAAAACACAGTTGACGAAGTTTCTACGATGGATTAAGGCTAGCGGAAGAGCGCACGTACAACTAAATGTGATCAATATCAACAAACACAAAATCTTAATTCCGTGTACGTATCCTTGCGTGAAATAGTTGAGACCTCTCTGTAGAAACTCTCTTGTACGAGTCTGACGGATTTTGCAAAAAAACATACCCCGATATTATTTGGAATAGGCGGTAGAGAATCGACTTCAAACATGTTATGTTCAATCGCCATTTTGGAAGCTTGTGGGAGGTAGCTAAGGGGGCGGAGCTTAAGATCACCAACGGAAAGGTCCATTGATCCAATGTGAGCTCAACTGCCTGCTTTCCGATCAAAGTCAACAAAAGGCTCAATTATTGCATGATCACACAAGTATTTGACGATGTCACTTTGTAAAGCTGCTTATCCTCACACTGTCCCATCCAAAAACATAATTAGCTCGATGATGGAAATGATAACAGCATAATTTACAACCGTTGCGAGACCTATTTTTCAACACTCCCAAAAATATGTGCGGTCATGTCTTGTTTTTAATAAATCAGTCTTTATATCACGTACAGCGAGCTCCCATATATTTTTGGTTCGCTATTGGTGAATTTGCAAATTTGCATTTTTTTCGTGTCTAACCTGCCACCGCCTATTCGCTGAAAAACTCAACTATTCGTTGTGAAATGTACAAAAAACTGTGACCAACAAAAGTAGTACAGCGACGCCAAGAACCTCTGTTAAAGTGAAACATCTCACCTGAGAGGCAATCTTTAGATGTCATAAGTTTCGCATAGAATGCTAATAGACGTACATTTTTTTAAATTAGGTGGTTTTTAAAAAATGCCTGCCGGCGGTGGAGTAAAAAAAAAAAAAAAAAAAAGCGCAACAGCAGCTAAAACGGGCGGCCGGTGGAGCCGGGAGAACAATGCGGTCCGTGATCCTTCCATGAAACTCGACCGTTTGCTGCCATTAAGCATCTGCCGGGTCCATCAGAGAGGATTTGTTGACGCCGACCAAAGTGCTTCCTCAGCTCTTCTGCAACTCTACTTTCCCCCCCCCGCAAGAAAACATAAAACGGCAGTCCGAGGAATCTCCTTTTCTTTCTTCTCAGGCATGAGAAGGTGGGAGAGTAAAAAAAAAAAAAAAAAAGACAGACATAACTTTTAAGGAGACTTTTTATTCTCTCTTTTGTTTGCTTCCAGCTTTCGGGGGTTGGGTGGGGTGGGGTGGGGTGGTGTGGGGGGGGGGGGGGGTTGGGGGAAGACCCTTCTCTGTTCCAGAAAAAATAAAAAGCAGGTGCGCTTTGACATGCTCGGGTGAGTTTGATCTATGGTGCGAAATGGATTAATTGCATCTCGGTGCTGGTTGTGTGCAAACCGCGGGAAGTGCTTTTAACTCGTTTGCGCTCAGAAGAGATTCGCAAGCATTCGGTGGGATTCTAAACTTGGATTTGGTCTTTTATGGTTTTTAATCCCTCATTTTGTATTATGGTGCACTCGTCGCTCAAGTGTCGACTGTATTATTGAAATGACACATCTAGACTGGGCGGCACGGTGTCCCAGCTGGTAAAGCGTTGGCCTCACAGTTCTGAGGACCCGGGTTCGATGCCGGCCCCGCCTGTGTGGAGTTTGCACGATCTCCCCGTGGCTGCGTTGGTTTTCTCCGGGCACTCCGCTTTTCTCCCACATCCCAAAAACATTCATTAATTGGACACTCTAAATTGCCCCTAGGTGTGATTGTCTCTATAAAAACTGTTACCGTAATTCCTGGACTACAAAGCGCACTTGGTTATAAGCCTAACCCAGTATGTTTGTAAGGAAATACCATTTGGTACACACATATGCCGCAGCTGTGTAAAAGCTACAAGTGCCCACATTGAAAACCACATTGAAACACGAGATATTTACAAAGAAAGACGGTACACAGAGACTTTTAACGCTAGCGCCATCGCGCTAATGCTAACACTAGTGCCGCGCTAAGGCTAGTGCCGTGCTAACAGGGCCGGTTAAAAAAAAAACAAAAAAAAAAACATACTGCTAAAAATCACGGAGACACGGCAGTAACATTCAAAAACAGCGCTAACAGGGCCGGACCGGTAAAAGTCCCTTCCTCGGCACATATATTCCACCGGTCTCACGCTTCCCTTTTCCGCTAGAAAAAATGCACAAATTAGCCGCATCTCTGCATAAACCGCAGGGTTGAAAGCGTGTGAAAAAAAAGTTGTGGCTTATAGGCCGGAAATTACGGTAATTGGAGACTCTAAATTGCCACTAGGTGTGATTGTGAGTGCGGCTGTTTGTCTCCATGTGCCCTGCGATTGGCTGGCAACCAGTTCAGGGTGTACTCCGCCTCCTGCCCATTGACAACTGGGATAGGCTTCCAGCACTCCCCGCGACCATCGTGAGGATAAGCGGCAAAGAAAATGGATAGACATCTAGACTGAAAGACTGATGTTTTTGTATATTGGGGAGGAGCTAAGTTTAGCCTGGGTTGTTATTCCTCACTGCACATGCATGTAGATGTGCAGTTTCCACAATCCTTTTAAAGTACTTTTAAGGGTAATGTTTTATGATGACCTGAAAGTGTTTTGAGATGGTCGTTCGGGTATGTTTACAGTTCCAACTATTCGCACAGGCAATTAAAAACATTTTGAAGGGGAGCGTTTACGACTTGCAGCGGGGCTCGGTCCGTCTCCCTTTTGCAGCATGAGCGACAAGAACTACGCGAGCGGCCTCTCGCCCGTCGCGCGACTCACCAGCTGGAACTCGGAGCGCCTGGCGTAGGCTTGCTGGATGCTGGCGTCGCCCCACAGGGCGCTCAGCGCCATCACGTACAGCTGGAACTCGCCGGGCTCGACGCCCACGGCTCCCGCCCGCCCCTCCCACGACATCACCAGCATGCCTTGCTTCTCGTTCTCGCAGCTCTGCCAGCTGATGCCGAGCTTGTCGCGGGCGTCCACCAGCACGCGCATGCCCTGCGGAGACACAATCCCAACAAGTAGTACAGTGTTTTTGGCTCTCCAAAGTGTTTTCTGTCGTCGTACTGGAGCGGCTCCAGCTACCGGAGACAAATTCCCTCATGTGTATTTGACGTCTTCGGCAAAAACAGAGATGGTTATGATACTCAAAGAACAGAAGAGGTGGGGAAAGTACACACACGCTGTGTTTTAGTGCAGATATTTGTGTGTAAAAAAAAAAAAAAAAAAAAAGTCAAAAAGGTCAAAGCAGTTTTACTGATTCAACAAATAAAAAAGTTAAAAAAAAAAAAAAAAAAGTCCAAGAGTAAAAATTGTAAAATTATTATTATTGGTAATTATATACAAAACCAATTTTTAATACATGCTCTGTATAGAGGTTTTGTTGTTGTTGTTTGTTTTTAGATGCCTTGAGAGACGTAAATCACCTTGTGTATGAAATATGCCGCACGAATAAATGTCAGCTTTAGCTAGCTTGCATTGCCACAGTCTTCCTATCGCTATTGCTAATGTAAACTGTGTAACAAAAACGCAATTAGCTAATGATATATGAAAAAAATAAAAAATACACCTTGTGCATTCGTTTTTTTTTTTCCCGATTAGATAGAAATTTTAAACCCAAGAGCTTGTCGTGTGTAACATTCGCCACGAATCATTCTTGTGGCCGACGACAGCAAACAATTCTTTTACATGACGTTGTGGATGGATTGTATTGCTTTCGTCATTAATGTGCCCCCGTTTAATTTCCACCATGTCTGTTATTCTTATTTTTTTTTTAACTTAATAAATCACCAAGATCTATATCAATGGGATTTGAACAACAGTGGAGTTTGCCTCTCTCTATTTACATTGCTTTTACATCAGGGCAGGGCTACAAAATTAACAGAATTTTAATCACGATCGTGATTTTGGCTGCTACGATAAAATAACGGATGACATTTTTTTGTTCTTACATTTAAAATGCAGCACCGTGGGTCAGCTGCCAAAGCGTTGGTCTCACAGTTCTGAGGTCCGGGGTTCAATCCCAGCCCCGCCTGTGTGGAGTTCACATGTTCTCCCAGTGCCTGTGTGGGTTTTCTCCAGGCACTCCGGTTTCCCCCCATATCCAAAAAAACATGCAACATTAATTGGACACTCTAAATTGCCCATAGGTGTGATTGTTTGTCTCTGTGTGGCCTGCGATTGGCTTGCTACCATTTCAGGGTGTACCCCGCCTCCTGCCCGTTGACAGCTGGGATAGGCTCCAGCATGCCCCGTGACCCTTGTGAGGATAAGCGGCTAAAATGGATGGATGGATATTTAAAATGTGGGCACTGCTGAGTATGAAAAACAGGTTTATTTGCAGCAGTACCCGCGATCTAGTCAGCCAGCCACTAGGGGGCGTACACATGAGTAATGCTTCACTCAGCGCTGCTACGCTGCGCCGGTGACAACTTCAAGACATCCAAAAACGGCCTTGATGTGCAACGGAGTAATAGAAGAAGTTTTTATTTTGGGACCTCTCAGCATGTTGACGGAGAGGCGGCGTATCACGATAAAGACACTATTAATAAATTGATAAAGAGGCTGGGTTCACTTCAATTTTTCAGCTGGCCTGACCGCTCTGGAAAAAAAAAAGTCAGGTGTAAATTGAAAGGGACATCGCAAATGTCGAGTTTGTAGTAATTCGTGACCGTGGACAATTGACCAATGGTCATGCAGAACGACGGGGACGTACCATTATTGATGATGAGCGATATTGACGAGTCACAAGTCGATGCTTGCAGCAGAGTATATTGCATCAATCTATTAACTGGATTTTATTCAATTAAATTGCAACATGTGATTGCACTTTTATTCAGTTGGCACTTGCTAAAGTACAATTTTTGTGGGGTACATTTTAACTATATTCTATAATTCATCCATCATGGTAACAATATTACTCAAAAATAATTGTGATTATTATTTGGTCCTAATTGTGCAGCCCTACATCAGGATTAAAATAATAAGTTATTAAAAGTTGTTACTTTTTTGACAAATAAAAAATGTAGAAAGTCCACATATTGGCTTTCAAATGGAGTTAAAGTAAAATGTCCAAAAAATAAAGTAAAAAAAAAAAAAAAGTCATTATGCAAATGTTGCCTTCAGGGGAACACTTCTGAGTGGACCTTTTCTTTGGAAGGATGGAGGAAGTCAAACACTGAGGCATTCATGGAGCCTTGTGAGGGCTTTTTTTTTTTTTTTTGTGTGTGTGTGTGTGTGGGAGGTTCTCTTCTCGGGATGAAACAGACCGACACAAACCCTTGGTGTGGTTGTCTTATCGTGAAAACGCCACCTTTAATGAACTTAATTTGCACGATTCGCTGCCTTGTAATCAAGAGAACAGGGAATATCTTGTTGCCACAGCGACATCAAGTCACTCATTTTCCTGGACCAGCCAAGAGACACGTCTTATGTCACTGCTGAAAGTTATGTGCACGCAATGTGACTTTTGTTAGCAGTTAGCTAGCACATACGTACGTACATTCATTTCACGTCTGGCCACGTGTTAGCCAGTTTCCGTAATTTCCGGCCGACAAGCCGCGACTTTTTTCACACGCCTGCGGCTTATGCGGCTAATTTGTACATTTTTTCCTCACAGCCGCAAGGGGACACTCGAGCAGAAAAGGTAAGAGGCCGGTGGAATATATGTGCCGGGGAAGTGACTTTTCCTGGTATGCCCTGATAGCGCTGTGCTAACGTGTTCCTGCTACATTACTGCCGTGTCTCAGTGATTTTTACCGGTATGTTTTTCTTCAACTGGCCCAGTTAGCGCCGCACTAGCGTGTTGCTGCTGTGTTACTGCCACGTCTCAGTGATTTACGGTACGTTTTTTTTAACCGGCCCTGTTCGTGCTGTACTACCGTGTTGCTGCCGCGTATGTTTTTTTACCGGAATGTTTTTTTTTTTTTTTTTTACAAGCCCTTTTCATGCTACCATGTTGTTGGTATGTTAAGATAAGCTAAGGTATTAAAACTTTGAAAACTCTTTCTGTGTACCGTCTTTCTTTGTAAATATCTCGCGTTTCAATGTGGGGACTTGCAGCTTTTACACAGGTGCGGCTTATGTATGTACCAAATAGTATCCATCCATCCACCCATTTTCTTTGCTGCTTATCCTCACGAGGGTTGCAGGGAGTGCTGGAGCCTATCCCAGCTGTCAACAGGCTGGAGGCAGGGTACACCCTGAACTGGTTGCCAGCCAATCGCAGGGCGCATAGAGACAAACAGCTGCACTCGCAATCACACTTGCATGTTTTTGGAATGTGGGAGGAAACCAGAGCGCCCGGAGAAAACCCACGCAGGAGAACATGCTAACTCCACACAGGTGGGGCCGGGGTTGAACCCGGGTCCTCAGAATTGTAACGCTTTACCAGATAATACACTGTGCTGCCACCAAATGGTATTTTCATTACAAATGTACTGGGTGAGGCTTATAATCAGGTACACTCTGTAGCCCGGAAATTACGGTAAATAAATATATATATTCTCCACCCTTCATTTTAAATATGACTGAACTACTATCATTAATTTCTTTGATGATAACACTTTTATGAAAAGCTTGACAGTTTAAGTTTAATTTCATTAACATAAAATTAAATGTCTTTTCCATGGCCCTTCATGTTTTCTTCAAAGAATTGTACCCATCTTATAAATTCTACGTGGGTAATCGAACATAAGCAAATCTTTGTGTTTATCATTTACAAAATATAAGTAGGGCAGTGAATTTCAAAATAAGGACTAAATTAAAAAAGTATTACATGTTTAAATAAAGTGTTTAACTTCACAGTAATTATTTTGAAAAAAAATTACACAGTGCATTACATGCATTATACACAGGGAGAAGGGTTTTCCAGAATTTTGTAGTCAACTTTGAGAGTACACATTATACACGGGTGTGGATTATACACGGAAAATTATGGGTACTAATTGTCTTTAAACATGCCCGACGATGACGCTGGAGGAGCTGCCACCTTTTTGAAACGAGCTGCAGACTGGTTGGAATAGCATCTAACTCTCACCCATCATCCCAGCTTGCCCGGCTGCACAAGAACTACCAGCGCA